>NC_138737.1:41561466-41698966 GCF_965113295.1 Leuciscus leuciscus | reverse complement strand
CCTCTTGTCCTTCCTCTTCTCCTCTTTTCTGTGGTAGGACTTGTCTTTCCTCGCAATCTGCTGTGGGGGTTTGATGGCCAGAGACTCGTCCTCCTCTCCTCTGCAGAAACACACACAGCATCAGTGTCTCACACACACACCACACACAACACGAGTTTACGTTATTAATATCCCCATAAACCTCTTTTACTTCACCCTTCCCTCGCACTTTGTAACACATCTTTCCCTCGCGGGTCAAAATGACCCGAAGGCCTACAATTATACTTAAAAAATAATATTTTTTCTATTTTTGGGGGGCATTTTTTATTTTATTAACCTTTAAATTACTAGATTTGATAAATAAATAATTAATAAATAGTAATTTAAGCACATTCCTCACATTCTTTCAATTTAAATTCAAAATAACTCACATTTTCATACATAACCCTTTTAATTCAGCTGTAAATATCTTACATTGAGTGTCTTTGCGGACCTCTTGTGGAAACATAATAATATAAGATGATATTTCATGACTCTAGATGTCCTTATAGCTCTATATGGAGTAAATGAGCTGTTCCTCTGGGTCCTAAAGCCAGTTTCTCTTCAGTATGCGTTCAGATACACATGTAGGACATTATACAATCATTTTTTGGTAAAGTTTTAACATTTTTAGTCAGAATTTCTGAGCATTTTTAGGTTTTTCTATGTGAACTGAAGCATTCCTCACATTCCATTCATTCCTAAGGGGGTCAAATTGACCCGTCAGGGAAGGATTTGTTACTTTTTTAAATTTCAACCACAAATCTCCTCGAATCAATACAATGTGTGTGTGTGTGTGTATTCGTGGTTCAAGTGTGACAAAAGTCCTAGAGTCTTGGACCCTCTGATGAACACTTTAATAATGAGCTTCGTGTGAAAACGCCCGAGGGAAGGCAGAGGGTGAAGGAGAGACCTGTCTTCAGTCGAGTCTTCCCGCATGTAGGGTGAGTTCCTTATTGTTATTTCCATCTTGTGGTCTCGTAGCTCTCCTTCCTCCGGAGTGTCCCGTTTGGATTCCCGATCATCCGTCTGTCAGACAAAAAACACATCCGACTGGAAATGGCAGCAAATGTACAGAGACACTAAATATTTTACAATAAACTTGCATTCTCATAATCAGTCAATTCATATTGCCTGATGATTAAAGCAGGGCTCGACTTTAACGCTCGTCCGGGACCAGTAGAGTTTCTGAAGGAGCGAGTAAAAGAGAGTTTTACTTCTCGACCGGACAACTAGCCGGATTAACACGTCAATAACAGAAAATAATCATGGAATCACTAAAACGAGAGAATGATTCTGATGTTATTACATGTATTGTGAGTCGCGATCGATAGTGGATAATAAATGTGTTACTAACGGTAACAAGGTTGTGCTGTTCAGACTCTCAAAATGTGGAATTTTATATTTTTAACACATGACACAGTTTAGCGATCTCACACGACGAGCTGTTTTCCTGAACACCATCACGACTGAAAATGCGACACTGATTTCCTATTACAGTTCAATAAACAGTTTAAATGAAGTCACTTACATTTTAGACGCAATATTGACTGTTTTTGTTCTGTTTCAGCAGCGAAAATAGTTCCAAACAAAGATCCGTCACACATCTCACAGGAACACTTAACTGTGTTTTCATTACTGAATGATTCAGCGTTTTGAACGAATCAGTTGAGTCAAAGATTCAATGACTCATTCATAAACCGCTGTCTCATTCATAAACGAATCAGATGTTTGAGCGAATCGTTTGAATGAATGACTCACTGACTCGCTCATTAAGACGGTCCCCTGCCGCCACCTACTGGAGGTTTAGTTTCATGTTTTAAAGTATCGTTCTTTTCAACGTTTCTTATTTGTATATTCTAAAAATATTTTAAACAATCTCATAATATCATTTAATGCAGTTGTCATTTTTCAGTGTAAATGAATTAATTTGATCAGCCCTTCTTAGGGTAACAGCCCTATAGTGTCTTAATGGAATTTATTGATCAAATGTAGAAATTGAAAATGAACGATGAGGCATAATATTTAATAAGATTTTTTTTGGGGGGGGGGGTGCCCTTTAAAGGTGCAGATATTACAATATGCAGATTTAAATATATCAAAGCTGATTGAACACTGATGAGAATATTACTTCAGAATAAATTATATTTACAACACAATTTGTTTTTAGGACAAGCAACTTCTTCTCTCAGACAAGCGAGTGACAGATTTACTCGTGTGAAGGACAAGCTCATGAGAAGGGTTAGTGTGGAGCCCTGATTAAATCACATCATGCTACTTGCATATGAATTATAGCAGGGGTTTTCAAACCTTTAGTCCCCCAGATATGCTCATCCTCATGTGACCCCTGACCCCTTCTCTACTCTTCTCCCCTGACCTCTGACCTACTCTTCTCCCCTGACCCCTTCTCTACTCTTCTCCCCCGACCCCTTCTCTACTCTTCTCCCCTGACCTCTGACCCCTTCTCTACTCTTCTCCCCTGACCCCTTCTCTACTCTTCTCCCCTGACCTCTGACCCCTTCTCTACTCTTCTCCCCTGACCCCTTCTCTACTCTTCTCCCCTGACCTCTGACCCCTTCTCTACTCTTCTCCCCCGACCTCTGACCCCTTCTCTACTCTTCTCCCCCGACCTCTGACCCCTTCTCTACTGTTCTCCCCCGACCTCTGACCCCTTCTCTACTCTTCTCCCCTGACCTCTGACCCCTTCTCTACTCTTCTCCCCTGACCTCTGACCCCCGACCCCTTCTCTACTCTTCTCCCCCGACCTCTGACCCCTTCTCTACTCTTCTCCCCCGACCTCTGACCCCTTCTCTACTCTTCTCCCCTGACCTCTGACCCCTTCTCTACTCTTCTCCCCTGACCTCTGACCCCTTCTCTACTCTTCTCCCCTGACCCCTTCTCTACTCTTCTCCCCTGACCTCTTCTCTACTCTTCTCCCCTGACCCCTTCTTTACTCTTCTCCCCTGACCCCCGACCCCTTCTCCCCTGACCCCCGACCCCTTCTCCCCTGACCCCTTCTCCCCTGACCCCCGACCCCTTCTCCCCTGACCCCTTCTCTACTCTTCTCCCCTGACCCCTTCTCTACTCTTCTCCCCTGACCCCCGACCCCTTCTCTACTCTTCTCCCCTGACCTCTGACCCCCGACCCCTTCTCCCCTGACCCCCGACCCCTTCTCTACTCTTCTCCCCTGACCCCTTCTCTACTCTTCTCCCCTGACCCCCGACCCCTTCTCTACTCTTCTCCCCTGACCTCTGACCCCCGACCCCTTCTCCCCTGACCCCCGACCCCTTCTCTACTCTTCTCCCCTGACCCCCGACCCCTTCTCTACTCTTCTCCCCTGACCTCCGACCCCTTCTCCCCGACCCCTTCTCTACTCTTCTCCCCTGACCCCCGACCCCTTCTCTACCCTTCTCCCCTGACCTCTGACCCCCGACCCCTTCTCCCCTGACCCCCGACCCCTTCTCTACTCTTCTCCCCTGACCCCTTCTCTACTCTTCTCCCCTGACCCCCGACCCCTTCTCTACTCTTCTCCCCTGACCTCTGACCCCCGACCCCTTCTCCCCTGACCCCCGACCCCTTCTCTACTCTTCTCCCCTGACCCCCGACCCCTTCTCTACTCTTCTCCCCTGACCTCTGACCCCCGACCCCTTCTCTACTCTTCTCCCCTGACCTCCGACCCCTTCTCTACTCTTCTCCCCTGACCTCTGACCCCTTCTCTACTCTTCTCCCCTGACCTCTGACCCCCGACCCCTTCTCTACTCTTCTCCCCTGATCGGTCTGAAAACCCCAGGATTATGATTCAGCATTCATGAGTTTGATTGAAGCGTATGATGATGAACTGACTCTCTTACGTTCTTTACTCGTTTAGGGTCGCTCTTCTCTTCCAGCTCTCGTCTGCGCTTCTTCTCTTGGAGGATCTCGTCTAACGTTTTAACTTTCCAGGTTTCCTTTTCGTCCCCCATCAGCTCCAAATCACCTCCACTGAAACAACAGAGGAGAAGCTTGATCCACAGGTGCGTACACACACACACACACACACACACACACAAACACTCGCTCGCTCACACACACACACACACACCCCATCAGCTCCAAATCACCTCCACTGAAACAACAGAGGAGAAGCTTGATCCACAGGTGCGTACACACACACACACAAACACTCGCTCGCTCACACACACACACACCCCATCAGCTCCAAATCACCTCCACTGAAACAACAGAGGAGAAACTTGATCCACAGGTGCGTACACACACACACACAAACACTCGCTCGCTCACACACACACACACCCCATCAGCTCCAAATCACCTCCACTGAAACAACAGAGGAGAAGCTTGATCCACAGGTGCGTACACACACACACAAACACTCTCTCTCTCATACACTCGCACACACATTCAAACACTCTTACAAACACACACACATACAAACACTCTCTCACACACACACACTCACAATACACACACAATCACTCTCTCTCTCACACACACACAATCACTCTCTCTCTCGCACACACACAATCACTCTCTCACACACATTCAAACACTTACAAACACACACACACACAATCACTCTCTCTCACACAAACAAACACTCTCTCTCTCTCTCTCACTCGCACACACACACAATCACTCTCTCTCACACTCACTAACTCACTCGCACACACACACAAACACTCTCTCTCACACACTCATTCAAACACTCTCTCTCTCACTCACTCGCACACACACAAACACTCTCTCACACACTCATTCAAACACTCTTACAAACACACACAAACACTCTCTCTCTCCCTCACTCGCACACACACTCAATCTCTCTCACACTCACTAACTCACTCGCACAAACACTCTCTCACACACTCATTCAAACACTCTTACAAACACACACAAACACTCTCTCTCTCACTCACTCGCACACACACACAATCACTCTCTCTCACACACATTCAAACACTCTTACAAACACACACACACACACACACACACACACACAATAACTCTCTCTCTCACACACACACACACAAACAAACACTCTCTCACACACACAATCACTCTCTCTCACATACATTCAAACACTCTTACAAACACACAAACAAACACTCTCTCTCTCTCTCTCTCTCTCTCTCACACACACACACACACACATTCAGTAAAGCTTGATAAAGTTGATACCACAATCTTATAAATGGCTAAACCGCGTCACATGAGCTCACTCTGAACTCCCTCACTCATTCATTGTTGTCTTATTATTTCGCTTTATTTTCTGTCATTGAGGATCAGAATCAGTTCTGGGAGGATGTTCATGTTAAGAAGAAGACCCGAATTTGTAAAACTACGTTTTGGAAACGTACCACGTGGTAATAAACACAATAGGAATATTGTAATGATTCGGTGATTCGCCACCGCACTGTTTGTGAAAGGATGTTCCCGCAGAATTAATACAAATCACGGAATACAAAATTATGTGAGTGTTTAAGCAGATCACGAGCGTCAGATTCCCATGAACTTCACGCACGCGTCCGAGAGCTCTCGTGCACTCACTATCACAACAAAAGAAACAGCACGCGCACTTATACTTTAAACGGTAGCGCGCTTATTAACTAATATTAACAATGTAGAAGATTTTCAATATTTATTTACTCACCTGTGATTTATTCGGCGCGTTTTCACAACACCGGAAAAACAATTCACTTCCTCCTGCTTCCGGCCAATTACTTCCAGGTCGATGTGATGCGCAGATCGCGATGACGTCACACTGCCACCTGCCGGCGCTTTAGTGGATTGCACACAATAATATGTAAAAATAATAATATAATTCTCCTTGACATTGACGATTTGTTGTATTGATGGAAAAACGAATGCAATAAAAACACATAAGCTTAAACACGATTTAATTTATTTAATGATTTTATTGTTTTTTGTTGTTCTTAATACAAAATGTACATGTCATTAAAACAGATTTTTTTTAACTCGTGTAATCAAATCTAATCATTTACATTTTATTTTGAATATTTCACATTCCACCGTAATCACCAGCGCTGAGAAACGTCATGTACCACGTGACTACGCAGTTCGCGCCTCAGACATATGTTGATCTTTATTATAATTTTTCTTAACGTTTATTACTTTAGTAACTCGTTTGTACTTGTTTCTCAAATTATGTAAAATAATACTACATAATGTATGATCATCACAAGATGTAGTCGATCAAAATGTTATTGGCCTACAGTTAAAATAGGCAAACATAGCATAATAAGTAAGGCCTTGTGTGCAATAAACCCGAGTACAGAACTTAAACGCTAAAACTTAGCTGGTGTTTAGCTAGTTTTAGTTGGTCTTTTAGCTGCAAAAATGCACAAATCTTGCACTGTATACATTTAATAAAGAAATGCAAAATTCATTTGAATCCAAATGTTATCAATGCACAAATAAAGACCAAATTATACAGACAATTCCCATTAGTGGTTATTGTACATTATCAAAACGTACAGTACATCATTTCATATCAAGTCACCACAGTTTAGACATACATAACCTTGCCATTTCATCAAGTATTTGACAAATCTTCTGCTTCACAGAGATAAAACAAAGAGAACACGTGGAATAAATCCTCTCATCCATAAGGCAGACAAACACAGGGAAACTTCAAGTCATTTGATATTCTGGACACAATCTTAAAACTGCTCAAACAAGTAAATCTCTGACGGGCCAGAGACAAAATAAGAGACGAGAAGGAAAACAATTCTGTCAGTTTCCTGTAAAAAAAACAGGTGATTAAACAAGATCAAACACGAGCTGGACGAAGATTGTGGCTCGCTACAATCACTGCGTTTAATATATACAAAACCTGCTTGTCTTTTGTGGAATGAGAGACCAGTAAATTAACCTTATAAGAAATACTCTTGGAGAAACGTCCGTCATATTTCACCTTAAATCAAAATGTGTTTTTTTGCGCAAAGCCTAATTTGAGAGATTTTTGACATTATTTTCTTGAGAATGAACCAGTGGGATTAAAATAAAGTGGCCTTAAAAACAGGCTTTATCGTCTTAATGCAGAACACGAGCTGGATGTTTGCTGGTGAGAGTCACTCACTCACATGTAGAAACACCATACAATATTGCAACGTTTCTTTAAGTCTCTTTTGGTTGTCAATAAACCATCCAAAAGCAGAATTATTGGGTCCGCAAACCACAGTTATATACAGTGAGGCATGATCCCTGTGAAACCTGAAGCTTTGATGATTGATTCCTGCGTTTTGGACCCACAGCCAGCTTTCGTTGAGTTTAAAGGGATAGTTCACCCAACAATGAAAATTAGCCCATGATTTACTCACCCTGAAGTCATCCTAGGTGTATATGACACTCTTCTTTCAGATGAACACAATCAGAGTTATATAAAAAAATATCTTGGCTCTTCCAAGCTTTATAATGGCAGTGAATGGCTGTTTCTGTTTTGAAGTCCATCAAAGCGCATCCATGATGTGGCCTTTATCAACTCCCCGGAGTCCTGTGGAGGACTTTTAGATGCACTTTTATCATGGATAGATGCACTTTTATGGACTTCAAAACAGAAACGGTAATCCACTTCCATTATAAAGCTTGGAAGAGCCAGGATATTATTTTAAATAACTCTGATTGTATTCGTCTGAAAGAAGAATGTCATATACACCTAGGATGACTTGAGGAAGAGTAAATCATTTTTGGGTGAACTATCCCTTTAAAAGAACCGAGGTTCATTTGGCAGACGTGACGTCGTCGCCGCCGTGAGTCAAGTGCTTGTGCTCGGCCTCCGCTGATTGGCTGAGAGCGTGCTGGACGAGCGTGTCCCTCTGCATCTGCTTGGCCTTGTTATACAGCAGGACTCCCACGAACACCAGCACCGTCCCGCCCGCAGACACCACAGTAATGGAGTTATTGAACACGATGATGCTCAGCCAGATCGACAGCGCGTGCTTCACGGTGCTCGCCACACTACACACACACACACACACACACACACACACACACACACACACGCGCGCACACATCTCATCAGTTCACATCACATCCTCCTTCCAAATAGAATCTTTTGTAACTTTATAAATGTCTTTACTGTCACTTTCGATCAATTTAATTAATCCTTGATGAATAACAGTATTGATTTATTTTATTTATTTCCCCCCAAATCTTAAAATAAAAATTTGTACTGACCCCAAACTTTTGAATGGTAGTGTTTAGTGTTACAAAAGCTTTCTATTTCAGATAAATGTGAAGGAGGCACACCTGAATGTTACGGGTGAGAGCGTGTGAAGGAGGAGCACCTGAATGTTACGGGCGAGAGAGTGGGAAGGAGGAGCACCTGAATGTTACGGATGAGAGCGTGTGAAGGAGGCGCACCTGAATGTTATGGGTGAGAGAGTGTGAAGGAGGAGCACCTGAATGTTACGGGCGAGAGCGTGTGAAGGAGGAGCACCTGAATGTTACGGATGAGAGCGTGTGAAGGAGGAGCACCTGAATGTTACGGGTGAGAGCGTGTGAAGGAGGAGCACCTGAATGTTACGGGTGAGAGAGTGTGAAGGAGGAGCACCTGAATGTTACGGATGAGAGCGTGTGAAGGAGGCGCACCTGAATGTTACGGATGAGAGCGTGTGAAGGAGGAGCACCTGAATGTTACTGATGAGAGCTTGTGAAGGAGGAGCACCTGAATGTTACGGATGAGAGCGTGTGAAGGAGGTTTACCTGAATGTTACGGGTGAGAGCGTGTGAAGGAGGAGCACCTGAATGTTACGGGTGAGAGAGTGTGAAGGAGGAGCACCTGAATGTTACGGGTGAGAGCGTGTGAAGGAGGAGCACCTGAATGTTACGGGCGAGAGCGTGTGAAGGAGGAGCACCTGAATGTTACGGATGAGAGCGGAATGTTACGGGTGAGAGCGTGTGAAGGAGGAGCACCTGAATGTTACGGGTGAGAGCGTGTGAAGGAGGAGCACCTGAATGTTACGGGTGAGAGAGTGTGAAGGAGGAGCGCCTGAATGTTACAGGCGAGAGCGTGTGAAGGAGGAGCACCTGAATGTTACGGGCGAAAGCGTGTGAAGGAGGAGCACCTGAATGTTACGGGCGAGAGCATGGGAAGGAGGAGCACCTGAATGTTACGGATGAGAGCGTGTGAAGGAGGTTTACCTGAATGTTACGGGTGAGAGCGTGTGAAGGAGGAGCACCTGAATGTTACGGGTGAGAGAGTGTGAAGGAGGAGCACCTGAATGTTACGGGTGAGAGCGTGTGAAGGAGGAGCACCTGAATGTTACGGGCGAGAGCGTGTGAAGGAGGAGCACCTGAATGTTACGGATGAGAGCGTGTGAAGGAGGAGCACCTGAATGTTACGGATGAGAGCGTGTGAAGGAGGAGCACCTGAATGTTACGGGTGAGAGCGTGTGAAGGAGGAGCACCTGAATGTTACGGGTGAGAGAGTGTGAAGGAGGAGCGCCTGAATGTTACAGGCGAGAGCGTGTGAAGGAGGAGCACCTGAATGTTACGGGCGAAAGCGTGTGAAGGAGGAGCACCTGAATGTTACGGGCGAGAGCATGGGAAGGAGGAGCACCTGAATGTTACGGGCGAGAGCATGTGAAGGAGGAGCACCTGAATGTTACGGGTGAGAGAGTGTGAAGGAGGAGCACCTGAATGTTACGGGTGAGAGAGTGCGAAGGAGGAGCACCTGAATGTTACGGGTGAGAGCGTGTGAAGGAGGCGCACCTGAATGTTACGGGTGAGAGCGTGTGAAGGAGGCGCACCTGAATGTTACGGGTGAGAGCGTGTGAAGGAGGAGCACCTGAATGTTACGGATGAGAGCGTGTGAAGGAGGAGCACCTGAATGTTACGGGTGAGAGCGTGTGAAGGAGGCGCACCTGAATGTTACGGGCGAGAGCGTGTGAAGGAGGCACACCTGAATGTTACGGGTGAGAGCATGTGAAGGAGGAGCACCTGAATGTTACGGGTGAGAGCGTGTGAAGGAGGAGCACCTGAATGTTACGGATGAGAGCGTGTGAAGGAGGAGCACCTGAATGTTACGGGTGAGAGCGTGTGAAGGAGGCGCACCTGAATGTTACGGGCGAGAGCGTGTGAAGGAGGCACACCTGAATGTTACGGGTGAAAGCGTGTGAAGGAGGAGCACCAGAATGTTACGGGTGAGAGAGTGTGAAGGAGGAGCACCTGAATGTTACGGGTGAGAGAGTGTGAAGGAGGAGCACCTGAATGTTACGGGTGAGAGCGTGTGAAGGAGGAGCGCCTGAATGTTACAGGCGAGAGCGTGTGAAGGAGGAGCACCTGAATGTTACGGGTGAGAGCGTGTGAAGGAGGAGCACCTGAATGTTACGGGTGAGAGCGTGTGAAGGAGGAGCACCTGAATGTTACGGGTGAGAGCGTGTGAAGGAGGAGCGCCTGAATGTTACGGGTGAGAGCGTGTGAAGGAGGAGCACCTGAATGTTACGGGTGAGAGCGTGTGAAGGAGGAGCGCCTGAATGTTACGGGTGAGAGTGTGTGAAGGAGGCGCACCTGAACGTTACGGGTGAGATGCGGCCCATGAGCGCGTAGGCCGTGACGCTCTGCAAGTGGAAGAGGACGCCGTCGAACAGTAGAAGCAGAACCACATCCTGAGAGAGACTGAAGCTCTGCTCGCTCTTCCCGATCGCCGGCAGATCCTGCGGGACACACACACACACACACACATCAGCATGCTTAAAGTCCAGAGTATTACTGTGAAAAATTGATGTTAGAATTAATACATGTTTTTATGTGGTTATGTATTTTCCATTTAAATCAAATTGTATTTATTTAATTTATTTCAGTCAAATACTTTTTTTTTTTTTATTTAAATACAATGTTATATATTTATCTTAATTTATTTGAGTCTATTTAATTAATTAAATATTTTATATATTTACTTTTTTTTGTTGTAATTTCTTTACATTTTACAAGATTGCCATTTACCTGTGAGTAAAGGGATAGTTGTTTTATGTCGGGTCGATGTGTGTTAACACGTTTGTGATGCGGTCAGTGTTTAATAAAAGCGGGTCTCGGACGTGTGTTTGCAGGGACTGACCATCAGGAAGATCCAGGCAGGAACGAGCATGACCATTGCGGCGGCACTGGTGTAAAACTGCAGCTCTGGAGGACTAGAAAAACAAACACACACACACATCACAGTGCTTCTATCGCTCGGTTCTTCATGTTTCTTCACCTGTGTTTGGATTTAAGAGTCTCTACTCTTCCAGAAGAGGCGTGATAGCGCCCCCTACTGTACAACACTGAACACACACACAGATCAGCAACACTCACCTGAACTTATACTTGTCCCCACTCAGCAACTTCTTGGAAAACACATTCTGTAAGCTGAGAGAGGGAGAGTGTGCATTAGATGAGGGTTACTGTGGTGTGTGTGTGTGAAGGAAGAGTGTGTGAGCTCTGTGTGTGTGTGTGTGTGTGTGTGTGTGTGTGTGTGTGTGTGTGTGTGTGTGTGTGAGCTGTGTGTGTGTGTGAAGGAGAGTGTGCGAGCTGTGAGTGTGTGTGTGTGTGTGTGTGTGTGTGTGTGTGTGTGTGTGTGTGTGTGTGTGAAGGAGAGTGTGTGAGCTCTGTGTGTGTGTGTGTGTGTGTGTGTGTGTGTGTGTGTGTGTGAAGGAGAGTGTGTGTGTGTGTGTGTGTGTGTGTGAAGGAGAGTGTGCGAGCTGTGAGTGTGTGTGTGTGTGTGTGAGCTGTGAGTGTGTGTGTGTGTGTGTGTGTGTGTGTGTGTGTGTGTGTGTGTGTGTGTGTGTGTGTGTGTGTGTGTGTGTGAGCTGTGTGTGTGTGTGTGTGTGTAGGAGAGTGTGTGAGCTGTGCGTGTGTGTGTGAAGGAGAGTGTGTGAGCTGTGAGTGTGTGTGTGTGTGTGTGTGTGTGTGTGTGTGTGTGTGTGTGTGTGTGTGTGTGTGTGTGTGTGTGTGTGTGTGTGTGTGTGTGTGTGAAGGAGAGTGTGTGAGCTGTGAGTGTGTGTGTGTGTGAAGGAAGAGTGTGTGTGTGTGTGTGTGTGTGTGTGTGTGTGTGTGTGTGTGTGTGTGTGTGTGTGTGTGTGTGTGTGTGTGTGTGTGAAGGAAGAGTGAGTGTGTGTGTGTGTGTGTGTGAAGGAAGAGTGAGTGTGTGTGTGTGTGTGTGTGTGTGTGTGTAGGAAGAGTGAGTGTGTGTGTGTGTGTGTGTGTGTGTGTGTGTGTAGGAAGAGTGAGTGTGTGTGTGTGTGTGTGTGTGTGTGTGTGTGTGAGCTGTGAGAGTGTGTGTGTGTGTGTGTGTGTGAGAGCTGTGAGTGTGTGTGTGAAGGAGAGTGTGTGAGCTGTGAGTGTGTGTGTGAAGGAAGAGTGTGTGTGTGTGTGTGTGTGTGTGTGTAGGAGAGTGTGTGAGCTGTGAGTGTGTGAAGGAAGTGTGTGTGTGTGTGTGTGTGTGTGTGTGTGTGTGTGTGTGTGTGTGTGTGTGTGTGTGTGTGTGAAGGAAGAGTGAGTGTGTGTGTGTGTGTGTGTGTGTGTGTGTGTGTGTGTGTGTGTAGGAAGAGTGTGTGAGCTGTGAGTGTGTGAAGGAAGTGTGTGTGTGTGTGTGTGTGTGTGTGTGTGTGTGTGTGTGTGTGTGTGTGTGTGTAGGAAGAGTGAGTGTGTGTGTGTGTGTGAGTGTAGGAAGAGTGAGTGAGTGTGTGTGTGTGTGTGTGTGTGTGTGTGTGTGTGTGAGCTGTGAGTGTGTGTGTGTGTGTGTGTGTGTGTGAGCTGTGAGTGTGTGTGTGTGTGTGTGTGTGTGTGTGTGTGTGTGTGAGCTGTGAGTGTGTGTAGTACCAGTCCATGATGTTGGTGGAGAGCGCGGCGGAGAATCCCAGCATGTTGAAGCTGATCTCAGTGGCAGTGCAGAGCGCCAGACCCAACATCACAGGAATCAGGGACACGTTCACCCAGAAACCTGACACACACACACACACACACACACACACACACACACTGTTGATCAGACGACTGATTACTGGCTCAAGTCAAGAGAAGTCAAGTCTGTGTTATTCCGCTTTTTTATATATTAAAGGTGCAGTATGGAACTTTTTCACTCTACTAAAGCACACAAATACCATAATCTGTTTGCATATATTGAGGAAACATATGCTAAGTTTCTACAGCCAGTTATTTTACACTGAAATGTGTGTTTCCAGGCTGGAGTGTGTGTTATTGCTTTGGTCTGTGATACTGCATGTTGACAATTTTCATTTTCCATTGCGCTCGTTCCTGTTGCGTGTCTCAAACTGGCGACCCGTGTGAGCGTCGAGTCTGTGGAGGCGGGGCGGGAGAATCCATGATCTCTGATATTTAGAATTTGGACTGCAGTACCTATTTCCACCTCTAGCTGTCATTCCTACAGACTGCACCTTTAAGAGTGTCACAATGTATCACAATATGCAACTGCATGCATGTATTGTCTATAGTTCACCAAGATGAAGGTTGACCGAGATATGGTAAACCCAGAGGGTCACACATTTGAGCATCCATGTTCACATTTTATTAAAATATAATAGTTTAAACTTTTTAAATGCAAGTACAGTAGTGGCCAAAAGTGATGCCCAGCCTAGGACAATCTCTCAAATATTATTATAAATGTGTTACAGATTTTGTAGTCATATTGTGACACCAAGTTGTGCTTGGAGTTTAATGTTTTATTTGTGATTATAACTTGAGGAACATGATAAATTGTGCAAACATCATTTTTGTCCAGACTGTCAGACAAAGAAATTGAGGACATGCAGAAACAAGAGAGAACCAACTAAGTATTAATAACTGATTATGTTTGCTTTTTCCTGTCAGCTTTTAGTTTTTCTATGCGTTTT
Organism: Leuciscus leuciscus; assembly: GCF_965113295.1. Classification (NCBI taxonomy): domain Eukaryota; kingdom Metazoa; phylum Chordata; class Actinopteri; order Cypriniformes; family Leuciscidae; genus Leuciscus; species Leuciscus leuciscus. The sequence continues at coordinate 41,685,098 of NC_138737.1, read as the reverse complement.
TGTTAGCATAGGTAAACCTGTAGCTGTAGTCTGCCTTTTTAGCCAAATAACTCTGTCAGATAAAGACCATAACCAAGTTTATAATTTTGTTCTTTCATCATATTTAATATATATATATATATATATATATATTCCTCATATTTTTATGTTTAATCGAACTTATAGGGTCACTTTCGGACGTCAGGGACAGACTGTAAGCATTAGTGTCGACATAATTCTGTATTTTTAGCTCAGCAGAATGATGAATATTTCTATTGCCCTGTGCATTATGGGGCAGGACCGAGTCCTCATGTTCAAGTGTATTGTGACATCCCTACTAGATTGAGCCGAGTGTGGACGCTTGTTTCTGCCACTGAATAAACATGAAAAAAGGTAACTGCGACTTTTTTACTCGCACAAATCTGACATTTTTTCTTGCAATTGCAAGTTTACATTTCGTAATTCAGTCTTTAAAGCTCACAGTTTGTGAGTTTATATCTAAAAATTGAGGAAAAAATTTGTTAGAGAAAATAAACAGAATTGTGAGAAAATAAACAGAATTGTGAGAAAATAAACAGAATTGTAAGAGAGAAAAAAAAAAAATCACAATTCCGTGAGAAAAAAAAGTCAGGATTGCAAAAAAAAGTCTGAATTGCGAGAAAAAAAATTGGAATTGCGAGTTAATATCAATTCTGAGAGAAAAAAAAAAAGTCAGGTTTGCACAAAAAAAAAAAAAAGAATTGGGAGATAAAAAGTTTTTAAAATGAGAACAAGCTTCCACACTCTGGGGCTCGTTCTTCGTACGTTGCTTATTACATCCGAGATCAAATGACACATCCAAGATGATATCATCGTGCTAATCATGATCTGGCTAACTCGGTTCTTCGAACACACTTGCCGGATATGATTAGTATCGCTGGATTGAGTTATCTGAGATAATTGCGCGTTCATGCGCTGGGTTAAAAGGGGATATGTATCGATAGTAGAAACATTGATCAGCAACGCTGCTATTGGCTGTTCAGCGTGGCCAAAGAGCAGGCTCAGTTTTTCTCCTCAGCAGAGCAAGAACAGTTGAAGTTTATTCGGAATTTTAATGTTTAATCAAAACGCCAGGGAACACCTCAAAGTCTGCAAAAGCCAGGAGAGAGGGCTGGCAAAAAGTAGCAGACAATTTAAATCCGTTAGAAGTGGCCATGTTAGATGTTTTTATCACTTATTAGCCTATATTTTTGTATTTTAATAGTTGCATAATTACTTTGTTCATTGTAATGTCAGAGTCACCACACTAGAACATGGGAACAAATAAAAGTGAAGTACAAAAATATTCTACATAATGGTAATTTTTAGTTATATTATAGTCTCTTTTATAAAATGCACTGTTAAACTAGATGTACCGCATGGCGGTACAAAATATGACCGTCGCTCAGGCCTGCACTGGCTTTCCACAAAAATAAATGACGTGGAGCAATTAGGCTGTATTGCGTGTTTAAGTAGTAGTATGTGCATGTCTGTCTGTGTGTGTGTGTATGTGTGTGTGTTTGTGTATGTGTGTGTCTGTGTGTGTGTGTGTGTCTGTGCGTGTATGTATGCGTGCGTACATGTGTGTGCGCGTGTGTGTTTGTGTGTGTGTGTCTGTGCATGTGGATTTGTATGTGTGTGTATGGGTGTGTGTCTGTGCGTGTGGATGTCAGTGTGTGTGCATGCTTGCGTTTGTTTGTATTCCTGCATGTGTGTGTGTGTGACAGTATCATCCTAAACCAGCAACCCTTCGCTCAACACCACCATCTACAGGCCGATGAGTGTACAGTCACTAAATGTGCACATAAATGAATTTATTTTATACCCCCCCATGGATGAAATTCTACGAAACTTAGCAGAGGATACCCCCAGAGGATGTCAAGTTAATCATACACATGAAATATGGTGCAGTTCTGAACATCTCAACTGAAGATAGGGGCGATTAAAGCAGAATAATATTGCATTTTCATTTTTTATGGGAGGGGCGCAAATCACAAATGAGTGATTATGGGCTAGGTTGATGTGGGCCCTTAAGACCAACATACCATAAAAATGTCTTCATCCTCGGTGCCACGGTTCAGGTAGTTATTTAGGAAAAACTGAATTTTTTGGGTTTGGGGGGGCCCAGCGCGGTGGGGGAGTGGCCCCCGGGGACCAAACGAAATTTTTCCGTAAAAGTCTAGTGGGGCTACATGCCCACCAAATTTCATGTTCCCCGGTGTTTCGGTGTCCCTGGTATTGTTGACGAAAAATTCAGTAGATGACGAAAAAAAATAATAAATGGTTGTCTGTTTATAAAAGCAACCAAGAAAAAGATCTTAGTAGCCTACACTGTAAAATAATTTTTGCTGCATTAAATTAAGGCTGTATAGTCATTTCAACTGTTAAATCTTGAGTAATGATGAATTGCTTTGACATGTGAAAGTGAAAACTGATAAACTTATGTTAATGTAAAAATATTTTGCCATGAGTTATTAATCACATTTTTCCCGAGTGTAGTTCATTCTAATGACATTGTGTTTTTCTCTTTTGTGCGCTTTTACATAATACAACAACACTTGTATCTGTTCCCAAGAAAGTGGTGGCTGAAATATGTGCAGTAAGTGGACATTTTCTAACTTTCCAAAGGAAAGAATGTATAAGACTTTGTAATGTCCATTTGTTTCCATTGCACTGGACAGTGAATAAACCCTGTCAGATAACTGTCATATGGAGGAACTAGCCTACCTGCAAGTGCATAAATAACTTTACTTCATTTATATTTGTATGCTTTATGGCTGCAATATAAGTGTCAGGATTCCACATCTCCAGAAAGGCCTACAGAAGAGTCTGCACAGACAGAGTAGACATAGGCCTACAGGTGGGCAGTGGATAGACAACTTTTCCTTTTTATTTCTTGCATGAGGCATGTGTCTAATATCTCTTGTTGCAGGCACTTGACCACTGGCTTTTCTTTACAAAGAACAATTGAAATAAAACTCAAGGAACTAAGCATATTTGTCTTTTATTAAACATTTAATGAAAAGTGTTTTTTTGGGGGGGCAATGTTGTGTAATATGGCACATGCAACAGTGTCACAGGCCCTGTCAGGTGTGCAACCCTCAGACTTATCAGACACTGAAATCTTCCCTTTAGTTAGCCAAAGTTCATTTCATTGTGTGCCCTTGTCCTGGCTAGAGCTGCATTGTAACTGGTTTGGGTCAGGGAATGGGGTCATAAAACACCTGTCTGCAGGAACATGTCATAATCACCTATGAAAAAATGCAGTTCTGTTAGGATCAGCATAAGTGTATGTAATACAGTGAGCTTGATATTTAATTGTGGAACTTTTCTTACCACTTTCAAATAATGTGCATAAATGTGAATCTCTGAAAATTCTTAAGTCATACACAGATCCTGGCCATTTTGCTTTCACATTTGTGATATGGAAGATTTTAGTCAACTGCCTTTTTTTTATTTGATATAATATTATTAATCTGGAATATTAAGAATCCCAATAGTAACTGGGCTGCACATTTACATTGTGAACCCCCTTTCTGTTCACATAATCCCCTTCATTGAGGCCTTGATGGCAGTCTATGGTAGCCTACTATAGTAGTCTATGGTACCAAAGCCTGAGTGACATATACTGTAATCGGCATGGTCATGATTGCATGATCTTCATAAAAAATTATGATAGCCAAAAAAAAAAAAAACTGCTTTACAACATTGGGTCTTAAAAACCTAAAACTGTTTTTTAAACCTAAAAGCGCCAGGTAAACTCCGAATGACACGACAGACAGCACTTTCCATCAAGTTCTCCGCATCTCCAATAGTGTTTAGGAAAGAGCCACTCGCAAATAATCTTAGGGCAATGCAAACAGTTTGTGCTGTAGTTAAAGCCCGACTCCGACAAGTCGAAAATAAATGTGCGTTTCCAACAAATTAATAATGTAAACGACAATCTCACGAGTCACGAGAAAAAATATAAATCTCAGAAAGTGCACTATCGCGCTGCGCTGGACTTCCCGTATCAGCTCCGCTTATGAAGCCGCAGTCTAATCCTGTTTCAAATAAGCCTGCTCCCGAGCAGGTTCAAGCTTACGGACCTGTTGCTATGACAGCAAGTCCAGGATGAGCGTCGAAGAACCAAACAATCCAAGATCATGCCAAATCGTCAACAATCAAATCCAGCTAACTGAGTTAGCGACGTACGAAGAACGGGCCCCTGGTCCCTCCCTCAGTGCATGTCTGTGGGATTAATCCTGTTTCCTTCCACTGACTCTGAGTGCGATTCCTCAGAAGGGTTACAGCACAGTTGTGTGTGTTTGCACGGTCAGTCATACGCAGGATCTCGTGGATGCCGTCGTGTGTGTGTGTGTTCACCTGTGTATTCTCCCAGAATGAGGCGGGACATGATGACGGTGAAAATAGGAGCCGAACTCTTCACCGTCTCCGCGAACGACACGGCCACGTTCTTCAGACTGACCAAACCCAGCACTACAGTCGTGAACCTGCCAACACACAGGAGGAGGAGGATGAGCCATCAGACCCGTCAAACAAGTCCCACCACTTACTTTTCCTTAATCAATCAAGCCGATCTGAAGCCCAGTTGGCTTTTGTTCTACTTTACATGCCTGTTTTTGTCAAATTCTCCCTCATGCACTTTACACTCAAACATTTCCATGTTAAATACGCACATATGCAACATCACAGAATCCTCACATCCCACACTAACCGCCATTAAAGGATTAGTTCACTTCAGAATGAACATTTCCTGATCATTTACTCTCCTCCACGTCATCCAAGATGTTCATGTCTTTCTTTCTTCAGTCGAAAAGAAATGAAGGTTTCTGAGGAAAACACTCCAGGATGTTTCTCCATATAGTGTCTTCAATGGAGTCCAACAGGTTGAAGGTCCAGATGTGAGTTTCAGTCAAACCAGCCCACATTTATAACAAAAACATTTATATACTTTTGAACAACTAATGCTGGTCTTGCACTAGCTGTGATGCGACACACATTACGTAATCAGGTTGAAAGGTCAAGCGTGACGTAGGCGTAAGAACAGACCCAGTGTTTACTAAGAGAACCTGCAAAGACTAAATCAAACCTCATTTACAAAAAATAAATAAATAAAAAGTAAAACAACGATGTCGGACGATTTTGAAGTTGGAGGAGAAAAGTTGTTTGCCCTACTCTACATTTATAAACCGGATCACGCGTGACCTTTCAACCCGATTACGTAATGTGTGTTGCATCACAGCTAGTGCAAGACCAGCCTTTGTGGTTCAAAAGTATATAAATGTTTATTATGTTATAAGATGTTTGTCTAGATAAGACTCTTATTCCTCGGCTGGATCATGTCTTTGAAGCTGCACTGGAACTCACATCTGGACCTTCGACCCGTTGGACTCCATTGAAGTCACTATATGGAGAAACATCCTGGAATGTTTTCCTCAAAAAACTTCATTTCCTTTCCACTGAAGAAAGAAAGACATGGACGTCTTGGATGACGTGGAGGAGAGTAAACTAATTCTGAAGTGAACTACACCTTTAACAGAGCTGTGTGTGTTGTAAACACACGCACACACACGCACCTCATGAGTCCCACAAACAGCATGATCATGATGAAGTTGGAGGGGTATTCGGCGCGGGACTTGTGCTGGTAAAGCGGACACGGCACCAACATTTTACCACAGCCAATCACAGTTGTGGAGAGCATCTGGACGGCACCTAAAACAGACAAAGACAAAAACATACACTCATGCACACAGGAATGTGAGGTGAGGTATATATAAACAAGGCAATATAGTTTACATCAGTATACAGTAGTTTGATATTACGAGCGCATCAGGACACAGACTGAGCTTTAGCTTGAGAACATGAGACGTGCTTTATATGAAGGGCTTCATAATAACTCCTAATACATAAGCCTAGTTCACATGCAGGTCTTACTGCAAAACATGTAATTGTATCTGAATATGATGAACAGAACTCCACAGGCTGAAGAACACTCACACGAGGAGCGTTTGTGCTTTAAAAACACCAAAAACAACCAGACGAACTGATATAAACTTCAAGCATTATTACAGACAATAAACACTCAGTAATTAAAAAAGAACAAATAAAAAATTTGCAATCACAAAAATAAATACAACCGAACACAGATATGACTGAAATAAACCGTGTTTTAAGATTGTCAGGTATTCGGGTTCAGAAACTGTTATCAAGTGTAAAATAACAGCAGTTTATAACATATACATTACAAATATAGTTACAAAAGTTATTCAGTCAAGAAGAGTGAATTTTCTCTGTCTTCTGTTATTTGATTAGTGTTATTATAGAGAATATTAGTGTTATTATAGAGAATATTAGTGTTATTATAGAGAATATTAGAGTTATTATAGAGAATATTAGTGTTATTATAGAGAATATTAGAGTTATTATAGAGCAGGAATATTAGTGTTATTATAGAGAATATTAGTATTATTATAGAGAATATTAGTGTTATTATAGAGAATATTAGTGTTATTATAGAGAATATTAGTGTTATTATAGAGAATATTAGTGTTATTATAGAACAGGAATATTAGTGTTATTATAGAGAATATTAGAGTTATTATAGAGAATATTAGTATTATTATAGAGAATATTAGTGTTATTATAGAGCAGGAATATTAGTGTTATTATAGAGAATATTAGTGTTATTATAGAGAATATTAGTGTTATTATAGAGCAGGAATATTAGTGTTATTATAGAGAATATTAGTGTTATTATAGAGAATATTAGTGTCATTATAGAGCAGGAATATTAGTGTTATTATAGAGAATATTAGTGTTATTATAGAGACAGGAGTATTATATAGTAAATAGTATATAATATTAGGCTACTGTCACTTTAAGAGCTGCACGGATCCAATATACTGATACACACGCGTTTTCTTTCTCAACCGTTTACACTCACTCAAGACATAACCGACTGCGTTTACGAGGGTATTTTGTCATAAACACGCGGAGGAGAACCTGTATCTCGCACTATACAGTATATCAGACGACTTTCTGAGCGCACGACGTATTGGATGCGTGCGAGGACAGCGTTCAGCCTTCTTGTGCTTGAAAGGTTTAAAGTCATTTAATTTTTGATTTAGAATATTTATATAATAAATTTGATTTTTGAAATATTTGTTGTTGGACATTAAATATGCCATATGCCAAATATATGTTGTTACAATATTAGAGTGTAATGCGATTGTAACCCTTTTTTGCCCATAATATACGTATATAGCACAGCCTACATGTTACATTCTCTCTATTTGTGTTCAGAGCCTTCATTGTTTGTAGGAACACATTGGGCAAGATGTTTTTTTATCAGAATAGAAAAAAGTAGAAAATACCGAGATATATATCATATATCCCCATTAAGCCGAAATACAGAGATATGATTTTTCTGTCCTGAGAGTATGGAGATAAAATGTGCTTGAATAATGTCACAGTGCAAACCACCTTTTACTATGAACTCAAACCTCTTGACCGATACACTTTTACAGGCATTTAAATTTAAAGTCCCGCTGTGGTGAAAATCCAGCTTTTAATGTAGTTTATGTGTCTATGTGGTGTGTTTAATATGCTTTAAGACAAACCATGTGTAAGTTCATAAGTCGACACCATTGCTGAATATTTCCTCCTTAAAACTGCAGTGAACCAAAGACAGTCTCAAACACACGCTTTGAAATCGCTGGTGTTTCTGACGTCACAAACTACCTTGTAACCAATCAGATCAACGTGTGATCGTCAACCAGTGGATCTCTGAGCTGAGCGAGTGAGTGGAGGCGGGGCGAATTTGCATATTCATAGAACCACGCATACTAAATGAGGCGAGGGTGTCGAGTTACATTACATTTTTTTCAAGGAAAAAACGTCTAAATATGTAATTCTGGTGATCAAAGATGAGTTTTAAGGGATAAAATGATTGACTACAAGGGGGACTTTAATCTTATTTCACGTGGGAACCCTGGAAATATCTTTTTTGAAATTTTGTGGTGAAGTTCGATCTGATCGTGTTCTTCCCCCATCTCCCGAATAGAGGCCAAGTTCACTTACATGCTTTGTTTGCCGAGAAAGAGGTTTATTGCGCTTATCTTTGTTTGAGAATCAGCGTTTACAGACGGCTAAATCAGAGCGTAATTGCGCGGGAAGGACACATCTGGGAAACCTACCCAGCATGCTCGGCTCTCCCTCCAGCAGAGAGAGTATGTACTTGTTGAGGAAGAGCGTGCAGAAGCTGAAGAAGTACCAGAGCGCCAGGTACGTCAGAGCCCTGGAGTTCCACACGCCGGCGTCGTCCTCGATCACCGTGGTCTCTGTGATGGTGATCTTCAGGACCGGCTCTCCCGGCGTGCTCTCGCTGCGGGACAGCATCACTCGCTCCTGACGCGGCCGGAAGCTGCCGAACGAGGGCCAGAACGAGGACTTCCCTGAGCGCTCGCTGCCGGCCATGGTGCGGGAAGATGGTGGCAAACTCCAGGAGTAATGAACTCTGCGAACACAGGAAAATAAGCTCATGATTCTACTCCAAAACTCCAGAACGTCATGATATAATAGATCGCTAAAGTCAGCTTAATTTTATTCATGGAATATCACAGTGTTTATTATAGATGATTTATTGGTACACATCATTGAATCAGAATAAGTTGATAAGAATAAGGGGTGGTGGTGGCGCAATGGATAAGACACATGCCTTTGGTGTGAGAGACCCGGGTTCGAATCCACTGTGAGACACCAATGTGTCCCTGAGCAAGACACTTAACCCCTAGTTGCTCCAGAGGCGTGCGACCTCTGACATATATAGCAATTGTAAGTCGCTTTGGATAAAAGCGTCAGCTAAATGAATAAATGTAAATGTAAGTTCCTCTTGCAGCATCTCTTCTCTGATGATGTGGGCGGAGCAACCTGTCACTCACATGAGATCAGCCAATAGCAAACCACAACCATCCAATCAATTCCCCACGGACACAATCAAGCCCCGCCCACATTTGTTCTTGTCCGGCAAGCGTTTCACTCGATTATACGACACAATAGAGAAGAAAAGACCAGCGTAAAACTTCCCATTCATGACACACCTTAATAATTAAATGGATCTAGTCCAAATATTATGTAAAGCTGATGGGTGTGTGTGAACACAAAAGCATGTGTGGTACATTAATAATGAATAAATGACACAAATAGCATGAATTATGTGTGACCGGTTTGTATCAGGTATTTATAAAAACAAGTAACATGTAAAAACATGTATGCACACAATAACCGCATTGTATCAAATGACTCATTTAAATCGTACAGTTAAAGACAATTAATATATAGTAGGACCTTGCTAAGTTACTTTTTTACGTGTGTCTTTAAGTGAGTGTTGAAATACTTTTTAGAGTATTTATGAATGTTATATGTGCTCCGAGCTAGTTTATATACTTATGTCTTGTATGTTTGTTTAATCTATTTGTTTCAGTTGGTTTATGATTATTTAAAGGAATTAAAAGCCTACATGTTTATGCTAGTATTTCTTCAAAACAATACATTACAAATAAAGACCAAAGATCATTAAGACTCCATTCCGCTTCATGTAAGATATCTGCACAAACAAACAGGATGAAGTGATACTGTTAAACAGAAACATGATACTCTACCCAATGTGTTCATCCGAGACATTTAATCCGCATCGAAACACGCTTCATCTTCGGAGCTCTTTCACATTCTCTCATGGAAGCAGTGACTGAAGTTCAACTGAAATCATGAGGATCGGGATTCGGGATCTATCGACACGTCTTCACTGCACTGATCCTCTTTCCTGATGTTTGTGCATAAGCTGCGTGACTCTGCGCAGTGTAACAAAGAGGAAATGCTTTTGTTGTCAATCGCTCTGCGCACTTGGAGCGCAGCTTTGACTGGAGAAACTACATGAACGTCAAGATGCGGAAGTTGGATTTTTTTTTATTACAAATTAAAGGTTGCAGACATTAACAGTGAGAAGAAAAACAGACATAAGAGAATAAATTAGGCTACACAAATCAATACAATATTACATTTTGTCAATATGAAAAATAAACGGTTCCTTAAAACAGACTCAAGGATATTATATGTTTTAGAAAACGTTGAGTTCAAAGGTTTTGATATTTTCTTAAGGGAAGTAAAAAGCGACTTTATATCAGAGGAGAATATCAATATTCTAAAATCAGGAAAACTTAGCCAGAAGACAAAGTAATAATACAGTATAATCAAAATAAATGACTTTATTATCTGGTAGAATTTTGTTGTTTGCAGAACTCTTGAACCCATGTTAATCTGTGGTTCCAATGGCCCATGACCAAGTAAACACTGTAATAAATAAATAAATCATGTAATATATATATATTTTAATTATAATACAGGAATGCAGAAATACTTCACAGAACAAACTGCCATATAGCTAATTTAAGACAATATGTTAGAAAAAAATACATAGATGGAATAATTCTTATGCTTATTATCTGGTGAGTCAACTAAAGTGTCAAAGTGGATTTACATAGAATATTAGTTCTCTTACGAGAGGTACTCTCGTACTGCGTAATATCTTACGCTAGGGGAAATCTCTTTTCCGCGAGATACTGAAGCCAAAAAATTATCCTTAATTTTGAAATAATGTAAAACGCGTTGCGGCAGCATGCAGACATAGGCGAGACAGCTCGCGCGCCTATTGGCTGCCCTGCGGCAACTGCAGCAGCCTATCGATAAGGCCCTATCGTGACGTCATCACCAATGGGGGCGCTTCGCGCCCCATACGTCACGTCCCGCCGAAACGGGCGTGGCCTGGGGCTATAAATATAGCATCGAAAGGCTAGCTTACCGATTTTTCATCTCTTCAGCGGAGCTCACGCATCGCTGGATCCAGAGAGAAGAAGCCGCGCCGTGGAAACAGCATTTCAGCGGGACGAGTTCGGTACCTGGAGTCGCTGGCCGCGCCGCCTTCAACCAGCGTTCCTGCTACGCTATCCGGCGTTATATCCTTTTATTGCATTGTGTGTGTTCGCCGCCGCGACTCACACTTCCTTTCTAAAAGAGCAGAGCGTCTTTTTCAAGATGTCTCGTCCATCCTGTGGCTCGTGCCGAGCCCCACTCAGCGACGGGGACCGCCATGTCATCTGCGTTTCCTGCCTGGGTGAAGGACATGCGGCTCTAGCGCTCGCTGACGGCGGATGCCCTCACTGCGAGCTTATGCCTATGGCGACTCTGAGGACTCGCATGGCAACTTTCCACGAGCCTGCACCTCCCGCTTCGACGCCGCGCCGTAAAAAGCGCCGTGCTCAGCGGATCCCTGAGCCTCCCACCGAGAAAAGCTCGCCGGTGCGCCTGCCAGCTTCGCCGTCTGCTTCTCTCGAGTCTCTCACTCCCGGACAGTGGCCGCCGCTGGCCGCCGCTTCCGCCGGAGATGACAAGGAAGAAGCGGCAGTTTTCGAGGAGGACAACTGCTCTATCCTGGCTTCGGACAGCGAGGATTGGGCGAGCTCTGTGGACCTCGCCCCTTCTTCTGCCCGCGAGTCGTCAGGAAAACGGGCCAGCATTGAAGCTGAGCTGATGCGTCTGCTCACACAGGCCACAGAGAGCCTCGGCCTCGAGTGGTCCGCGCCCGCCGAGCCTACACGTAACCGTCTGGACGGCTGTTTTCTGCAAGGGGACCGCGTTTCCACGCCCTCAAGACCCGCTCCGTTTCTTCCTGAGCTTCATGAAGAACTGGCAAAGTCTTGGAGCGCCCCTTTTTCAGCCAGGCTACGTTCCTCTGCTTCGGCGGCATTCTCCGTGGTGGACGGTGCCAAAGACAGAGGATACCTCGCTCTCCCTCTAGTGGAGGAGGCGGTAGCAGCCCATCTTTGCCCGCCCTCTGCTGGACGGCGGACTAAGACGGCGCTACCTTCAAAAGCCTGCCGCGCTACTTCCACCCTGCACAGTCGCGCTTACACCGCCGCTGGGCAGGCTGCATCAGCGCTACACACTATGGCCACTCTCCAGATCTTCCAAGCTAACCTTCTCCGAAAGCTGGACGAGGAAGGCACGGAAGCAGTCAACGTGGCGGATTTAAGGAGCGCTACGGACCTCGCTCTCCGCGCTACGAAATCCGCTGCACAGGCCATAGGGCGGAACATGGCCTCTCTCACCGTTGCTGAGAGACACCTCTGGCTGACGCTTTCAGAAATGCCGGACTCGGAGCGCTCTGTGTTCCTCGACGCCCCCGTTTCTGCTACTGGCCTCTTTGGATCGTCCGTCAAAGATTTCGCGGACAGATTCGCTGAGGTACAAAAGACGTCGCAGGCCATGAAGCACTTTTTGCCAAAGCGCTCTAGCTCCGCATCAGGCCGCTCTAAACAGCCGTCTGCTCGCAGCTCGCAGCCACCGCCCCCCGCCGCCGCTTCACAGCGTCGACAGGCCCGGGACCAGAGACCACGCTCTCGCTCTGCCGGCCGCCGCCCCCCACAGCGTGGGACTCGGCCGAAGGTTGAGATGAAGCCCGAGGCCTCAAAGTCTTCCTAGCCAGCTTAGGAAAACGACGGTGTTCAAGCCCCGCTGCGGCCGGGTTTCCACCAAAACTTCCCGCTCGTCCAGTTCCATTACATGCGACTGTTCCAGTGTACTCTGCAGTAAACAAGTCGGTTGCATTACCCGCTTGCCTGTACACAAACGCCGTTTTCACGGCGACCCAGATAAATCCTGTAAAGAGCGTATTTTCTGGTATTCCGGCCACGGCCGACGGTGTTATGAGTGTAGTAAAAATGCCCACTGCCCAGTGCCCATTCCTACACACAGACACAGCCCGCCCCACAGGGCTCGCGCACATAAAATCGACTCATGTCGATTGCGCACAGAATGTAGTAAACGTGCCCACGTCCCAGTGCCCACAAACACTACACGCTGCATGTCTCTTGGTTTCTGTAAAAACGAAACCAACACACATACAACCGACTCAGGTCGATGGTGTTTTCAGTGCAAATGTGCCCGCTGTCCTGCGCCCACATTCACTCACAGACATGACGAATCCCTCGGTTTCCCCCACGCTCGCCGTCTCTCAGCTACCTGCCGTGAGAGAGCCGAGCGCGGGCGAACCGCCCGCTGTGATCAAAACACTCCCCGCCTCGAGCGCTGCAAATGCGGTGTCTATAATACAGCATACCGAAGCTCCCCGGTCGCCACTATGTCACGACCAGAGCTCCGATCTCATTCAACCCTTAGCTATGCACGCACATGCGTGGGCAAAGCTTCCCGGTGTATCAGAATGGGTGCTGAACATTATAAAAAGAGGCTATTCGCTACAGTTCGCTCGACGTCCCCGCCGTTGTGCGATGCGAGTCGAAACCACGGTAGAAAAGGAAGTAGCAAGTGTACTTCGTACCGAAATTGCGAAACTGTTGAGCAAAGGGGCAATAGAGCCTTTATCTCAAGCTCAGAGCGAAGGGGGGCTATACAGCAGATATTTTCTGGTTCCGAAAAAAGACGGGGGTCTCAGACCCATTCTAGATCTAAGACAACTGAACGTAGCGCTTTCAAAACGCAGGTTCAGAATGCTCACAACCAAGAAAATCCTCGCGCAAATTCGCCACGGGGACTGGTTTGTGTCAATAGATCTGAAAGACGCGTATTTCCAAATACAAATAGCGTCACGTCACAGGCGATTTTTGAGATTCGCCTTCGAGGGCCAGGCTTATCAATACACAGTCCTACCGTTTGGCCTGTCCCTAGCACCCCGTACATTCACGAAGTGCATGGACGCAGCCCTCGCTCCCCTGAAACTTCGGGGAATGCGAGTTTTGAACTACTTGGACGATTGGCTGGTTCTAGCTCAGTCACATACGGAGCTCATAGAACACAGAACCATTTTACTCGAACATCTCGAGAATCTGGGTCTCAAAGTCAACTGGGCGAAAAGTTCACTGTCTCCCAGTCAGAGAATATCTTTCCTGGGCACAGAACTGGACTCGCTGTCAATGACAGCTCAAATATCGCTACAGCGCAGATTGACTATTCAGCGCATGACAGAAACCTTCCGCCGCGGCACTATAGTCCCGCTAAAGAAGTTTCAAAGGATGCTCGGTCTCATGGCAGCAGCATCCACAGTTCTCCAGCTGGGTCTGCTTCGCATGCGCCCACTGCAGTTCTGGCTACAAGCGCAAGTACCGCGTCGAGCATGGACTTCAGGTCTCTTTCGTCTCAAGGTCGATCAGGAATGCGTCTCAGCACTGATACCCTGGAGAGCGACCGACTGGTACCAGTCAGGTGTAAGCCTGGGGACTTCCTCGAGTGTGAAGGTGGTGTCCACGGACGCCTCCACCTCGGGATGGGGAGCACTGCTCGAGGGCAGACCGTTTTTCGGCCAGTGGTCAGAACGGGAAAAGCTTCTGCACATAAACTGCCTGGAAATGATGGCAGTCGACAACGCGCTGAGGCGCTTTCGTCCCCAAATAGCAGGACACCACGTCTTGGTCCGCTCGGACAACATGTCAGTGGTAGCCTACATAAATCGCCAGGGAGGCATCACATCCCGAAACCTATACAGGTTAGCGAAACGCCTCCTGGTATGGGCTCAGCACAATTTGCGCTCGCTCAGAGCAGCGCATGTGCCTGGCCACCTGAATGTGGGACCAGACAGACTGTCCAGGAACAATGTTCCAGCAGGAGAATGGTCACTGCATCCGCAGACAGTCCAACTGCTGTGGCAGACATTCGGCAGAGCAAAGATAGACCTGTTTGCGTCTCAAGAAAACGCTCACTGCCCGGAATTTTTCTCAAAGAGCAGGGATGCGCTGGCCCACGTCTGGCCCCGCTGTCCGCTCTATGCCTTTCCCCCCATCACGCTCCTACCTCAGGTATTAGAGCGGATCAGGGAAAGCAGATGCTCAGTGTTACTGGTTGCTCCGTTCTGGAAGAACCAGGCTTGGTTCCCAGTTCTTATGCAGCTGACGAGCACTGCCCCATGGCCAATACCAGTGAGGAGGGACCTCCTCTCTCAAGCCAGGGGCTCGATCTGGCATCCTCGCCCGGAGCTTTGGTCCCTACATGCGTGGGCCATCAACGGGTACCCTCTGATATCCCAGAGGGAGTGTTAAACACGATCATGCAGGCTAGAGCTCCCTCTACGAGACGGCTCTATTCCTCAAAATGGTCAGTGTTCTCCAGCTGGTGCACAGCACGCGGCTTTTCACCCCTGGACTGTGGAGTGACGGAGGTTCTCTCCTTCCTACAAGAGCTACTGGATGAAGGCAGAGCCCCATCCACGCTCAAAGTCTATGTGGCGGCTATAGCAGCGTTTTCCAAACCAACGCTTGGTCAGTCACTAGGAAGGAACGATCTGGTCATTCGGTTCCTTAGAGGAGCTAAGAGGTTAAATCCTCCCAGACCTCCCTCAGTCCCCATATGGGACCTTTCTACGGTCTTGGAGGCCATGAAGGGTGCCCCATTTGAGCCTATCCAGTCAGTAGATATCAAACACTTGTCTTTCAAAACGGTGTTTCTTCTGGCTCTCGCTTCAGTGAAGCGCATAGGGGACTTACAAGCGCTCTCAGTGAGCGCGACGTGTATGGAGTTTGGGCCAAATGACTCGAAAGTCATACTCAAACCAAGGCACGGGTACGTCCCTAAATCCCTCAATACACCGTTCAGGGCCCAGGTAATTTCCCTGTCTGCCCTGCCGGTCTCTAACGAGGAGAAGGACGCCAGCTTCCTTTGCCCAGTCAGGGCGCTAAGGGCTTATGTGTCCCGCACGTCTGTTTTCAGACAGACGGAGCAGCTCTACGGACGTTCTAAGGGACTCGCCGTTTCGAAACAGAGCCTATCCAGATGGATAGTCGATGCTATAGCGCTGGCTTACACCTCTAAGGGCTTGCAGTGCCCATTGGGTGTCAGAGCGCACTCCACGAGAGGCGTGGCCTCGTCGTGGGCTTGGTCTAGTGGGATTGCCTTGCAAGATATCTGTATGGCGGCAGGCTGGGCCTTCCCGTCTACATTTATAAGGTTTTATAACCTAGAGGTTCCCGCTCTGCAAGCTAAGCTGTTTTCAGTCTAAAAATCGGTACTGTCTGCCCCGAGTACGTCCGGCCCAGAATACCAAAATAGCGCGAGCAACGCTCGTTTAGATCGCGCAGCTCTATGGGCAAGGTGTAAGACCCACTATATTCATCAGTCCAGGCCGGGGTCGCCCTGACTGAGTAAATACCATCACTATAACTGTTCTTATAGGATGCTGCATTACAGGAATGATGCTATTCTAGCCACTCTTCCTGGGCTCTCTGTGAGTCACTTATGATCATGTACTACATGAGCCCGGGCACCTGCCCTTGGGACTTTGGTGCTGGATCATAGCATGCACGGCGTTTTACACTGTTTCCCCTAGCGTAAGATATTACGCAGTACGAGAGTACCTCTCGTAAGAGAACGTACTCGGTTACTAACGTAACCTCGGTTCTCTCTAGAGAGGAAACGAGTACTGCGTATCTTGCCGTGCCTGCGCACGCTCCGGTTCGCTCCGGCGATGAAAAACCGGTAAGCTAGCCTTTCGATGCTATATTTATAGCCCCAGGCCACGCCCGTTTCGGCGGGACGTGACGTATGGGGCGCGAAGCGCCCCCATTGGTGATGACGTCACGATAGGGCCTTATCGATAGGCTGCTGCAGTTGCCGCAGGGCAGCCAATAGGCGCGCGAGCTGTCTCGCCTATGTCTGCATGCTGCCGCAACGCGTTTTACATTATTTCAAAATTAAGGATAATTTTTTGGCTTCAGTATCTCGCGGAAAAGAGATTTCCCCTAGCGTAAGATATTACGCAGTACTCGTTTCCTCTCTAGAGAGAACCGAGGTTACGTTAGTAACCGAGTACGATTTATGTTTCCAGTAAAGATTGTTTGTGAAAAGGTTTAGTGCATCAAAATGTTTACCGACATGGAAATGATGATTACCGACATCAAATCCTTTTCCATTTAACTTCAAATGTTGCGAAAAACTAGTTTGGAAACACTTTTTGTCAAGAAAAAGGGTTTTAAAGCAAATAAATATGGTGTCACATGACAGAAGCTGTATTTGTTGAGCCCGTTAAAGCACCGTTAAAAAGGTTCATAATATTCATATAATTAAATTGTATATTAAATTATTTTATCTTATCACTATTGGTAAGAATAATACATGTTACCTCTCAAACATCATTCTTCCTTGTTTTTGTAATTTTGCCTGTTTTTTATAATCTAAAAAATGTTAAGCAGAAAAATAACCTAATAGCTGCACCCGTTTCTGAATATAGCTGGATCAGGTATTGATCTAAATAGTTTTTATAATGAAGTACAAAAAATCATGACACTTGTTAATAAAAATATTTTTTTGTATACAATTTATTAATATATAATACCTTTTACATCCATTTATTCCAATGAACAAATTATCATTTCACCTCTATAACTGAAATAATTATTAATTTAGTCTCATGTTGAACAAACATTGAGAATGTGCACAATTTACTGCTTCAGTGATTTTATGTAATACAAGAAAAAAACATGATATATAATCATATATAACTAGTGCAAAGTGCCCGTGCAAAATCAGTTTGTGTGTGTGTTTTTAATAATTGTTGGTTTGGTGTGTGTGAGTGCTCATTGTTATAATTACACTGCAAAGGTTCAGTGACATTTTTATTTGTGCATGGTAGAAAGCACAAAGTGAACTCTGAGAAAACGCTACACTTGAGCAAACAGTTTGTGAATAGGCTACTACAAATGATGCCCGTGAAAGAGATTGTGAACGCATTGAATAGGATATGTTTAGTTGGTGAATAGCATAGGCTACTATTACACAGTAGCGATAACGTTAAGCGCACCAGAATGAAATATAATATTCAGAAGTAAACAGCATAGCTGACTTACAGATTCAGTTAACATCCACACATGAATAAGCGCGTCGATTCAGGGAGCAGTGCAAAATGCCCGTGCAAAATCAGTTTTTGTGTGTGTTTTCAGTAATTGCTGATTTGGTGTGTTTGAGTGCTCATTGTTACAATTACACAGCAAAAGTTCAGTGACATTTTTATTTGTGCATGGTAGAAAGCAAATACTGATACTGACATAATGACATACAAAAAATTTACAATAAACAAAAAGTTTAACTACACGATTGAGGGAGCAGGACACACAGTGAACTCCGAGAAAACACTACTTAAGCTCCGCTGCTTTCTTCGACCCTCTCTGTCTCTGGTCCTGGGCTGTGCTCACTAACCCCTAATTTCCACCAACTGCGGAATGGCTGCGTTCCGACTCCGGCGATCCGCAGCCCTCCAGAGCAGATACGCAGAGCTTCTATTTTTGCCGGATGCCGGAGAGCTCCGCAGTAATTCAGCACAGGGCATCCTGTTATATCGCGCGACTATTTGTGAATTCGCGAGATCTCGTGGGTCCTCGTGACTTCAGCTGTCAGTCATGGCCGCAGCCGTTCCACAACAAATCCGGACCTGGTGAGTATTGAAGGACGGCGGAGCACGGAGCCGACACGCAGCCGTTCCGCAGTTGGTGGAAATCGATCTGCGCAGAGCTGCATGAAGTCGAACAAGCCTAGTGTCAGTGTGAGAGGGGGAGGGGCCAGCTGTGCTCACTCAGTGTGTGTGTGAGAGGGGGAGGGGCCAGCTGTGCTCACTCAAGGCTTGTTCGACTTCATGCAGCTCTGCGCAGACCGATTGGCGGCTGACTTGAAGCAGTGCATGCCGGTTAGAAATTTTGTCCGACTTGATACAGCGCCGACGCCACGTGACTGTGACATATGCCATCAAAGTACCGCGAGAGCGATTCGAGAGTAGCCGGAGAACTCAGCCAGCGCAGCTTCTCAAGAGCGGCTGCATGAGCTCTGATGACGACAAAGCTGATCCACGATTGGCCGGATTCACCGCATGACAACGATCACGTGTGTTTCGTGTTTATTCAAACACCTTTAGTTCATCTAAAGCTCACAAATCAGTTTTTTATAACAGTAAACACTCTTTTAATGTAGTTGCGATGGTATATTGTGTCATGTTTATCAAATTAAAACTGATTAAAAACATAGACTCCACTTCATTGACAGTAGCTCATGTTGAACTTTATTCTTGTTCAAACAGATGCTGTATGAAGCAGTACATAAATTATTGAATGAAAATGTCTCTGAAACATCAGTGTATTATTTGGCAAATATTGCATTTATTTCACTTCAGCTGTGGTAAAGTATGCAAACACCACGTGAGCGGTCACTACGGGAACCAGAAAGTGTCCGACTTCACGTCTCCGTTTGCAGCTCCTCCCCGCCTGCACGCGGCTACTCTCGCCGATCGGTTACATCCAGCCGCAGCCGATGTCCAACACACCTTCAGTGTCAGTGTGAGAGGGGGAGGGGCCAGCTGTGCTCACTCAGTGTCAGTGTGAGAGGGGGAGGGGCCAGCTGTGCTCACTCAGTGTGCAGTGTGAGAGGGGGAGTGGCCAGCTGTGCTCACTCAGTGTCAGTGTGAGAGGGGGAGGGGCCAGCTGTGCTCACTCAGTGTCAGTGTGAGAGGGGGAGGGGCCAGCTGTGCTCACTCAATGTTCAGTGTGAGAGGGGGAGTGGCCAGCTGTGTTCACTCAGTGTGCAGTGTGAGAGGGGGAGGCGCCAGCTGTGTTCACTCAGTTTCAGTGTGAGAGGGGGAGTGGCCAGCTGTGCTCACTCAGTGTGCAGTGTGAGAGGGGGAGGGGCCAGCTGTGCTCACTCAGTGTCAGTGTGAGAGGGGGAGTGGCGAGCTGCTAGAGCAGCAAAAGCCAGTGTGTGCTTCTTTTACCGATAAATATTTAACAATATCTTTTGCATTTCTAATCCAAACAACGTCAAACTTGGCACTGCACTTACTCATGCCCATATAACGACACCAACGGTTTGAGAGATATGCGAATAACACACAAACACACACACACACACACACACACACACACACACAGAAAGACGTTCCCGTAATTTATAGATAGATATAATATACAGAAGTAAACAGCGTAGGTGACTTACAGATTCAGTTAACAACCACAAATGAATAAGCATGATGATTCAGGGGGCAGGCGACGATTCAGGGGGCAGGCTACACAGTGAACTCGACGATTCAGGGGGCAGGATACTCAGTGAACTCGACGATTCAGGGGGCAGGCTACACAGTGAACTCGACGAGTCAGGGGGCAGGCTACACAGTGAACTCGACGAGTCAGGGGGCAGGCTACACAGTGAACTCGACGATTCAGGGGGCAGGCTACACAGTGAACTCGACGATTCAGGGGGCAGGATACTCAGTGAACTCGACGATTCAGGGGGCAGGATACTCAGTGAACTCGACGATTCAGGGGGCAGGCTACACAGTGAACTCGACGATTCAGGGGGCAGGCTACACAGTGAACTCGACGATTCAGGGGGCAGGCTACACAGTGAACTCGACGATTCAGGGGGCAGGATACTCAGTGAACTCGACGATTCAGGGGGCAGGATACTCAGTGAACTCGACGATTCAGGGGGAAGGCTACACAGTGAACTCGACGATTCAGGGGGCAGGATACTCAGTGAACTCGACGATTCAGGGGGCAGGCTACACAGTGAACTCGACGATTCAGGGGGCAGGATACTCAGTGAACTCGACGATTCAGGGGGAAGGCTACACAGTGAACTCGACGATTCAGGGGGCAGGGTACTCAGTGAACTCGACGATTCAGGGGGCAGGATACTCAGTGA
Source organism: Leuciscus leuciscus (assembly GCF_965113295.1). Classification (NCBI taxonomy): domain Eukaryota; kingdom Metazoa; phylum Chordata; class Actinopteri; order Cypriniformes; family Leuciscidae; genus Leuciscus; species Leuciscus leuciscus. The sequence goes on along the minus strand of NC_138737.1, from coordinate 41,664,362 downwards.
ACTCCTAAAAAATGCTACGCTTGAGCAAACAGTTTGTGAATAGGTTACTACAAATGATGGCCGTGAATAAAATATTCAGAAGTAAACAGTGTAGCTGACAGTGTTTGTGTGTCAGAATGTTTATTTTTAAACCACAACTTTCTTGGGGCTTCTTTTACCGATATATTTACAGACATCTTTAGCATTTCTAATCCAAACAACGTCAAACTTGGCACTGCACTTACTCGTGCCCATAGCGAGACACCTGTCAAGTTTGAAATCCATCGGACTAACGGTTCGAGAGATATGCGAATAACAGACATACTGACAGACAAAAAAGCAAAAAACTGCAAAAAAGTTAATAAACACACATTGACTGAAATAATCGGGTAAATGTCACTTATCCTGAAAACATGAATGCTAAAACGGTCTCTAATCGGTCTAATTGTGTGAAGTGGAATATAAATGAAAACTTCTTGTTTATTGATCTGAGTGTTTCTGTAGTGCTGGATATCAGTCATGTGATCATCACGGCCCAATCACAGCCACCGTACTGATATTCAGATCAACAGCACTCTTACTCATGTGATATGGATTAAATATTGGAAACATGATGAAAGCAGGAAGATCCAGGTCTACAGGAGTGACGTTTACTGACTATTGATGAATATCAGATGATGTCACCAACGTCTCCTCACTGACGTCACTCACTTCTAAAACTTGTCTGCCGCCATCTTGAGTACCTGATTTGCATCAGTCGCAAAGGAACTAGCTAGCTATGCGGTCAATATGTTGTGCGGTGGGGTGCAACAACAAAAAAGGAGACCCCAAAATATCCTTTTACAGGCTACCTCAGGACGAAAGAAGACGCCGTAATTTGCGGGTAGGACGGGTGGGACATGTCCCCACCACTTTTGAAACATCTCGCGGCACGAATGTACCAATACAAATAAACAAAACATCTCCAGTTAACTAGCAGAGCATTCATTTCATTCGTTTGTTCAGTCTAGCACTGAAATGTGTTGTTTCTGAAATCAAGTGATCAAAGTGCTCGTTGCCGCAGCGATCAGTCTTCACTCGGACACACGCTTCAATGTGGTGAGACTCTCTATTCGTTCCGGTGACATTACAAAACAAACTGCACACAAACGTGTCCCTGCCTGATATACAACCACTGATAAATATAATCGGTAGCCCGGGAAAACCCAGACAAACTTCTGGCAAATTTAGATTTGCTCTGCAAGTAGTCTGGCAAAGAGCCCATTCAAGACGATTTCTAATCCGTCCAAATCGAGGCACCAATCAGAAACGTTGAGGTGGGCTTTACACAATGATGATCGCTCTGATTGGTTTTAGGTCTATCAAATTGCGCCGAGAGGCATTTGAGCGACGTCCGTTGGTGAAGCGCACCAACTTTTAAATGTTATTATATTCAAATTGCAAACACATGAGGACAGTCTCCATGAAAGACCCACTGGCAGATGAACGTGCTGCTACATTTCTCTCCGAAACGGTAGGAAATTAAATTAGATTTAATAGACGATTTTAACTATGACAAGATGATTGACAGGGCAGTTTACGTGACAGGACACACGCGACAGATCCGTCCGATAAAGATGACGAAGTAGTATGTCCCAAAGCTTGCCTACTTTTTTGCTACACATTCAAAAGTAAATACCTTTTCTTCACAAAAAGAGTACATACTTTTATGGCGTAGTGTAACTTGTGTAGTGTATATGGCTTTACACGATGACGATCGCTCTGATTGGTTTTAGGTCAATCCAATTGCGCCCACAGGCATTTGAGTAACGTCCGTTGGTGACGCCCCTTTGGAAATGAGTTATTAATGAAGCTTTGCCAGACCATAACTCAGTTACTACTGAGAATGGTCTGGTTTTAACCAGGCTATATAATCGGTTTTAATGAGAAAAAAGAAAAAAACCTAAACGAGTGCGGATTAGAACCCAGAACCTCTGACACACTTGGCAAAAGTTTTGCCCCTGGACCATTTAAATACACGCTTTGAATAGTCGGATCAACATATAATATCATTGAATGCCAGGATTGGTAGTTCGGTAGCAGCGGACAGAGGCTGGAAGTACGCATCTGGTATCGCGTAGGGATCACACCCTAACGATATAATTTTTTGAAAGTAGCGTTTCTTTTCATGGCAGTCGAGGTGCGAAATGTTGTCTTTCGTAGCCATTTACTGTATCCGTACGAAGCTGTAAATAGTAGCAAGCTAGCTAGTTAATACTTGTCAGTACCATAGACAGTACTCGGTAGGTACTCAAGATGGCGGCAGTCAAATGGAAAAGTTGAGCGGATGACGTGAGTGGTCACGTGACTGATATTCGTGTATTGACCGGTAAGATCCTCAGAGAGGAAGAACAACAGAAGAATGGAAAGAGTGTGTGAGTGAAGGTGGTTGTGAATGTGTGTAGATGTGTGTTAGTTACAGGATCAGAGAATGACACCGTTCCTCCGTCATAGTCCAGATTCACTCTCACACGATCAAGCTTCTGTTTAACATGAAAACCAGAACCTGAAAGCTCTCCGTCCTGATAATACCACACACTCCAGACATCAGTGTTGAAGAAAACACTTCCCTTCCTCAGGTTTGATGCTGTGGTTACTCCAAGAGTCCAGTATAAACTCTCTTTAACCTCCACATCCCAGCAGTGTGTTCCTGAGTTAAAACCCTCTGAACCCAGAACACAGAGACACCGGTCAAATCTCTCTGGATTATCAGAAACAGGTTGATATGAGCTGTATCTCACACTGGTCAGATCATCAGACACGACGAGACGTGGATGAGCCGTGTTTGGATCCAGAATCACAGGAGCTGATGAGACACAATCAACAGATGCTTTTATTCTGATCTTCATATAATGATCAAGAGTGACCCAACACAGATTATTATGAATTATGACACTCGTCCTGTTGATCAAACACATTTTCCTCTGATCACTGTCAGTGCTGTTATTAGTTTCACACTCGTTTTTATCATCAGCGTTTAACGGCATCAACTACAAACATTAAATATGAGATTCAGACATTTGTGTCCATCAAGAGAAACTGATACTTTGGGAAAGTTAAATAACAATAAATCAATGAGATCTGTTGAGATTTATGCTGTAGATGAAGAACTGTAAGTGTGTGTCTGATCTTCAGCAGCATCTGATCATCTTCATTTTATTGGCTCTTATAGTCTGTGATTTGTTTTAAATTAGTTTATTATGACTGTCTGTTGGGTTTGACTTACAATCATGAATCACCTTCAACACTTCCTAGCCACACCCTAGCAACCATTGTCGAGCACCCAAGCAACCCAAATCCAAAGAGGGATATCTTCTAATCTGAATGTCATAGAGGAGTTGCGGTTGGTTTATATCATTCATACTGGAAAGCAGCCTTTGAAGTAACATCATTTGCAGCTGCCAAGCCACTCCCTAGCAACTGGACAGAGTGCCCTAGCAACTGTTCAGCAAGACCTATATCTTTTTACCAGAACATCGTAGAGACATGGTGGTTGGCTCCTTTGACTAATGCTAGCAAACAGGACTTCCATCATGCTTCACATGCTAGCAGAATAACTACATGCTAATAACGATCAGCTAAGTGTTAAAACTTGTCAACAATGCTAACTAAAACGCAGTAGCAGCATGCTAATAATGTTAGCACCCTGTTTGCAACATGCTAATATTGTGAACATTTCATTAAAAGGATGTTTGCAAAATGTTAAACATGTTAACATCATGCTAAGAACATGCTAATCGTGTTAACAACATGACAAATGTGTTAGCATCATGTTAGCAAAATGCTAATTGTGTTAGCATCTGCCTAGTTCAGAGTTTTGCCACTGCAAGCACCACTCACATTTTCTTCAGGAAATGTACATTCTAGTTATTATTGTTACTATTCCGAGACTCATTTTTTTTTTATTGTAACCTCCTAACAAACACCAAACTCGTATCTATCTATCTATCTATGTCACGAAGAGCCTCTAACTCTCCATCCATCCATCATGTCCAGCTCAGATCTCCTGCTGTCAGACTCACTGTTTTGGACGATGTCCTGCATCTTCTTCCAGATTCTGAACAGCAGGTTGCCCAAGTATCGTGGCACATGAATCAAAGCTCCAGAAGCCATCTGTGGATCCGGCTGTGAGCTCTGGACTCTGGAAGAACATTCAGGAGTCAGAACTGCAGTGGCTTTGGATCAGAACCAGAGAGACCAGAGACAGGAGCAGATCACTCACCTTTCCACTGAGACTGGAAACTCCTGCAGAACAAACACACCATTTATCATCAAGAACTCAATCAACCATCAATCAATCAACCAATGATCTGAAATCAGACCTTCAGAAAGCAGACGTCATTGGCTTTCATCATCTCCTCCATGTCTTTGATTGTGTGTGAAAGAGCTGAGATGTGTGTGTTCATCTCCTGCAGCTTCTCCTTCATCATCTGCTTCTTCTGCTCCTCTTCCTCCATCAGTGCAGTGACTGTAGCTTCTTCTTCATCTCTGAGAAACTGATGAAGCTTCTCAAACTGCTGTTTAATCTGATACTCTGTGTGCTCAGCTTGAGACTGAAATGAAAGCACATTCACTTCAATCATCTCAATCGACACACATCATTAATATCCAAGATAAACTCGGATACCCGACATAAAACGGATCCAGAAGCAGATTGCTGCTAGTCATTTACTGAAATAATGAACTGGAATCCATTATATCAAATCATAACTGTATATAGTGATCCAACAGCTGTAATGAAAATGTCTCTCGTTTCTGTTTCCTCACCTCAATGTGTTGAACTGTTTCCTCAAACTCTGCTTTCAGTTTTTCATTGTGTTGAAGTTTCTCCTGTAAGGACTTCAGTGCTGTATTGAGCTCCTCCTAGAATTGAACAAAAATACATAAAACACCAGATTACAGTGAAGAGAAGACAATACATACAATGATCATACAATGCAGTGAAAAAGTATTTGCCCCAATCTCATACTAAATTGATTCAGAAATTAAAACCTACCATAAAACAAAGGCAACCTGAGTAAACACAAAGTACAGTTTGTTAATGACAATGTTATTTATTGAAACAAAAAACGTTATCCAATAACAATTTGGCCTGCATGAATTTACCTCCGTAGTTATTAATTCCTCAGATCTATGAAACTGCATTTATGATGTAGTTCAGATGGACTAAACACAATCAGTCCTGATCACTGCAGCCCTGTTCGATCAAATCAACACTGAATACTGAAGCCTGATTGGTTCACGTCTGTGAATTGTGCTTCGACAGCTGCAGCTGACTCGCTGCTTCTCCCCTGGGCTATCCGGCAACTCTTCAAGAGAAAATTTCTGTCATGATTTTGGGTTTGTTCTTGTCATGTTTCTGTGTCCTGTTTCCTTGTCTGTCATGTGATCCCTTGTAAGTCATGTGATCCTGCCATGTGTTCCCTTGTCTGATGTGTATTGTTGTCATTGGTTCATTGTTTCATTGTTCACAGGTGTCCTTTGTCTAGTCATTAGTCTTGTGTGTATTTAAACCCTCATGTTTGCCATGTGTCTTTGTCAAGTATTGTTTCCTGTAACCACTGTTGTGAGTCCTGTTCGTAGGGTCCTTGATAGGACCGAACTGTCAGGTCCACCTTGGCCACCTGAACTGTCAGGTCCGCCCTGGCCTCCTGCACAGCCTGCTCCACCCTGTCCGCCCTGCCACGGCCCAGGTCCTGCCACGGCCCAGGTCCGCCCACGCCCTGCAACGCCCCAGGTCCGCCCACGCCATGCCACGACCCAGGCCCGTCCACGCCATGCCACGACCCATGTCCTGTCCCCCTTTATGGGCCTGGCCCACCATCCCTCCCCCATGACCTCCTCCACTCCACCACCCTCCTAGTATTATGTTGTGTTTTGGTTTTGTTGGGCGTCGGGAGACACCCTTAGAGGGGGGGATTCTGTCACGATTTTGGGTTTGTTCTTGTCATGTTTCTGTGGCATGTCATGTGATCTCTTGTAAGTCATGTGATCCTGCCATGTGTTCCCTTGTCTGATGTGTATTGTTGTCATTGGTTCATTGTTTCATTGTTCACAGGTGTCCCTTGTCTAGTCATTAGTCCTGTGTGTATTTAAGCCCTCTTGTTTGCCATGTGTCTTACTCAAGTATTGTTTCCTGTAACCACTGTTGTGAGTCCTGTTCAAGTTCTTGTCTTGTTTCGAGTTTTCATGCCACGCCATGTTTTTGTTTCATGTTTGGTTTTGTTTATAATAAACTGCACTTGGGTTCTCATCTCTCAACTTGCCTCCAGTGGATCTCTTTACAATTTCACTATTAAAAGAGCAAATTTGATAAACTAGTTTGATAAACTAAGTCAGACCTTAGTTTCAGTAGTCATGTCAAAGCAATAACTAAATCAGCATACTATCATCTGAAAAATATTGCAAGAATTAGATGCTTTGTTTCCAGACAAGACTTAGAGAAACTTGTGCATGCTTTCATCACCAGCAGGGTGGATTATTGCAATGGACTCCTCACTGGCCTTCCCAAAAAGACCATAAGACAGTTGCAGCTCATACAGAACGCTGCTGCTAGGATTCTGAGCAGAACCAGAAAATATGAACATATCACACCAGTCCTCAGGTCTTTACACTGGCTCCCAGTTAGATTTAGGATTGATTTCAAAGTATTATTACTGGTATATAAATCATTCAATGGCCTAGGACCTCAATACATTGCAGATATGCTCACTGAATATAAACCCAACAGATCACTCAGATCATTAGGATCATATCAGCTAGAAATACCAAGGGTTCACTCTAAGCATGGTGAGTCTGCTTTTAGCTATTATGCCAGCCACAGCTGGAACCAGCTTCCAGAAGAGATCAGATGTGCTCCTACAGTGGTCACATTCAAATCCAGACTCAAAACACTTCTGTTTAGCTATGCATTTACTGAATGAGCACTGTGCCGCTGTTCGTCCGACTGTACTGTATTGTATTTCATTTTATTTTTCTAAACTGTTTTAATTATTCTTATTTCTTTTTATTATTTTAATTTCTTCTATGTAAAGCACTTTGAATTGCCATTGTGTATGAAATGTGCTATATAAATAAACTTGCCTAGATGGTTGTTGCAAAATGCCGTGCTACGAGTGTTGCTCCTGCAGGGCTCCCTGCTTCCCTTATCTGGAGCGAGTGCCATAGTTTCATTTGGCGGCTCAGAGGAGGACTCTGATGGCACTATGTCTCTGGCTGCCTCTGAAGTGGAGGATTGAACAAACTCTTCTTCCCAGAAGTCCATGAAGAACTGAATAAATCATGGTGCGCTGAATTACCTCAATGATTTGCTGCTTTTAGCCCAATCGAAAGAGGCACTATGCACACACAGATCTTTGCTCCTCAGCCACTTTTAAAGTCTGGGGTTCAGGATCAACCTAAGCAAAAGCTCACTGTCCTCCACCCAACGCATCTTGTTCCTGGAGGTCGTCTTTGACACGGCCCAAATGCGGGCCTGGATTTACCCGGAGCGCTCTCTGAAAATTCAGATGCTAGCGACATCATTCAGAATCTGGGACGGCCAGAAGCTACTGGGTCTCATGGCAGCAGCCTCCTCAGTATTCCCCTTGGGCCTGTTACATACACAGCCACTACAACACTGGTCGAAGGAGCGTGGATCGAGGGCCGTCTCATTCTCAGGGTGACCCACGGCTGTATCAAAGCCCTGGTCCCCTGGAAATCGCCCCATCTATTTCAGTTGGGGTTGAACTGGGCTCGGTTTGTAGTCGTGGGCCCTATGTGACGGCAGACCAGCCGGAGGCCAGGAGGCTGAACCCGCCTCTCCCCAAAACGGATCCATCCTGGGACCTGTCCACAGTCCTGAGGAACTTCGAATCCCTCCGTTTGAGCTGCTCACAACAGCCGACCTTCGGCCTCTCTCGCTAAAGATGCCCTTCTGCTGGCTCTGGCATCGGTCAAGCGAGTTGGTGATCTGCAGGCTCGTTCAGTGGATGTATTTTGCCCGAGTTTGGGCCTAATGACAGTAAAGTCATCCTTAGACCAAGACAACGCTATGTGCCAAAAAGCCTGTTCACACCAAGGACGAAAACTATAAAGATGGCAATAAAGATAAAGTTCTGAAAATCGTTTTCGAATAAAGAATAGCAGAGGTCGAATAAACTAATCAGAATCCATCCTGCTGTAACGAGCTTGAGCATTTAAAGCAACAGATAAGCACGCGCTTAGAATAAACAGAACAATATGGTCCGCTGGTGTGGACTCTAATATAGCCTAGTTATTTTTGCAGTTATCGTTCTTGGTGTGAACGGGCCTTAAGGTGCTTTCCACGCTCTTTAGAGCTCAGGTCATAAAGCGTCTTCGGTTACTATCGTAACCTCGGTTCCCTGAGAGGCGGGAACGAGATATTACGTCAGCTATGACGTATATGGGAACTCCTCTTCTTACTAGTTACTAGTGCTAATGCTTATTGTGTTGTGTCTGCCCTATTCAGTGCAGCCTTCGCGTTCATTGCATTAAGATATGCAAATTTGTTAGGGTAGGAGCAGATGTCTCATTGGTCTAGTTCCGCCTATCAGTTGTGAGTACTCTTAGCGACGCGGCTATTGGCTAGAACTGTCTTGCTTATGTGTGGGTGTGATTGACCCTGTTCAGGGCTTATCTTCACTGCTCTCACGGCGGGATTTAATACAGTTCCCATACGTCATAGCTGACATAATGTTGAGTTACCGCCTTGAAAGGGAACTCTCTTCTGTTCTGCTCTAGTAACACGGCGCTATAGGCTAGTTGCACATGGCCGCCATGTTGGATTTCCGATCAGCGACTGTGTGGGTAGACACTTCCGGTTTCGCATAATGCCCGGTGCAGGGAGCCGGAGAAAGCCGAAAATGATCTCTTATAGTTGTTTATAGAATCAATTATATCACTTAAAATAATACTAAGATCCATATTACTATCACACGAGCCAATGGCAATTAAATGCACGGATGCATAGTCAGATTAATGAATGAAATACAACTGTTCACGAACAGAAGATTGTATTTGACTCATGCTGCATACGCATACACAATGACAATTATGCCTACTGTAAATAGAGTTACACCTACGATTAGAGTTGTTTGCAAAAATGCACCGTGAACATTCACATGTTTGCCTTGTGATAGGCTACAATTTATCTCCATAAATACTATTTTCTCAATTCTGCGCATATATTTTCACTTACTTACATCAATTGCTCGATCAATATTATCATCACATATTTTACTTTTACATTTTTAACTGTAGTAGGTAACACAAACAATTTAATATAGGTAAGTTTGTGTATATTTTACACGTAGTAAAATACTGTATGTGCTATTTAAACACCAGAGAGATAATGATTTATAAACATAAAACAGATGGTCTTTACTCATCTCACTTGCACAAAATAAATGGAGTAATAGAAAGCATAGAAACGCACAGGTGAAATACACTGAAAATGATATGCATTTAAAAAGTTGGTCGGGTTGAAGTCATCCCTCCGGATCTCCCGCATCCACTCATGCCCGTACCGCAGCGCCAGCGTCAACGGGGGATGCATGAAAGCTGACTTCTCTGTTGTAACGTGACGAAACGGTTCATAACGGCACACAACAATGACTCAAAAGCAATTTGTCTGTGTGGGTGCACAGATGTGTCAGGCTTCAGTATGTGGGAAAAACGTTTTCTCCATAAAACGTTGCTGATCTCAGGGAACCGAGGTTACGTTAGTAACCAGAACGATCTGTGTTCATGACTTGTTATGGTTCTTTACATGTGAATCAATCAAGAAACATTTGTCTTACCTTATATGATGAAACCACTTCACTGATGGGTCTGAATTTATGATTGTCATGTTGTTTTGAATCTCTGCACACTAAACACACAGGCTGTTTGTCCTCCAGACAGAAGAGTTTGAGTTTCTCACTGTGTAAACTGCAGATCTCCTCAGACCCAGATGAACGCCTCTCATTTCTCTTCTTCAGGAACGACTCACACAAGTTTTTTAACACAAGATTAACTGGAGGATCAGATCTTGAGGTTCTCCTGCAGAGAGGACACTCCTGAGCTTCCTTGATTTTCCAGAACTTTTGAAGACACTCTTTACAGAAACTGTGACTACAGGATAAAAGAACAGGAGCCTTGAAGATTTCACAGCACACAGGACAAGAAAGTTCTTCTTCAGATACATTTAGTGAATCCATTTTCTCTGTTTGAGCTCCAGCAATATGAACTTTACTTTCACTTTCTGAACGATGGCTTAAAAAATAAATCACCATGAGAATCACAAAGATCAGAAACAAACTTGATCAGAAAGAAACTTCTCAAATTGTTCTGTAAAGTTTTTCCCTTCGTACTCCACTGATCGCTGATTCTTTATTGCTTTTGTCGAGACAAAGTCAGTATGGCAGAAAAGAGAAATAACAGCAGCCTCTTCCTGGTTAGTGTTGTAAGAGGGTGGAGCTTCTGATCAAGTTGGTGTGTTGAAACAAGTCAAAGAACAACATCAGGATTTCTTTAGGTAAAATTTTAACAAAATGTAAGATTATTCAAAACTACCTTGCATTGAAACTTTAAGATATAACACTAAATCCTTGGATTAAAAACACAAAAAAAAAAACCATAAAAATACTCAAATATGTAAAATAAAAGATCTCAAAACCCTTTTACGTGTTTTATTTATTGCTCTTCTTTATTGGTCACAGAGTTTCTCCAGGGTCTGTCATGCTCCCTCTCTCTTATAATGATTTCTTCTCATGCTGAAGTTTCAGTGATAAAAAACTGAATTTGTTTATCTGTAGAAACAGATTTGTAGAAACTCTGTTTATCTGCTGATTGTCAGTGTTTGGAGAAACAAACAGATCAACAGATTAAAAGTCCTGAATAAACAGGAGAAACGGAGATGAGACTTTGTCTCTCAGGGATCACTCATCAGCACCTTTATTAACACTTATGTAGTATTTCTTGTAAATTCTGAAAAATATTCTCACTTAGCATAGAAACAAATATAATTTCAATATGCATTCAGTCACTGTTTCTCTGACAATATCACCAGAATTATGTTTGTATTTATATATATGATCTTACAGCCACTGTCCTTATCGATTATTATTATTATTAAATTGTAAAGGAATTAAAGATCCATCTTTAATTGTCGAAAAATTCGAAAGAACCACCTTGTTTTTTTATTAATATAATTTGTTTGTAGGCGCATTTGACTGTGACCCGCTAAGATGTAAAGTCTGCATGTATGATTGATTTGGCTGTAGATGATAAATGTGTGCAGTGTGTGAGAGCTTTTAGTGAAGAAAAGTTAGTGACTGGAAACAGCGGCGGATTTACTGTGTTCAGTACGACACTAATGGCCCTGTCCCAAATGGCACACTTCATATGCACTTTCGGTCTTGTGGACTAACAATGGCTGGAAATTGAGGAGATTCCCCCCTTCTATGTAAAGCGCTTTGAGGTCTCAGAAAAAGCGCTATATAAATGTAACGAATTATTAAGTCCGTGAGACCGCAGTGTGTCCCATTTGTCATTTTTAGATCTCAGAAGGGTGCTCGCAAGCGCCCCCATGTGGTCGATTTGCGCCCTTGATGCGTATTTTTGCCGAGCCCGAGCCCGCGCTGATGCGAGCTCCACAGCAGACTTCTTCCCGACAGTCAAAGCGGCATTACGTCACGAAAGTGCGGACTCAGAGGAAGACCGCGGGTGCTTAGGGTTCCATTTGGGACAGGGCCAATGGCTCGTTTCCACTGAGCGGTACGATATGGTACAGTACAGTACGGTACGGTTCGGGTCGGTAAACCATGATTCGGCTTGTGTTTCCACTGCCAACAGTACCCTTACTTGATAGGCGTGGTGTAGCCTATGCCGGAAAGAAGCGATCAACGCCATTTTCGCGCGAAGAAGAAAGCCACTTAAAGCCCATGTTGCAGGTTTTTAATTTTTTTTATTATTAATATAACATTGTAGGAAAATACCATATGAAAAGTAAATGCAGGATTTAAAATTGTTTTGCAAGACATAAGGGCACAAATTTAATAGAAAACGTGACCGTTTCCTTGACCGTGTTGAAAAAACGCTTTTTTTCTCCACGCGTCATATGACGCCACATGAGGTAGTCGTTTGGCTCTGCGTTCGCACTCAGTGCAGAGATAGGTTGGTATTCAGTTGGAGCGGTCATGATTCAAGTGTGTTTTCGGTGCTTATTGTATTTCAATTAATCATCGTCGTGGTAGATGATTGTGAATTATGGCCTGTCAGGACATCGAGTCCACAGGTTTCCGAATAAGAAAAAGGACGGTGCAATCTTCCGTGCCAGTGTGCGTTTTGTGCAGGGTAAGAGACGGGACTTCACTTCTGCTTCTGCTTTGAAAAACGCGGTAGTGTGTAGCGTTCACTATAGACCGGATGATTATAATCCCGGCGATATGTGCACACTGTTCCGTCTCCTTCATTGGGTCGCCCGCGGTGACGGTCCGCCATCAGCATGTGGTTCGGCCGCCGGCGGGAAACATGACGCTCACGGATCCGTCAGACATCACTTATTCTACATCTGTTTTACAAAATGTGCCTGTCTTAATTTAATTCATTAACATATCCTACATAAACTTGTAATGTACTGCATTTATGTGTTTGTTATTAGTCTGCAGCAGACACTATTATTATTATGATTATAAATATAATATATTATGTTCTATAATTAATTTTCAATCTGTACAAACCGACTTTAATGTTTGTGTTGGCTGTTTCTACATATAAAGTTTTTGTACAGTAAGACAGTTGTGATTGTGATAATTTTTTGTATTCATCGTCACCAAATGGGTCAATTCAAAGCCTTTATAAAGTCCCCCTTCCTCTGGAAACTGTCTCCTAATGGCTGACACACACAACACATGCAGGTAAGGGTCTAAATACTAGCTTTGCTATTGCCTGATACATGATGATAATCTGTACAGTATTGTGATCTGAGCATAGTGTTGTACATATCGTCGGCTAACGTGAATGCATCTATAAGCTAACACTGTTCTCTTGTCCTGTTCTCCTCACACCACAACTCAACGTTGTTCTGTCTAACCCTGGCCTGTCCTGCTCACTTGGCTTCATATCAGGCTCATAATTATATGATATCATCATATATATGAATATATATATATATATATATATATCATACGACATACGAGTAAACATTTAGGCTACAATTCCCCCAGCTTTCCGAGCTGTCATTGCGATCCATTGCTTTCCTATTGTTTACTTTGACCGCTCTACCTCATGTTACGTCACTTCAGGTTCGGCGGTTTTCAAATGCGGAAGTAAAAATTTCTCACAAAAACGACTCCAGAAGCCTAAATAGCGTTTTATAAGTATATGTTTATATTTAAATATAGTTCCTACATTATTTTTCTATACATTGGCTTACTGGGTACTCTAACCTGCAACATGGCCTTTAAACAACAATGGATGACATACAGGAGATCTTGTTCTTGCTTCTCGGCGTGTTTGTCACAAGAAGCCAAGCGCCGACATTAGGCGTTTCTCAATGGCAAGTACGTAAAATTCTGACTTCGGCCAAGTCCGACTCAGGAGAATGACTCCCGAGGACATGAGTCCGGTTCTGCGTCAGTCAGCTCGCTCTGTGTAGAACAGAGTGCTCTGTAGCTTTAAATCCAACAGACTAAGTTGTAAAAGCTGGTTTCTACGCATGCGCGAGTAGGCCTATGTGTTACGGTGATGAAGTTATATGCTTGTATGTTGAACTTCTGCATCTCCTCTAGTAAAGTTATATGTTGTTAAACGAACCTTTGCCTTGCCGCTCGTTATTCAACATGGTGTCAGAAGTGGTCCTCACGAAATCGTGAATGCAGCGAAGAAAAGAAGATACTCCTCCAACGAACATTCACACAGTAAGCCACCATCGTTCATCGCACAATAAAACATGGCTGAAGGGTTTCGCAGACCTGATCCACTTGTCTTTGATGGCAATATCGCCGAAAATTGGCGTGTGTTTGAGCAGGAATTTGACATATTTATTGCTGCTGCACACTCAGAAAAAGAGCCTCGCACAAAAGCTTTCATACTGCTTAATCTGGCTGGCTCAGAGGCCATTGAGCGCGAACGAACGTTCGTCTATGCACCCGCTGTTTACACGGGTGAGGGAGAAAACCGACGAATAAGACCCGGAATGTCTAAAACGCAAGTTTCGCGAACTTTGTAGTCCACAAACAAACATAACGATGGAAAGACACAAATTTAATTCAAGAAATCAAAGGCCAGGAGAGACAATAGAAGCATATGTGACCGACCTACGAAACAAGGCACAGAGTTGCAGGTTTGGAGATTTACAAGAGGAACTGATAAGGGATCGACTTGTGTGTGGGATACTCAATGATGGAATGAGAAAACTCCTGCTGCGTGACAATGAGCTAACATTGACAAAAGCCATTGAAACATGTCAAATACATGAACTGACAGACCAGCACACTAAAACACTAGCTGGACCAAAGCATAATTTGGCAAATGTGGACAGTGTTCAACAAACGGTAAAAAGAAAAACGTTATTAAAATTCAGTTTCCTGGGGCCTGTTTCAGAAAGGAGGTTCAACCAACTCTGAGGTAAAACTTGAACTCTGAGTTGACTTACCCTGAGATGGAAAACTCTGAGTTTTCGGTTACAGAACAGCTGAAATGAGTTAGTTCAATCAACTCTGAGTTGACTGACTCTGAGTTAAGCGCGTGCACCACAACTATAAGCCATTATCAATGGAGCACAGATATTACGAGTCACCATGGCAACAGCGCCAGACAAAAAGAGGTCTCCATATTTCTTCACATTTTAATTACTGTTATACAGTGATGGGTGTAATTAATTACCAAGTAATCTAAATACTGTAATTTAATTAAAGGGATTACTCTTAATTCTTCTGTAATTTAAAGTTTAATCTGATGTAATTGTATTAGACTATAGAACAATTCTGTATAGGCTATTTAACATACATTTTTAAAAGTTATATTTTTAATGTAACCTTCTCCCTCTACACACTTTGGTCAATTCAAGAACAATTCATGCAATTGTTTATTTGAAAGCATTACAAGTGCTGTTTGTCTCTTCTTGTATTGTTCAAGTGTTTAAGGTTGACATGGGATTTAGTAATTAGTAACAAGTAGACAAATAATTTCTAAAGATAGTCATTATTACATTAATCTAATTACACAGTTGAAGATGTCATTTGTAGTTAGTAATACAAGTAACTTGCCCAACTGTTATAATATCAGAGGTGAAACTGGAAGAACAGTATGTTATTCAACCTAATTTTAATTTTCATGTAGGTGCAATCCTGCAGGCATTAAAAGAACATGGCAGCAGCTGAAATTTTAATATAAAAACATAATTCAGTCAAGTAAGGCTTGAGCATAGTATGGGTGTAGGCTACCTGACTTTACAAACATTTGACATATTAAATAACTAAAGCATCCAGTGTCTAGCAGTGCAGCAGCATTTTTGGCTGAGGGAATTCCTGGACGGACTTCAGAGCCAGTCCCAAAGATCCAAGGGCCTTCATAAAATGTAAGAGGTTTACATATGTGTTATTTTTTATATAGGCTATTTTTGAGATTTCCATTTATTTTACTTTGGGTTAGGATTTTTGTTGGTCCCAATAGATTCTGATGGTAATATCTGTCTTTTGGAGCCTCCTGTCCCAACAGAACCCCAGGCAGTTGTAAGTCGCCTACTCAATACACCAGAAATTATGACAAATAGTGTTATAAAGTGTACTCAACCAAATGCTCATCACATGGGGATAAAGAGTTTCTGCTGCCACAGAGAGGCCTACAGAGGTAATGTTAATATTATGTGTCTACACATCAAACAATCTACACATTCCGATTTTTTCACATTTTTATGTGGAGTAGCCTATAGAATCTAAGTTTAAATCTAAGTATAAACGGGTATTCTTATCTCTCCCCGCGCCCCCAGAGTGTGGAAGAACGGCAGGAGGACGGTCCATCAACTTCTGGTGCACAGATGAACACGTTCAGTGATTTCCAGTAAATGCCACAGTTTAATTCTGTAGAATTTGTTTAGAACTACATTATGTAACTCTAATCTACTACTGTGTTTTCAGTTGCCAGTAAAGGAGTTATATAGACTTCATCTTCTTTAAAAAAAAAAAAAAAATATATATATATATATATATATATATATATTTTATTTATTAATAAAAGATTCATTTTATTAATAAAAATGTACTGAAAGAATGAATGAGGTGTTTAAACACCACTTCCACTTTAAAAAGGGGAGGAGACCGAAAGAAACTCTGGGTTTACTGAAGAAAACCTGCTCCCGACCAGGTTAGGTTCACAGAGTAAGTTACCATGGTAACTGACTCGGAGTATAAGTTACCTCTCTTTCTGAAACAGGCTTGACTTACTCTGCTTTCTCAGGTTTAACATACCTCCCATTCTGAAACAGAAAACTCAGAGTTTCCCTCATTTTAGGGTTAACATACTCAGAGTTTTCACTTAACCTCCTTTCTGAAACAGGCCCCTGATCTACAGGAGTGACGTTTACTGACTATTGACCGGTAAGATCCTCAGAGAGCCAGAAGAACACCGGAAGAGTGGAAAGAGTGTGTGAGTGAAGGTGGTTTACATTTACATTTACATTTATGCATTTGGCAGACGCTTTTATCCAAAGCGACTTACATTGCTTTATCCTATACATTTATACATAGGTATGTGCAATCCCCTGGGATCGAACCCACAACCTTGCGTTGTTAACGCAATTCTCTTACCACTGAGCTACAGGAAAGCTGGTACAGGAAAGGTGGTTGTGAATGTGTGTAGATGTGTGTTAGTTACAGGATCAGAGAACGACACCGTTCCTCCGTTATAGTCCAGATTCACTCTCACACGATCAAGATCCTGTTTAACACGAAAACCAGAACCTAAAAGCTCTCCGTCCTCTTCATCATCATCTTCGTCCTCTTCATCATCATCTTCGTGCTCTTCATCATCATCTTCGTCCTCTTCATCATCATCTTCGTCCTCTTCATCATCATCTTCGTCCTCTTCGTCCTCTTCATCATCATCTTCGTCCTCTTCATCATCATCTTCGTCCTGATTATACTCCACACTCCAGACATTAGTGGCGAAGAAATCATATCCCTTCTTCTGGTTTGATGCTGTAGTTACTCCAAGACTCCAGCGGTTACTCTCTTTAACCTCCACATCCCAGCAGTGTGTTCCTGAGTTAAAACCCTCTGAACCCAGAACACAGTAATAATAGTCAAATCTCTCTGGATTATCAGGAACAGGTTGATTGTTCTCGCTGTTTGTCACACTGGTCAGATCATCAGACAGGACGAGACATGGTTCTGCAGTGTTTGGATCCAGAATCACAGGAGCTGATGAGACACAATCAACAGATGCTTTTATTCTGATCTTCATATAATGATCAAGAGTTAAACCAACACAGATTATTATGAATTATGACACTCGTCCTGTTGATCAAACACATTTTCCTCTGATCACTGTCAGTGCTGTTAGTAGTTTCACACTCGTTTTTATCATCAGTGTTTAACGGCATCAACTACAAACATTAAATATGAAGAAGCAGTCGAACAACAGGAGAGATCATCAGTCTGTGAGTGTTTACTTTTCCCAGTATTTTAGCGCGGCTCTGTGTTGCTAGGAAGTTTGTTTTGTTTACTGTGTTTTTACTCTGGTAAAAGCGCCCGTGTGACGTTGCTTGTGCATCGTGACTTGTTAGTTTCGCTTGACTAAATAGGAGGGCGGGACCTGCTGTATTCAATAAAGAGGTAGGCGTGTATAAAATAGGTTACTGCACCGCGGTAGCGGTCGCGGCAGCCCTCGTGTGAAGCCCTCATCGTGTGAAGACTGAAGAGTGTAAAGACCAACAACTCTACCTGTGCGACTCCACCGAGCAAGGACACCGACAAGGCACTTGAGTATTAATTTTCTTGTTTTTTTCCTTTCTCTTCTACACAACTTTTCATCTGATCTGTCTGTTTGTGACCCCTCTTACACTATGTGTTTTCAAATCCCTACTATTACTAACACGCGTAAATCAAATGTCACACGTCAGAGGCAGTCCAATCGTAACAACCTGCGTACTTTTCCGGTGTCTTCTAGTACTTTATTCTCTTTTCCTATTGGTCTCTGGAATTGCCAGTCCACTGTAAACAAAGCTGATTTCATTACATCTATTTCTAGTCATTTGGGTCTCAGTCTACTGGCCCTGACTGAGACCTGGATCAGACCAGAGGACACTGCCACACCGGCTGCCCTCTCCACTAAATTCACTTTCTCACACACCCCTCGTCTGACTGGTAGGGGTGGTGGTACTGGTCTGCTCATCTCAAACGATTGGAAATTTGATCATTTACCACCTCTGTGTGACAACAGCTCATTTGAATCACATTCAATTACTATCACTAGCCCTATTAAAATCCATTTTGTAGTTGTATATCGTCCCCCAGGGCAGCTCGGCAGTTTCTTGGAAGAGCTTGATGTGCTTCTCTCATCCTTCCACCTTCCACCTCATCCTCCAGGAGGAGATGACGACAGCCTTTACGCGGCCTCCTCCGTGAGTAGCAAGAAATGGTGCAAGACCAGCTTGCGAAACTAATGTCGCCAACCAGTCATCATCTAGCTGGCAGACCGAGGTGCAAGAGACCGAAGGGACATGGTGCGTCCATGTCAGGACGAGTGACCATCCCGACCATCGAGTACCAAGGTCTGTCGGTGTTCCAACTTAATGTAGAGGGCCTTACCACCGCCAAAATGGAAGTCATCTACCATCTCGCTGACTCCCACAAAGACACACCGTGACAGTGATAACATCCTCAAACTGCCCGGTTTCCAGCTTGCTGGGTCTACCCACAGCAAACAGCATGGACTTGCAACCTTTGTAAGGAACAACCTTAGTTGGACAGCCACTGGCCAATCTCCACCAGGCTCGAGTATCGAATGGCTGTCCACTAAGGTGCAGACCACAACGGTTGTCAATGTCTACAAGCCCCCACCATCAATGCTGACCATGGCATCACTTCCACCGGCACCTGCACCCGCCATCTATGCAGGGGACTAACTGCCAACACATAGACTGGGGTTACAGTCATACTACACCAAATGGAGAGACATTAAGCCAATGGGCCTCCAGTGCCAATGCGTTGCTGTTGTTCGACCCCAAAGAACCTCCAAGCTTCTTTTCAGTACGCTGAACCACCCACACCAACCCGGACTTGGCTTTCGCTGTGTGGCACACGGCTCAAAAGCCAGAGAGACGTGTCCTGGATAGGTTCCCCCGCTCACACCACCGACCGTCCATCATAAAGGTCCCATCCCTGGTGCAGCCAGTTGCAGGGAAACCCGTCAGGAGATGGGACCTTCGTAAGGCAAATTGGCAGTCATTCACTGAGGAGACAGAAAAGACATCATCCTGTCTCCCAGACCCAGACAACGCCGACGTGGACGCTGGGTATGCAGCCTACTGCAGAGTACTCCTTGGGGCAGCAAGGAAAACCATCCCCCGTGGCTTTAACACAAACTACATCCCGGGCTGGGATGGAGAATGCAGCCACCTCCTGCATGTCCACCAGCAGGCAAGCTCCAGGGAGGAAGTTGAAGAATCTGCAACGGTACTTCTGCAGAAGCTAGATGCCACCCGAAGGTTAAGGTGGACAGAAGTAGTTCAGTCAATTGACTTCACCCACTCCAGCCGTAAGACGTGGCGGACAATAAACCAGCTGACAGGTAGTGTCACCATCGACCTCCCGGTGCCCAATAACAGCAAATGCCATCGCATCCCAGCTCCTTAAGAACAGCTGTTTCCCTGATGCTGATAAGAACTTTGCCCGCACAACATCACACCAGGTGACTTCCCTGTGAAGAGCAGCTAGTGTGGACGCCAACTTGTCAGGGGAATTTACAACAGCTGAACTCCAGACTGCCTTGAGTAAGACCAAACAAGGGAAAGCACCAGGCCATGATTACATCCACCCTGAGTTTGTGACTCACCAGAGTGTAAGAACATCTGACCGGCACATGGTGAAGTTCATCATTGAGATGGTGACGAACCGCAGCTTCACCTTAAAGACCAGTGACGGTCAATGCAGCAGGCTTAGAAGGCTGAGGAATGGTGTTCCACAGGGTTCTGTCCTCGCACCGATGTTATTCAATATCTACATCCACGACTTACCGGAAACAACATCCCGGAAATATGGTTACGCTGATGACCTGGCCATTATGATGAGACGACAAACATGGGAGCAGATGCAGGCCAGCCTAAACCAGGACATGGACATCTTGGCAGCCTACCTGCGTGAGTGGCGTTTTCAGCTCAGCATCGGCAAGACAGTTGCAGCAGCTTACCACCTGAACAACAGTGAGGCTAGACGGGAACTGGACATATTCGTTAATAACAAGCGCCTTGAGTTCCAGCAAGCCCCACGGTACCTTGGCGTACGCCTGGATAGATCTCTAACATTCAAACAACACCTTGAAGAAGTGACGGCCAAAGTGTCATCAAGGGTCGCAATAATTCGACGTCTCGCTGGTACTAGCTGGGGTGCAACTGCCAAGGTGCTTCGAATATCAACAGTAGCTCTCGTCTTCTCCACAGCTGAATACTGTGCCCCAGCCTGGTGCAGAAGCCCACACGCCAGGAAAGTCGACACTGCCATAAACACCGCCCTTCGGACTATAACTGGCTGCCTGAAATATACCCCTGTCTACCATCTGCCAACACTAGCGGGAATTGCCCCGGCCGGCCTCCGACGAGAGGCTGCTACCCTTGCTCTTGCAAGGAAAGCCCAAAGATACAACTGGCATATCCTGCACAATACCACCACAACAGCACTGCCTCCTCATAGACTGAAGTCCCGCCACCCGTACAACAAGGCGGCACAAGACCTGCTCAGGTCCATCCCTGAGGACCTGTCTACAGAGGCATGGCTCGTGGCAGCCTGGAAGCAGGAGTGGGAGTCAGCAGGGCCCTCACGAATCCACCGTTACATCTATGACCCTGGAGGCGGTCTTGAAGGAGAGGATCTGCCACGCCGGCAATGGACTCTGCTAAACCGCCTGCGAACTGGGGTTGGACGTTACAAAGCATCGATGAGGAAGTGGGGCCTGGAGGACAGAGCAGTGTGTGAGTGTGTGGAGCCAGAGCAGACCGCTGAGCACATAATCACCACCTGTCCACTGTATAAACCACCCTCGGAGGCCGGCCTCTTCGACGTGGGACCTGAGATGAGAACGTGGCTGAGTTCTACTGAGCTGGACATTTGATGACGACACACGAAAGAAGAAGAATCCTTCCCTGAGGATGGTACTCCTCTCATAGTTCTTGGAGGGCCCTATCTTGCACCCAGCGCAAGTGACTTTGAACACCGACGCATGTATCATTCCTATTTTGCACCCGCGCAAAGCGCGCTTTTCCCTCCACAGAAGCACGTCGGTAAGTTAGGAAATACACTTGCGCTCCCGGGGGCGGTTCAGCGCAAAGAGGAGGCGTGTTCCGGCGCAAACGTTCCTTCATGCTATTTTGCAGGTTTAGAAAACAATTGCGCCACTAACCAGGAAAAAATACATTTACATTTTTTACATTTATTCATTTAGCTGACGCTTTTATACAAAGCGACTTACAATTGCTATATGTCAGAGGTCGCACGCCTCTGGAGCAACTAGGGGTTAAGTGTCTTGCTCAGGGACACATTGGTGTCTCACAGTGGATTCGAACCCGGGTCTCTCACACCAAAGGCATGTGTCTTATCCATTGCGCCACCACCACCAAAATAGTTTAAAGTCAGTGGCGCGTTGCGCATGTTATCCATATGCTATTTTAAGGGCGCATGCTTGGCCATAATCAATGTAGCGTGTGCACAACGCGCATACACTTTGATTCTCTCATCTACACAGAAGCAGCAGTTTTCATTTTTGCAAATCATACATTATTACGATAGATAGATAGATAGATAGATAGACAATTTATTATAAAAGCATACATCTAGCTTACACATTTACCCAAATTATCATACGCCTGTTTAACCGAAGTTAATTTGGGTGGGTTTCTCCATTTCAATGTAACTTCTCTCTTTTACGGCCGTGACGAGAGCGTTGCTCTCCTTGGCTGTGAACCGCTCCTGGCGCGCGCCTGGCAAATCCGCCGTTACAATAGCAATCCGCTATGGAAAAAGCGCCTCTGCTCTTAAAGGGAATGTGAGATGACGCTCTGATTGGTTTATTTCACGTTACGCCCAAACCACACCTATGAATAATGAAGCTACTTCAGACCAACCCATTTTAGATTTGCGCCTGGCGCAAGAGTCATTTATCCCGCCGGGAAAATAGCAACAGCGCCGAGACCCGCCCACAAAGTTACTTGCGCTTTGCGCTTGACACTTGCGTTTCAGATCGTTAAAATAGGGCCCGGAGACTTCAACATCCACCTAGAAAAACCTCAGGCTGCTGATCTCCACACTCTGGTTGCCTCATTTGACCTCAAGCGAGTATCTACTGCGGCTACTCACAAATCAGGTAATAAATTGGACCTTATCTACACATGCTACTGCTCCACTGACCATACACTGGTCACTCCACTGCACACCTCAGATCACTTCTGTAACAATATGTTATTATTATAATGCTTGTTCAGGCTATACCTGCCACTAGGGGGCGAACAAGGGCAATTCTAAGCAGTGAGCCAGAAAGTAAGCGAGGACGTAAGTCTCGGATTTGACACTGTGTTTGCAGACTATTGAATAAATTCAGACCCCATTGGGCCAGTGCAAAGAATATGGACTCCTGTTTTATATGAAAAATACCACACTTTAACAACTTCCTCCTCACTCTCAACATCAACCTGCCACAGAACACAACACACACTCCTCCACAGGTCACCTTTCGGCGAAACCTACGCTCAATCTCACCCTCTCGTCTATCCTCTCTGGTCTCATTTACATTTACATCTACATTTAGCAGACGCTTTTATCCAAAGCGACTTACAAATTAGGACTAATTTAAGCGAGTCATCATAAAGAGGCAAAAAACAACAACAACACAAGAAGTGCTCAAAATACGAAGTTCAGGTATTATTCAGAGTAGCATAAGCCTGATAAGTGATGTTTCAAAGGGAGAAACATCGGGGTTTTTATTTATTTTTTTTTTAATTTTTTTTTTATGAGGATAAGTGCTCACGGAAGAGATGGGTTTTTAGCTGTCTTTTGAATGTTGTCAGGGATTCTGCGTTCCGGATGAGGGTGGGGAGAGCGTTCCACCAGCATGGAACTGTGAATGAGAATGTTCTGGAAAGTGATTTTGTGGCTTTCTGTGATGGAACCACGAGACATCGCTCGTTGACCGATCGTAGGTGTCTGGTAGGGATGTAGACTCGTAGGAGTGAGTGAAAGTAGGAGGGAGCTGAGCCTGTGATGGATCTGTAAGCAAGCGTCAATGCCTTGAACTTGATGCGAGCAGCGAGAGGTAGCCAGTGTAGAGAGATGAACAGAGGAGTGATGTGGGCCCTTTTGGGCTCAATGAAGACAAGACGAGCTGCAGCATTCTGGATCATCTGTAGGGGTTTGATTGCACATGCTGGAAGTCCAGCCAGAAGGGCATTGCAGTAGTCAAGCCTAGAGATGACCAGGGCCTGGACGAGAAGTTGTGTTGCATGCTCAGTTAGGAAAGGCCGGATCTTCCTGATGTTGTGCAGTGCAAACCTGCAAGATCGAGCTGTCTTTGAAATGTGGTCTGTGAAGGTCAGCTGGTCATCAAACGTTACTCCAAGATTTCTGACCGACCTTGATGGGGTGATTAATGAAGATTCTAGCTGGATGGTGAAGTCGTGCTGTAGAGACGGATTGGCAGGGAGGATGAGAAGCTCAGTCTTTGCCAGGTTGAGCTGCAGGTGATGTTCCTTCATCCATGTGGAGATGTCCGCCAGACAGCTTGAGACCCGTGCAGCTACTGTGGGATCATCTGGTTGAAATGAGAGGAAGAGCTGCGTGTCATCAGCATAGCAGTGGTAGGAAAAACCGTGTGCCTGTATGATGTGTCCCAGGGATGTGGTGTAGATGGAGAAGAGGAGGGGAGTCTCATCCACACTTCCTCCACCTGATCAGCTTTCAAAACTAGATACTAACAGTGCAACTGATAATCTTTTCTCCACTTTAATATCCTGCTTGGACAACTTCTGCCTGTATGATGTGTCCCAGTGATGTGGTGTAGATGGAGAAGAGGAGGGAAGTCTCATCCACACTTCCTCCACCTGATCAGCTTTCAACACTAGATACTAACAGTGCAACTGATAATCTTTTCTCCAATTTAATATCCTTCTTGGACAACTTCTGCCCCGTTTCCTCCAGGGGTGCAGAGAGGAAGTGGCGCAAATCGAAAGATCCTACTGACCTTGGTCTTTATCAGTCCCTCCTCTCTTCCTTCTCTGCTAATATCTCTACTGCTAAAATGAATTACTATCACAACAAAATGAACAATTCTTCAGACTCTCGCATGCTTTTCAAAACCTTCTCCTCTCTTCTCAACCCTCCTCCTCTTCCTCCTTCATCAACACTAACAGCTGACGATTTTGCTACATTCTTTATAAATAAAACAACCTCCATCAGCGGCCAATTTACCAATCCACAAACTGACACACACACTTTTCCAGCTAACACACACTCTCTAGCCACATTCTCTCTACTTTCAGAGGCAGAAGTCTCCAATCTCCTCCTTTCCAATCGCCCTACCACCTGTCCGCTTGATCCTATTCCCACTAACCTACTTCAAGCCATTTCATCCTTGGTTGTACCCGCACTCACACACATCATAAACACCTCTCTTCACACTGGTACCTTTCCCACAGTATTTAAGCAGGCTCGTGTAACCCCA
The DNA here is from genome assembly GCF_965113295.1 of Leuciscus leuciscus. Taxonomy (NCBI): domain Eukaryota; kingdom Metazoa; phylum Chordata; class Actinopteri; order Cypriniformes; family Leuciscidae; genus Leuciscus; species Leuciscus leuciscus. The sequence goes on along the minus strand of NC_138737.1, from coordinate 41,639,438 downwards.
CTGCTTAAGAAACCCACTCTAAATCTAGCACATCTGGAGAATTACAGACCGGTATCTCTCCATCCATTCGTCGCGAAAACACTTGAACAAGTTGTTTTCAACCAGATCTCTTCCTTCCTTACACAGAACAACCTCTTGGACAACAATCAGTCTGGTTTCAAAAGCGGACACTCAACTGAGACTGCCCTGCTCGCAGTAATTGAAGCTCTGAGACTGGCAAGAGCAGCCTCCAAATCCTCAGTTTTCATCCTGCTGGATCTGTCTGCTGCCTTTGACACAGTTAACCACCAGATCCTCCTGTCGATCCTAAAGATGAAGGGCATCTCGGGAACCGCACTCCAATGGTTCAAGTCTTACCTCTCAGGTAGGTCCTTTAGGGTATCGTGGAGGGGTGAGGTGTCTAAGACACAACATCTAGCTACTGGAGTGCCTCAGGGCTCAGTGCTTGGACCACTTCTCTTCTCCATCTACATGACATCACTAGGATCTGTGATTCAGAAACATGGCTTTTCCTATCACTGCTACGCTGATGACACACAACTCTACCTCTCATTCCAGCCAGATGATCCGACGGTAGCTGATCGTATCTCAGCCTGCCTGACAGACATTTTTGGCTGGATGAAGGACCACCACCTTCAACTAAACCTTGCGAAGACAGAGCTACTCGTGGTCCCAGCCAACCCAACACTTCACCACAACTTCACCATTCAGCTAGACTCGTCATCCATAACTCCATCTAGGTCAGCCAGAAACCTTGGTGTGGTAATTGATGATCAATTGAACTTCACAGACCACATTGCTAGAACTGCCCGGTCCTGCAGATTTGCCTTGTACAACATTAGGAGGATCAGGCCCTTCCTATCAGAACATGCTACTCAACTCCTTGTCCAAGCGCTTGTTTTATCCAGACTTGACTATTGTAACGCTCTCATGGCTGGTCTTCCAGCTTGCACAGTCAAACCTCTGCAACTGATCCAGAACGCCGCAGCTAGAGTGGTCTTTAACGAGCCGAAAAGGGCACATGTCACTCCTCTCCTCACAAAATTGCACTGGTTGCCAGTTGCCGCTCGCATCAAATTCAAGTCACTGACATTTGCCTACAGAACAACCACTGGTTCTGCTCTCTTTTACTTTAACTCTTTACTTCAGACTTACTTGCCATCCAGGAACTTGCGCTCTGCAAGTGAACGACGTCTTGTGGTGCCTTCTCAAAGAGGCACAAAATCTCTTTCTCTGACTTTTACCATGACTGTTCCCTGCTGGTGGAATGATCTGCCTAACTCAACGAGAGCGGCTGAGTCCTTAGCCACTTTTAAGAAACGGCTGAAGACGCTTCTTTTTCGACAGCACTTGATCCAGTAATACTAACACTACTCTATTCTATTCTGTTGTATAAAAAAAAAAATAATAATTCTGCGTTAGATTAAACTGAGAAGGGTCATAGCACTTGCATATTGTTGTCCTACTGTTAGTTTAACTGCTTCTATTGTTCTCATTTGTAAGTCGCTTTGGATAAAAGCGTCTGCTAAATGAATAAATGTAATGTAAATGTAAATGTAATATGAGATTCAGACATTTGTGTCCATCAAGATAAACTGATACTTTGGGAACGTTAAATAACAATAAATCAATGAGATCTGTTGAGATTTATGCTGTGGATGAAAAACTGTGTGTGTCTGATCTTCAGCAGCATCTGATCATCTTCATTTTATTGGCTCTTATAGTCTGTGATTTGTTTTAAATTAGTTTATTATGACTGTCTGTTTTGTTTGACTTAAAATCATGAATCACCTTCAACACTTCCTAGCCACGCCCTAGCAACCATTGTCGAGCACCCTAGCAACCCAAATCCAAAGAGGGATATCTTCTAATCTGAATGTCATAGAGGAGTTGCGGTTGGTTTATATCATTCATACTTACAAGCAACCTTTGAAGAAACATCATTTGCAGCTGCCAAGCCACTCCCTAGCAACTAAACAGAGTACCCTAGCAACTGTTCAGCAAAACCTATAACTCTGCAAAAGAACATCGTAGAGACATGGTGGTTGGCTCCTTTGACTAATGCTAGCAAACAGGACTTCCATCATGCTACACATGCTAACAGAATAGCTACATGCTAATAGCGATTAGCTAAGTGTTGAAACTGGTCAACAATGCTAACTAAAATGCAGTAGCAGATCTATCTATCAATCTATCTATCTATCTATCTATCTATCTATCTGTCTATCTATCCGTCTATCTATCCGTCTATCTATCTGTCTATCTATCTGTCTATCTATCTGTCTATCTGTCTATCTCTGTCATGAAGAGCCTCTAACTCTCCATCCATCCATCATGTCCAGCTCAGATCTCCTGCTGTCAGACTCACTGTTTTGGACGATGTCCTGCATCTTCTTCCAGACTCTGAACGGCAGGTTGCCCAAGTATCGTGGCACATGAATCAAAGCTCCAGAAGCCATCTGTGGATCCGGCTGTGAGCTCTGGACTCTGGAAGAACATTCAGGAGTCAGAACTGCAGTGGCTTTGGATCAGAACCAGAGAGACCAGAGACAGGAGCAGATCACTCAACTTTCCATTGAGACTGGAAACTCCTGCAGAAAAAACACACCATTTATCATCAAGAACTCAATCAATCATCAATCAATCAACCAATGATCTGAAATCAGACCTTCAGAAAGCAGACGTCATTGGCTTTCATCATCTCCTCCATGTCTTTGATTGTGTGTGAAAGAGCTGAGATGTGTGTGTTCATCTCCTGCAGCTTCTCCTTCATCATCTGCTTCTTCTGCTCCTCTTCCTCCCTCAGTGCAGTGACTGTAGCTTCTTCATCTCTGAGAAACTGATGAAGCTTCTCAAACTGCTGTTTAATCTGACGCTCTGTGTGCTCAGCTTGAGACTGAAATCAAAGCACATTCACTTCAATCATTTCAATCAACACACATCATTAATATCCAAGATAAACTCGGATTCCCGACATAAAACGGATCCAGAAGCAGATTGCTGCTAGTCATTTACAGAAATAATAAATAGGAATCCATTATATCAAATCATAACTGTATAAAGTGATCCAACAGCTGTAATGAAAATGACTCTCGTTTCTGTTTCCTCACTGTAACGGTCACCAGCTGGAGTGTCCTTGAGAGCCACCAGAGGGCACTCCACACCAGACTATTATCACTCTCTCACAAACTACATTTCCCATAACTCACTGCCCGGACTCATCATCACTGATTGCATTCACCTGTGTCTCATCACCCTGTTAGGTCTCAGCCTATTTATACCATGCTCACTCACTCACTGCGAAGTTTTGTATGTTGTTGCACTGCATTTCTGAGCTTTTTCCCTGGTTTCATGTCTCTTGGTTTTTGGATTTCTTGCTTCAGCCAAAGGTTCATTACTCGAAGGTTCATTACTCAAAGCTTCATTCAGCATCGCTCACTAGTGACACCTAGCTACGGTGCAAAGAAATAGCAGACAAATTCATTCATTCTGAACCATTTTTTTTAGAAATATATATATATATTAGAAAAATATTTGTATAAATAAAATATGTATTTATTTATTTTGTACTCGCTGTTGATGTATGTAACCTTTCATTTGCAATAATAAAAAGACATGAGCAGACATTTGTCCATTACTGTGTATAATATAAAATATGTATCTTTCTCTGTCTGAATTTACTTGTGCAGAGTCACACACACAGTTAATTAAATATTCGTTAATTGTTTGGATAGTGACAGTATGAACAAAAACAGTGACACTGTGTTGAGTGTAGTGCTTATGTTGGAGGGAGTGTAATAAAGTAAACTGCAACAGAATAGTCTGGAAGGAAGGATTACAATCGATTTTTATTGAGAAACAGAATTATTTCAAATGTGTTGGGGTAACACACTTATTTAAAAAATGCCAGTGCCAGCTGGTATACATGAGGATACTGATGCTTCTGTTGAGCCCAGACAGGGGAGGATTCCCTCTTTCTTGCTGTCTCCATTACCAGGAAAAAGGAAGAGTCACAAAAAGCAAACAAATCCAAAAGGACAATCCAAATGGAGATGGCGTCAGGTGGAGGCTGCAGGTTGGCAGGTCCTGCGAGCTCACCTTCCTTAATACGTTCTGAGGAATCGCCATTTAACAACAGTGGACCTGATGCTGAATTACAATTGCCTTATCTAAGGAAAAGTGGGCGATTAAATATAAATCAGTATGTGGTGATCGCCTTGTATGTACTTGCCGCGGTGCTACTTTCAACATGGAGTGACTGGCAAGCTCTTTGCCGCCGGTCGGATTACAACGCGACGCGCCACGTACCACCACCTTTCAACACATGGAGCAAACACGCCATTTACGCGTCTGTTTTAAAACAAGGACGCGCAGTTGTGCCTTTATCGATCAGCTCCCGTTTTGATAAGCGCCGCCGAGGATCAGCTGTTTTAACCTGGCTGTGCACTTTACTCTTACTGTGCGGGGATATACATCTAAACCCTGGACCTGGCTGCGGGGAAGAACTAACGGGAGCAAATGGCGTTTTACCCATGTGTGGATCTGCAGTTACGAACACAGTGAGTTACTTCCACAAGCACACACAAATAAACGGACAAAATCTCTTGCCATCAACACTGTGCACGGCGGAGGATAGATCTGGAATTTCGCAGGTTTCCCCTGCGATAACGTTAGATGTGCTTTCCCCAAACGGTACTGAGACCTTGCGTAAAAATAACTTGTCGGGTGCTTTGGCACAGACACCACGCACATATACATTTTCTACGGATACTGGGGTAAACAAACGAAAAGGCGCTGTGGAGAAAGTTGGAGCGGCATGTAATTCGGTGCACTCGTCTCATCTATCCATGCCGTGTCTCTCAAACGCTGTCACCAAACAACAGAGATACAGACTATTTCAGACTGTTAATCATGCCAAAGTACTCTGGGACCGAAAGGTTAAACCTAAAGGTGTATTTGGGGGACACCTAAATATAAGAAGCGCCGTATCGAAATCTGAACAACTTGAACAGTTGCTAACACATTCCAACCTTGACTTTTTGTGTCTTTCTGAGACTTGGCTAAAACCCACCACTTCAAATAGTGCTGTTTATATTCCAGGCTACAACATCTACAGGCGTGACCGTGGTCATGGCAAAGGGGGCGGAGTAATGATTTATGTCAAGGACACTTTTCAATGTGTACAAATGGAATCAGTGGGAGATGTTTTGGAATGTGTAGGGATAAAAATTAGGCTGTCTCCGGAAATGTCATTTGCTGTTCTTGCTTTGTATAGGCCTCCGACATCAACTAATGTATTTTTTGATCATCTAACTGACATTCTTAAAAAATGTGATGCGAAAGAAATACTTCTCATGGGGGATTTTAATATAAATTGGATCGATAAAAATGGTAGAAAAAAACTAAAGGAGATTACTCAAAAATTTAATTTAACACAAATGATTGAAAAGGCAACTCGGATTACTAAGACATCTCAAACGCTTATTGATTTAGTTTTTACTAACAAAATTGACCGTATCTGTAAAGTTTATAATTTAATAACAGGTCTTTCTGATCATAATTTAACATTGGTCGCAAGGAAACTGTCAAAAGCGCGCTACCGAAATTTAAATAAGGTTGATATTAATGAATCTGTACTCTATATTCCCAGGAAAGATATTGAGAAGTTTGATAATGAAATAAGAAAGTTCAACTGGTTTGAAATGGTAAATGATAAAGACAGTAATACAGCTTCTAGTGAGTTTATAAATATGTTTCAACAGCTTGTTTTTAAATATTCTAAAGGAAAAAAGGTAAAGCCAAATGGCAAAATCCCTCTACCTTGGTTAAATGATAATCTATGGAAATTGATGAGAACTCGAGATTCAGCATTAAAAAAGTCCCATAAAACGGGACTTACAACTGATCGCCTGATCTATAAGGGACTTCGAAATAAAGTCATTCAACAGCTAAGACAAGCAAAAGCAATGTTTTTTCTGAATATAATTAAACAAGCAAAGGGCAATTCTAAACAACTTTGGCAAACTATAGACAAATTAACTGGAAAGATGCAAACTAAGAGCGGAATACTAGAGCTGAAAATAAATGAGGAAAACCACAAGGATGGTTTAACAGTTTCAAACTATTTTAATAATTATTTTATTGATTCAGTTAATGAAATTATTCAACACGCTTCTGGATTGCCTCATCCTTGTTTATCACCTCAGCCCTCTATTTATGATTATGAGGTTTTGTCTTTTAAACACATTGATTATTCTAAAACAGATAAAATAATACAATCCTTATCTAACTCAAAAGCTAAAGATTTCTGGGGACTTGATAGCTCTCTCATTAAAAAACATAGGGAGATTTTAATACCAGCTATTACATATATTGTGAATAAATCTATTGATGAGAGTATCTTCCCCAGTGTCTTTAAAACAGCGGTTATAACCCCAATTTATAAATCTGGAAGCAAAAATGAAATAAGCAACTACAGGCCTATTAGTATATTGCCTGTAGCATCTAAAATTATTGAGAAAGCTATTGTAGAGCAGTTAACTGATCACTTAGATTGTAATAATTTGTTGCACTCCATGCAGTTCGGTTTTAGACGTAACCATTCCACCGACGCAGCTTGCTGCTGATAGAAAACATAAAGGCCGACTTGGACAGAGGGGGCACAGTGGGTGCCGTGTTTTTGGACTTGCGAAAAGCCTTCGACACGGTAAACCACTGTGTCCTCCTGTCTAAGCTTTCTAAGTATAATCTGTCCATGGAGACACTGCATTGGATACAATCATATCTTTCAAATCGGACGCAATGTGTGAGGGTAAAAAATGTATTGTCCTCTTTGAAGCCCAGCACAACTGGGGTCCCGCAAGGATCAATTCTGGGACCCTTGTTGTTCAGTATTTACATCAATGATCTCCCGGCTGTGTGCAAGGGCGTAGACATCATCATGTACGCAGATGATGCTGTCATCTACGTACATGGGAGGGATATTGAGCAAGTAGCCACTAAATTGTCCTCAGCTATGGACAAAATAAGTAATTGGCTTAAATCTTCTTGCTTAACACTAAATATTGAAAAAACTGTGGGAATGTATTTTGCTAAGTCCAATAAAGTTAAAGATATGCCTAACATCTATGTTAATGGACAAAAAATTCAAATTGTGACAGAGATAAAATATCTAGGTGTCCATTTGGACCAAACTCTAAGTTTTAAAAAACATATTAAAAGAATGTGCAATTCTATTAAATATAATATCTCCATCTTTAGACACATTAGGAATAGTTTGACAACAGAAGCATCTTTTATGTATTTTAATGCCATGATCTCTCCACACATCACCTATTGTTTGTCCTGTTGGTCTCAGGCCAACGAGACCACACTCAAACCGCTCAGATCGGTCTATAATCAGGCCTTAAAGGTGCTTGACAGAAAAGCCCCTCGCTATCATCACTGTAATATTCTCAGTAAATATAAAATATTAAGTTTTGATTCTTTAATTCGATATACAAATTTAAGAACTGCTTTTAAAATTTTTAATAATATTGCTCCACCCTCAATGAAAAAAGTCATAAAACTTTACTCTGAACAAACAAACCGAACATCCCGCTCCACTGCTCACAGAAATTGTGCTATCCCGAAAAGATCCTCCGCCTTTGCACAGACAGCCTTTTCATATAAAACCATTAAACAATGGAATCAACTCCCAGATAGTCTGAAATTATCTGTAGATCTTAATAATTTCTCTAGAAACTTAAAGAATTACATCCTTGATAACCAGTTGTGTCAGCATCAGGACATTTAAAGTCTACAAATGTAATATTGAAGTAAATGTTTTTGACTATGTTGTATATATATTAGGTTGTTACGGTTTTTTGATTAGTTTTTTTATTTATTTAATGTTTTAATATTGTGCACCTGCCCGGGGACTTCAGATGGAAAATAGTCTTTGCTAACTCTGGTACAAAACATCTTTTCGTAAGATTAATGTATTTTGTACATTGTCCCTGACAAATAAACTAATAAAAAAAAATAAAAAATAAAAAATAAAAAAAAATCCAGAGCAATCCAAATAATCTTATCTAATTCATATAAAAAGACTATAATATAGCTAAGCCTACTATAATTAATAATAACAATATACTATAACTATTCTAACCTGATAATGTAATAATATACAGCCCTAACACATATATGACACAATAACGACAATGACAATGATAGTTATTTATCTCTCTGACTCTTTAACACTACTACATCTGCTTTTTACTACTGCTGACAACACCCACAAGGTGGCGCGAGTTTTGAACCGCCTTTTATCCAGAAGCGACACTCAGACCGAACCGATGACGTATCCACACAAACGAGGCCTCGTTTGTCATCAGTCACGTGATTTTCACGTTAACAACACAAGCCTCGAATCGCGGCTTCATCTGGCATGCCCATTTTTTCTCGACACACGCTCCGACGCCTCGGTTCAAATGTCACATCACTACCTCTGACCCCTGCCTGTTTTTATTGTTTGTTTATTTGTTTGGACTGCCTTCCTGTGTTTGACCCCTGCTTGTGCTGATTACGATTCTGGATTACGCCTCAAATAAAGCTGCAATTGGATCTCAACCTTTGTGTCTCGGAGCAGTTCGTGACACTCACCTCGATGTGTTGAACGGTTTTCTCAAACTCTGCTTTCATTTCTTCATTGTGTTGAAGTTTCTGTTGTAAGGACTTCAGTGCTGTATTGAGCTCCTCCTAGAATTGAACAAAGATACATAAAACTCCAGATTACAGTGAAGAGAAGACAATACAGTGATGTGATAATATAATGCAGTGAAAAAGTATTTGCCCCCTTCCTGATTTCTTCTGTTTTTGTGTATTAAATTGATTTAGAAATTGCAACCTGAGTAAACACAAAGTACAGTTTGTAAATGACAGTGTTATTTATTGAAACAAAAAAAGTTCTCCAATACCAACTGGGCCGGCGTGAAAATGTATTTGCCCCCGTAGTTACTAATTCCTCAAATATATGAAACTGCATTTATAATGTAGTTCAGCTGGACTAAACACAACCAGTCCTGATCACTGCAGCCCTGTTCAAACACTGAATACTGAAGACCTGATTGGTTCACAAATGGCTTTTCAGCAAGCTAAAACGGACGGGGCCGACTGCATATTTAAGTCGGCTGAAAGGACAGACCATCGTTGCGCATCTCTGCCCGTCTACGGCCCTAAGCCATGGAGAACTAGATCTGCCCTCGTGGAAAGAGAATTCAGAGAGAGTATGCCGCGAATGATCAAGCGGGACCTGCCCCTCACACAATGGCAGTTCTACCAAGCTTCTCTGCACCATGGATGAAACTGGTCTTGACCCAGCGGCCTTCAAAGAGCTGTGCCTCGCCGACCTCGCCCAGCGTGCCACTAAGTCTACGGCCCAAGCGATTGGTCGTGCCATGGCCAGTTTGGTGATCCTCGAGCTCCACCTTTGGCCGAAACTGACGGAGATCAAGGACGCAGACAAGACAGCCCTCCTTGACGCCCCGTCTCTCCCTCAGGTCTGTTCGGTTCTGCAGTGGACTTTTACGAAATGTCGTGGATGCGACCCTCTCCCCCCTGAGACAGATGGGAGTTCGCATCCTGAATTGCCTCAATGATTTGCTGCTTTTAGCCCAATCGAAAGAGGAACTAAGCACACACAGATCTTTGCTCCTCAGCCACTTGTAAAGTCTGGGGTTCAGGATCAATCTAAGCAAAAGCTCACTGTCCCAGAGCAAATGCATCTCGTTCCTGGAGGTCGTCTTTCGACACGGCCCAAATGCGGGCCTGGATTTACTCTGAGTGCTCTATGAAAATTCAGAGGCTAGCGACGTCATTCAGAATCAGGGACGGCCAGAAGCTACTGGGTCTCATGGCAGCAGCCTCCTCAGTATTCCCCTTGGGCCTGTTACATATGCAGCCACTACAACACTGGTTAAAGGCCCGCGTCCCACCTGTATCAAAGCCCTGGTCCCCTGGAAATCGGCCCATCTGTTTCAGTTGGGCATCAGTCTAGCGAGTGGGTGATCTTCAGGCTCTTTCAGTGTACGCATTCTGCCTCGAGTTTGGGCCAATCGACAGTAAAGTCCTCCTTAGACCAAGACAAGGCTATGTGCCTAAAAGCCCTTTCACACAAAGGACGATAACTATACGATAGCTATAAAGATAATTATAAAGATATAGTTCTAAAAATCTTTCTCAATATTAAAGAATAGCAGATTAACACCATAGCTATAACGATAACGGCACAGAGAAACAATATCATTGGAATCACTTTCAGAACGATTTTTCCCAGCTGAAAAACGCTAAAAACATTCACAGCCAATCAGAATCCATCCTGCTGTAATGAATTTAAGCATTTAAAGTGGAAGACAAGCACGCGCTTAGAATAAACAGAACAATATCGTCCGCTGGTGTGGACGCTAATATAGTTATCTTTATAGTTATCTTTGTAGTTATCGTTCTTTGTGTGAACGGGCCTTAAAGCAGCACTATGCAGCTTTGCCGATTTCTTCGCTGTTTTCTCGCTTTTTGCTCGCGGGTTTCTCTATAGAGCTCCCCCTACAGCTTCGGAATAGATATTTGACAACACTGTCGTCAAAACTCGTTGGCGACTCTCCCCCCTCCCATCTTCTCCCGCTCGTCATGTGCATTTGTTTTCAAAGAAGCCGGAGGCCCGGTAGCCTGGGTGCCAGCCCGAACCCCGCCCACAACATTTTTTGGTCGGGAAGTTCGGTCTGGACTCGCTCCGTTGAGGAGCTATTATGCCCGAACAAAAATTGTTCGGACCAATCAAATTGTCAGGGCGGGCTTTATACGATGATGGACAGATGAGCAACGGTAACGTAATCATCCACGTCACCAAAGAGCGCTTGATTTGAATTAGTTTACAACAAAGACGACTGCTGCTGGAGAATTGAGATTTCACGAGTTCACATTTACAAATAAGTTAGATAGAATAAATGCGTATATAAGATTTCACACAAATAAGTCGATAGAATAAATGCGTATATGACGTGCTGTCCGAGGAGAGGGCTGTGGGCTCGGTAGCCATACTCCCCCGTATTCCTGGTTGTGAGAGAACAAGACAAGAGTGAGGATTCGGGGTGGTGGAGGGATGCTGAAAAACTGTCAAGGAGTGTTAGGTAAGTTGACAGAGTGAATTTGCTTCCTCATGCTGATAGATAGGGTAACGTTAGACATGGTATTGTTTGATGACAAGTTGATATTGTATTGATTATTTGTACGTGCTCCTCCCGAACTTTGTTTATGAAACATCATGTGTAGATTCCGCCATCGCGTCTCTTATAGAAGATATCGACAGCGCATTCATTTTAAAAGAGGAACAGAGAGCCGCGACATTTTGTTGGTTGAAAATATGAATGAAGAACATGCGTCATTTACTCCGTTGCTCTGATTGGTTGTAGGTCTATCCAATTGAGTGCAGAGTTTTTTTTTTTTCCTGGTTCGGTTGAGACACACCCCATAATCAAATCTCTATGGAGAAGTATCAGACTCACATTCTGACTAGAATCTGAGTATGACGACGTCAGGCTAGAGGCCCGGAGGCACGGAGCCATGTCCACTGAGGTATGTATGATACACAGAAGGCTAGCATATAAATGTTTAGATAGTGTATGTGTGTAGTGCCGTAAAGCAATTCGTTACATCGCGAGACCTGATATCACACGATACTTCCTGACGCTGAGGCCGTCGGCCCGCCGGGCCAAAGTTGCAAGGGTGGTTTTTACGCTCACAGGCGCTCGGGGGGTGCGAGACGACAACCATTCAACCCGAAAAAAGTCATATAACTATTCCAATGACTCCGAAGCTGTTCGGTTAAGGTAAAAAAGTTACTTAGTTCACCTTTAACCCAGCAAACACAGAACGTTCCCCTAACGTTCCCATATGGTTCCCATTTGGTTATTTTTTTGGGAACCAAATAAGAACATTCTAGGAACGTTCTCTGTAGGTTATTTTTAGGTTTAATTTTTATAACCTAAAGAGAACGTTCTGGGAACGTTCCCTGCAGGTTGTTATTTAATAACCTAAAGAGAACCTTCACAGAACGTTCCCTGCAGGTTATTTTTAGGTTTTATTTAATAACCTAAAGAGAACCTTCACAGAACGTTCCCTGCAGGTTATTTTTAGGTTTAATTTTATAACCTAAAGAGAACCTTCCCAAAACGTTCCCTGCAGGTTATTTTTAGGTTTAATTTTATAACCTAAAGATAACCTTCCCAGAACGTTCCCTGCAGGTTATTTTTAGGTTTAATTTTATAACCTAAAGAGAACGTTCTGGGAAGGTTCCCTGCAGGTTGTTATTTAATAACCTAAAGAGAACTTTCCCAGAACGTTTCCTGCAGGTTATTTTTAGGTTTTATTTTTATAACCTAAAGAGAACCTTCACAGAACGTTTCCTTGCAGGTTATTTTTAGGTTTTATTTTTATAACCTAAAGAGAACGTTCTGGGAACGTTCTCTGCAGGTTATTATTTTAATATCACTTAACAGGCAGATTAACTGACAACGTCGTCAGTACGGTCCCCTAAGGTTATAAGATAACCAACAACGTTCAGATCTATTCGCAATAACTTTTTATTAATGATATTTTAAATTATGTTATACATTTTAATTCTATATGTTTATTTAAATGCTGCGTGACTTTGAAGTGTTTTAATGTGCATGCGCGTAATCAAACACTGGAGCGCGCACGTGCGCTGCGCGAGAGCAGGTGGAAACCAGAAACGTCATCAACAACTGACAAACAACAAAACTCCCGTCTGTCGCTGTTGGTTTCACTGCTTTCAGGTAAGTTTAGTCAACAAAATCTCACAAATAATACACACAAACGTCCCTGACACATTTCTTACGTGTAATTGACACGCTTCTGTTGAATATTTACTTTAAAGAAATGGTTTTGTGTCTTTGAAAAAGTCCGTTAGCATCTAAGCTAACCGGTTTCAGAAGAGAATGTTAGGCCTAAGTTACGTTAAGTTAAGGTCTTAATTATGAAAGTTTGGGTTTTTAAAGTCAAGTCAAGTCAAGTCAAGTTTATTTGTATAGCGCTTTTCACAATACAGATTGCATCAAAGCAGCTTCACAGTATTAAATTAAAATAATACAACAAAGTTTGTTTCAAGAGGAATTTATTGATTGATAAAATTAAATTAAATATCCCCAAAATATCCCCAACTGAGCAAGCCAAAGGCAACAGTGGCAAGGAACCGAAAAACTCCATCAAGTGACCTAATGGTGTCCTAAAACTCCATCAGGTGCCTTAATGGAGAAAAAAAAAACCTTGGGAGAACCCAGGCTCAGTCGGGGGCCAGTTCTCCTCTGGCATTGGATAGAGGCCGGATTGTAGTTTGAACTGTGGGATTATATGAATGCCTGGCTGAAGAGATGCGACTTTAATCTAGTTTTAAACTGGGAGAGCGAGTCTGAGCAACGAACAGTATCAGGAAGACTATTCCAGAGTTTTGGAGCCAAATGTGAAAATGCTCTCCCTCCTTTGGTGGTTCTGGATATCCTAGGTATGACCAAAAGCCTTGAATTTAGTGATCTCAAAGAGTGCGATGGATTATAGGGCGATAGAAGATCCGTTAAATAGACTGGAGCTAAGCCGTTTAGGGCTTTATAAGTCAGTAGCAATACCTTGTAATTAATACGGAACTTTATAGGTAACCAATGCAGTGATGATAAAATCGGTGTTATATGATCATATTTTCTTGATCTCGTAAGAACTCTAGCGGCGGCATTTTGGACTAACTGTAGCTTGTTTATTGAGGATGCAGGACAACCAGCTAATAAAGCATTACAGTAATCCAGTCTCGAGGTCATGAATGCATGAACTAACTTTTCTGCATCAGAAACTGATAGCATATTACGTAGCTTAGCAATGTTTCTAAGGTGGAAAAAGGCTGTTTTTGTAACATATGAAATATGATTTTCAAAAGACAGGTTGCAATCGAGTATAACACCCAGGTCTTTTACTGTAGAGGATAAAGTAACAGGACATCCTATGATGTTAAAGTTGTATTGTGCGAGGTTTTGTGGGCGGTTTTTTGAACCGATAAGTATTACCTCTGTCTTGTCTGGATTTAATAAAAGAAAATTACGCGTCATCCAATCTTTTATATCTTTAACACACTCTGTCAATTTGGAAAATGTAGCGTTTTCATCCGGCCGTGATGAAATATATATTTGAGTGTCATCAGCATAACAATGGAAACTAATTCCATGTTTCCTTATAATATTTCCAAGTGGCATCATATATATTACAACATATATATAAACACATATTTAGTGTAGATAACAGTTTTTTATAGTTTTGCTGGTAATTTGTCAATGGGTGATTGGAAGTAGGCTAATTTATTTAACCTAAAAGAATGCACTGTATTGTTAACTTAATCAGTGACGTCACTTACCAATATTGCTAAAATGTGATTTCAGAATAGCGAGAGAGAAAAAAAAATCCTCTACAACAAGGGGTGAGTTATTGTTTAATCATGATAATAATTCCATATGCATTTATTTCACAATATATTATCTTAAGATTTTTATATATTTATCTTTTCTGCATTTCACCTCTGTTCTAGCTTGGTTCCTTTTATTAAACCAATCCCATGTAATATTGTTGGCTCTGTGACAAATAGCTTGTTATGTTCCTAGATCCTCATGCTGTGATGGCCTGCTGCACCCCCTGTCCAAGACAATCTCCATGGCTATGAACCATATGACTAGTAAGCAAAACCACCTCAAACATACAGTGCACTACTGTTCAAAGGTTTGAGGTCTGTAAGATTTATGCTTTTGAAAGAAGTCTCACATTTTAAAATCATTAACCCCAGGTTTTTTCAGTGAGATTGTCCTTGAGAAGCCTGTAATAAATAATAATCAGCTAAATAATCAGCTAAATAGTAGGCGACTAATACAATATTATAATGGTCATAGATATAATTATAATTCATTTAACTATTATGATAACATGATATCCTGATCATTAGTATATTTTATTTTATTTTATTTCTTTAGGTCTCTTTTGAATTATGTTGGCCAATGAGACTGACACCATAATGTCCAACTCAAAGGTATTTATGTAATTGTATGTTTTTTTTTATTGATCAATACTGAAATTCTTTGTACTTTTAAATGCTGAATGTGGTTCAGGGGGTCGACAACTTTAGTCAGTTATTTTTCACAGATATCTTGGGCAGCTGTGGCTCATACTCTTAGCCTTTACAAATGTTTGAATTGATATCCCCAATGCAATATCAGGGGGTAAATATATCATTAGAGTTCTTAAAGTTATGGCTTTGCTCTTGTTACCAGATGAGATATAATCCCTATTGTTTGGCCCTGTGATTCTTCAGGACAAGACCTTGATGCCATCCACAGTCAGTAGATGAAGAAGGTGAGTTTAGCCGAATTCAGTTCTCTTTCCCTTTCTTTTGAGCTTAAACGGACACGTGCACGCAAAATGAAGGCAAAATGCCCATCTTGGCGATTTTCCTCGTAAACAGTCTTGTGTTTTAAACAGAAAGAAAACGTATGCGTGTCATTTATATTAGGTCTGCGCATTCGTCTTAAAGGGACAGTAGCCTAACGTACCCGCAGCTGTTTGTGTCGCCAATGGTGATCAAACATCAAAAGAGAAAATGACTTGTAGCTTTAGCAAAGATACATTTAATTAATTTATAGTTATTTTATTTTTACAGTGAAGACTTATTTTACATTTTGTTAATTCAATTTCTGTACCTGATGTTTTCAGATTGAACTGAAAAACATAATGCACTGCTTATTTCAACTGTGTTTTTCTTCTATTGTATTTATCAATGCTTGTTATCTATTGTAATTTTCCGTGTTGTAATGTAACGGAGTACAAATACTTCGTTACTGTACTTAAGTAGAAATTTCACGTATATCTGTACTTTACTTCGCTATTTAAATTTATGTCAACTTTCACTTTTACTCCACTACATTTCCTAGATAAAATGTATACTTTTACTCCGATATATTTCCACTAAGCATCTTCGTTACTCGTTACTACAAAATAAAATCAGAAGAAATGTGTGCGACTGCAATAAGGGAGGTTTGGCGAATCACTGCTTAGATTGCATTACGCACGCTCCGCACGGCGCGCGCTCCAGTGTAATGCTTGTTTGTTGCCATGCCAAAGGAGGGAAAAGCACAACTGAAACCGCCATGGAAGCACGAGCACCGATATATATGCGAGCGCACCTACCTTTTGATTTAATTCAACAGAGAACTCTCAAAGACATGTCCATAATACTGAAACACGCTTAACTGTTTTTGGTATAGCATAACTGCCGGGCCGAATATTTCCTCAGGTAGGCTAATGTTAGAAAGCATTATACGTTTTGTCAAACTTGAGATTTCCTTTTATGTTAATTAACTCAAAACTCAGTGGTTATAGGATAATGTTGGGCTAATGTTGCTGTGTGTGTGTGTGAGATGGTGACCTGGGGAGTAAGCCCTACAAATGCTCATACCACATGACCAAAATATTCTCCCTACCATCAGGTCTTTTTTTTTTTTTCTTTTTTTTTTTTTTTTTTTGAAAGAAATAGGTTATTATTTATTTTTCATTTTTACCTGAAGTTCATACAAAAGTGAAATTTCTGTTTCAGTTTTTTTTTCTTTGATGTCAGCTCTAAAAATATGCTGTTTGTTCTTTGAACTTAAGAGAATTGTACCTGAAAAGTCCTGGAAAAGACTGTGATTTTGATTTGATGAGTGAGATTAAGAAGATATGGGAAGTTGGAACCCTGAATATGCTTTAAGAAAGCCACAATAAAGTTCACAAACCCAAGGTTCTAACCGCTTGCTTTAAAAAAAAAACTTTTTACTTTTACTTCAATTACTTAAGTACATTATATATCAGAAAATTACTTTTGATACTTAAGTACAGTATATATCAGATACTTTAAGACTTTTACTTAAGTAATATTCTAAAGGGTAACTTTCACTTCTACCAAAGTCTTTTTCTAGTACGATACTTGTACTTTTACTCAAGTATTGCTTTCTAGTACTTTATACAACACTGGTAATTTTCTATGCAGGTTCACTCCTCTACAAAATCCCCCCAATAGGGGTTATGCGGGAGCGCCCAGCGGTCGAACCGGAAAGAGGTCTAAGCATTTCCGCTTTTCACTTCCGTACACATCTGCAGCGGTAGGTGATCTCTGAGTTTACTGTTAATTTTCGCTTATTACACTCAAATTCTTATTTCTGTTTTAATTAAAATGTCACAAATGCTAAAATATCAGAAAAGGGAACATCCGAACAGCAGTTTTTGTTGTGTGCCGATCTGCTCTATGTCGGGGAAAATGAGTAGTACAGTAGTACAAATAGGTTCTGTACTCATAAAGTGACGTCAACATCAGCGGTAGCATTCGCCATCAGGCAAGTGTTATTTAAATAAACTCCTGATGTACTTACAAACTTTCCAATGCCTCGTTTAATGAGTACAGAACCTATTTGTACTACTGTAGAAGTTTGGTGCCATTCTGGGCATTATTAGTGGGTTAATTTACGAGATACAAACCTGGAGCCGCGCATGCACTAAACCATACGGCTGATATCTCTAAATAAACTCTACATTTTATATAATACAATATATAAATTTTTTTAATTTTTTTTTTTCTCATTGCTTAATGTTCATTTAATGACAGTTTTTCTTTTATTAGTAAGGATTATTTTTAATTTTTTCAGTAATTTGTTCAGTAATTTCCTTATAGTAACACACTAACCCCTTATTTGGGATAATGAACAGTTTTGTTTTTGATAGACTAAATATGTCATATGTTTTGTAGAGAAATACATTTAATATAAATATACACAAATCAGCTGCTAGTGGAAGTGATAGAAATAAACTACTAAATAAATAGGGCTGGAAATCGATTCCAAAGGAAAGGAATCGATTCCTTGATTCAGAGGCGTAAGGAATCAAGATTTGATTCCACAGGTTGTAATCGATTCCATCGAGGAGAATCGACTCCTTTGTAAGATTCAGATCAACAGTTCATCATGAATTCGCCTCAGTGAAACAGTGACTGGAATTATGATTCATTTCCGCGAACAGATTCTTTCGGACGGTTCGTAATCTATTTTGATTGCATTGTACGCTCAGATTCAAAGTGTCAGAAGCGAATTGTCCATCAACGGTGATCGCGCTCTTTTGAACTCAGAAAAACCGCCAAATAATCTATCCCAAAACGACACTGATCGTCAGGCTCAGTTTTTTTTTTTTTTTACAATACATTACAATCACTCCAAATAGATGATACCTGCATGACGAGCTGCACTTTCTTTGCGTGCCTGCATAGCCTTACGCTTAGCAGCCCCTGAAGGATGCGTTCGTTTCGGCGCCATCAGATCAATTTGTTGTAAAGTTGGATCTCATTCATTAAACCGGTATGTAATCTCTTCATTCAAATATTCAGAGGGTGGGCGTGACTCAGGTTTAAACGGGGATATTAATTGGTTTTACTACAGGTGAATGACAATTGTTATATCCAATGGACAAACAGCCTAGTATTTTGCTGCTCTTGATTGGTGGACAAGCGTATAGGGATGATTTGGAGGCCCCGCCTCCAAGCCCGAGGCCCTAGGCAACTGCCTACTCCGCCTATTGAGAATGAGGAGATGTCGTCACGACACAGCGCCCCGCCCTCAGAGACCGCGTCATCCTCCCCTTTCCGCCATTTTGGGAGGATACCCGCTAGCACCGTTCATTGTTTGTATTGATAGTAGAGGAGGTTGTCGCACTATTTTAGAATGCCTGGAAAACACTGCTGTGTAAAAAACTGCTCCAGTGTCTCACACAATTGTCATGGAAACCGTAGGAGCCATGTATTACAGTTTTTTCGTATTTTAAAATTTAAAAGTAAAAAAAAAAAATCATTTTTGTTTGGCATTGGTAGTAAGTTTCTCCCTGTAAGGACCCTTTTCTTTTGCCGCATTCTTCTACATTTCTTCTTAATTTTCTCGTAATTTCTATTATACTTCCTCGAGCCGTCTTTCCTGCTCCGTCTCTGTATTGCTCTTGCACTGTTGCCCCTGGCAACCCATAGCGTATCCTCCCAAAATGGTGGACGGGCTCAATTCGTCACGTGACAGCAAGCTACCTATGAGTATGTCCTCATTCTCAATAGGTAGCGCCGGCCCTGAGTTGAAAGGCATTTTCATGATTTCCTCGATCAGCGGCGTGAGCAAGCAGAGCGAGATCAGCAAGTCATTCAGTCAATTGCCACTGTTATCTCTCAAGCTGTTCAATGTTTTGAGCGTTGTGCTAATGCTGCAGAAAGGCATGCTCATGCATCTGAGGTGATGGCTGGTTTGAGGCAACCAGAGAGTTTGCACAACCAACCCAGATGCTCTAATCCCCCAGTGTCCCATCTCCCCTACAACCCAGCAGGCATTTCAGCAGCTTCTTCTTTGAAGAATCATCCTAATATGTCATTCACCACATACCTAAACTTGGATTAAGTAGTTTTGGTTATTTCTTGTTTAATAATTACTATTCTATTGGTGAAGTTTATGGTTTGTTCATTTAAAACAACGCCTGCAGAGAATGTTTTCAGTTTGTGCTCTTAAGAGTATCTTGAGTTTAATTTATATGCCATTTATTTCCACTATTACCATTGTTCTTGTATTCAAGAAAAAACAAAAAACAAAAAAAAAAACATTGCAACTGTGTTTTATATTCTTTAATGTACCAGAAGAAATGTCTTATTTGAAATGAATCTGTTTGTATGTTCCCTTAAATGTGGTACTCATACAACAAAGCTTTACAACAGGTTAAATATAGGCTATATATACAATCTTTATAAAGAAAATGTACCAATTATTTCTGTTACAAATAAAATGAGTATTAATATGTTCGAGTTTGTGACTTAAATTAATAGTTAGTAACAAATTTGATTTTATGATTCAAATATGATTCATTTTATGATTCAATAGCTCAGCTTGTGCAGAAGGTCGGTCATCGCATTGCAAGCAACACGGTTGTCTCTCGCCTTCGCCTCTGGAGTCTTCACAAGGTTGTATGAATTGTTGCTTCTCCATCTCACAGATGTTATGGAGTACACAACATGCTGCCACAACTGTAGGCATGAAAGAGTGGTGAATGTCTGACCGTTTTGCCAGGATGCGCCATCTTCCTTCCAGGTGTCCGAATGTGTGCTCCACCTTAAAGGATTAGTTCACCTCAAAATGAAAATTTCCTGACAATTTACTCAACCCAATGCCATCCAAGATGTTCATGTCTTTCTTTCTTCAGTGGAAAAGAAATTAAGTTTTTTGAGGAAAACATTTCAGGATTTTTCTCCACACAATGGACGTCAATGGCACCCAAGATGTTGAAGTCTAAATCAATGCAGTTTTAAAGGGCTCTGCCCGATCCCAGCTGAGGAATATGGTCTTATCTAGCGAAACGATCGGTCATTTAAAAAAAAAAAAATACAAATGTATATACTTTTTAACCACAATTGTTTGTCTTGTGCTGGTCTGCAACGCGCCACACATTACGTCATCACGTTGGAAAGGTCACGCTTCACGTCATTTATCTAAGTTATTTGTCCGTGTACTCTGGTTCAAAAAAGCTGGGAGCTACACTGCTTCACTGCCTGGGCACAGAAGCACAGAGAATTTTCTACACTCTTCCTAATACCGGTACGACCTATGCATCTGCTCTTACGGCTCTCAGAACGCATTTTACAAAAGTTAATGTCATTGCTGAGCGAAATAAATTTCGTCAAAGGGAGCAAAGGCATGACGAAAATATACTTCAGTATGTGTCCGTGCTTCGTGATATGGTGTCATTATGTGCATTTGGTGACAAAGAAGATGAAATGCTAAGAGATCAAATTGTGGATAAAGTGCACAGCAGTCGAATTCTTAAAAGCTTACTACTTGAAGCGGATTTGACGTTAGACAGAGCAGTACAAGTGGCCGTTCATGTGGAAAATGCCATGGCTAATGCGAGTGAATTTGCAAAACCTGCCGATTTACCAGTTCAACGGCTATATGTCAGAAAAAAGAAACGCCCATGCGTAGAACCACACAAGGTAAAACCCAGAGCCATTCTGCACGCAAATGTTATCGCTGTGATTCCAGCTGCCATTTGCCAAATTCCAAGCAGTGCCCTGCTTTACATAAGACATGTAAGTTGTGTGGTAAAATGGGACATTTTGCAAAAGTGTGCCGCTCTGGACGAAGACAGGACATCAGAGAAATCGAAGTCCCTGAACTGACTGTTTTGTACATGACTAACACATTTGCTGCTGCAAACAAAATTGTGTGTGACATTGAAATGGGCACATTTTCTGGTACTACGATGCACTAATTGTTGATACTGGATCATCCGTATCTTTGCTTCCAGAGCATATATATAAGCAATACTTCTCTGAACTACCCTTGGAACAGTCAGATGTGCGTCTTTTCACATATTCAAAAGATGACCTTCCAGTGCTGGGATGTATTAAGACGTCTGCGCGACATGGTGAACATTCAGTACCTGCCACATTCTATATTGTGAAAATATATTCCTTGAACTTGTGCATAACAGGAAATAGAATACTCACCCCCAAACAGTCAGTGCGACAAGTGTTCCATACTGATACGCCATCCTTTGGCTGTGCAAAGGACTACTGTATGTACACAAAGTGAAAATGCATGAAAACTTCATTCCTGTGCAACAGAAACTATGCAGACTACCTTTTTCTGAAAGGGATGCAGTGTCTGCAGAGCTGAACCGCCTACTAGCAGCGGATATTATTGAAAGAGTGGATGCTTCGCCTTGGGTTTCGCCCATCGTAGTTACTCAAAAGAAATCTGGAGACATCAGAATGTGTGTGGATCTTGGGGAACCCAACAAAGCAATCGTTGTGGACAGCTACCCCATTCCACACATTGAAGAACTCTTTTCACAGTTGAGAGGTGCTGTGATGTTTTCTACAATCGACCTGGCAAATGCTTACCCCATCAGGTACCACTACATGAGGACAGTAGGGACCTCACTGCTTTTATAACACATGATGGTTTGTTTCGTTTCAAGCGAGTTTGCTATGGATTAGCATCAGCCCCAGGTCAGGGTTGACAACCAGGTAGCGGATTACCTTTCGCATCTTCCATTGCCAAATGAAATTAATTCTGACTTTGATTCTGAACCCGAAACTGTTGCTGCTATCACTACACTCCTGTCAGCTGTTCCTGTGGCCGAGTTTGCTGCTGAAAGCTCCTCATGTCCTGAGCTTGCCAAACTTCGTCAATACATCGAGTATGGCCCTACATCCTGACATGTCCAGGTACTTTCCAATATGAAACGAACTGTCTATTTTGGACTTGTATGTGCTAAGAGGACCACACAGACTGATTGTGCCACTTAGTTTACATTCACGTCTGGTCACCCTCGCTCATGATGGCCATCAAGGCATTGTGAGAACCAAGCAACGGCTTAGGGAGCTATACTGGTGGCCTAAGATGGATTCGCAGGTACAGTCCACAATTGCAACCTGTGGCACCTGCCAACTCAATGATCAAACTGCTAGAACCACACATGCACCACTTACCCCAGTTGACTATCCAGTAGGTCCGTGGCAGAAACTGGGCATCGACGTGTTGGGTCCTTTCGACATTGGTCCTGTTAGTTGTAGATGCACTATCACATTGATTGACTACCATTCAAAATGGCCAGAGGAAGCTTTTGCACCTCATGTGCAAAATACACACACAATTAAAATGGCGGCCGGGAGGAGCATCAGTCTACCTCGTGGATTGAGCTCCAGAAATGTTTGGTGATAAATTAACAGAATTTATAGGAAATGTTATTTGCTTATTTGTAAAGTAAAGGAGAGAGAAAAAGTGGTAACAAGAAAAAAAATAATATGGAGAAAGTAAAAAGAGAGTTGGAGGAAATCAAGGCTACGCTGAAAGAAACACTGATGAACTTGACCAGCGAGATCAACGAGTTGAAGGAGGAAATCAAGGCGAAAAATAACACTCTGGAAGAAATGATCAAAGCGAAAGACAACAGAATCAATGAACTAGAAGGAAGAGTGGAGGATTTGGAACAATATACTCGCGTCGAGGATGTAATTATTACTGGACTGGCAACGAGAAACAGGAGTTACGCACGAGTTGTGGCCCAGGAGGGAGGAACAGGTGGCGGAAAGGTGTCTGGAAGCGTTGGAGACCAGCTGGACCCTCCGGAGGAACTGCAAACATTGGAACGGCAAGTGGTGGAGTTTTTTGAGAATCGGGGAATGTCTATTCGTAGTGACAGCATAGCGGCTTGTCATGTAATTTCAAGAAAGGTTATCTCAAAGAAACTTCCCAAACCGGCCACGCCAGTAATTGTAATGAGATTTGCAAATCGTAAATATAAGATGGAGTTAATGAAACAAGGATATCTACTAAAAGGCACTGGAGTATATATTAATGACCATCTAACAAAAAAGAACGCAGACATCGCGTGGCAAGCTCGCATGCTGAAAAAAGCCAAAAAGATACAAGCAACTTGGATAAGGAACTGTAAAATAATGATAAAGCTTAACGGAACACCGGAAGAATCCAAAGTAATGGAAATTAAAGATATTAAAGAACTGGATAAGTATAGAGAATGACTTTTATCTCGAGGGATCACATGGAATATGCTGGCGTGAATATGAACAGTGGTCAAGGGATGTTTATGGACTGGATCAAGGTTCAATCGGCTGGATATGGTTTCTATGTTCTTATGGACAAGGTGGGCTTCTTGGCAAACTGGGTAATAGGTCTGTGCTGTGATTGGCTGAAGGTCCATATAAGGAGTATACGAAGAGCCGACAAAAAAGGTTTGATGAACTCTTTTATGAAAGATCAAAAGGTACTCAAAAGTAAAAGGAGACATTTGTGTATGAAAAATGACAGAACCAAAAGATGAATCTTTACTTTTAAGTGATCATAATGTGCATGATTTTGAATGTGATGTTGACCCAGGAAGACATGTGTTTAATTCTAGCAATTCCACTTGTCGATATTATTCTGAAGAACAATTTGCCGAACAAATAGTTATTGATTCCATGTTTTCGTTAATTCATTTCAACTGTAGGAGCCTCTATAAAAACTTTGATAAGATAAATGATTACTTGCATACTCTCAAAGGACGATTTATGATGATAGCTTTATCAGAAACATGGATGCAAGAAGAACGAGGTGTTGTATTTCATATTGATGGATATGAATTGTATCACATTAATAGAACAAATAAGAGATCAGGAGGTGTTGCTTTGTTTGTGAATGAAGATTTAAAATGTAAACAAATTCAGTGTATGACGATGGCAATTGATGATATAATGGAATGCATATCGGTGGAAATTGAGTTGGAAAAGATGAGTAATATAATTGTTACGTGTATATACAGACGACCTGGGTCTCTGATGGAAACATTTATAGAAAAGATGTATGAGTTATTGAGTAAGGTAAACGAAAACAAAACTTTTTTAGTTTGTGGAGATTTCAACGTTGATTTATTAAAGGTTACAAAACAGAAGTCATCCGCTGACTTTCTTGAGTTAATGTACGGAAGAGGGTTATATCCGTTGATTGATAAACCGAGTAGAATTACAGAGCAATCAGCAACCTTAATCGATAATATCTTTATAAACTGCTTTAAAGAAAACATTAAATGTGGATTAGTTATAAATGATGTAAGTGATCACTTGCCAATTTTTGTTACTTTTACTTGGCAATTAAAAAGAAGTAAAGAGAAGATAGGGTGTAGATTTGTAAGAGTAAGAAACGATGATGCTATAAATAGGTTTCGGAATGATCTCCTAAATGAAGAATGGGAAGGAGTGTATGTGGAGGATGTTGATGCTGCCTATAATGCTTTTTTGAAAATCTATATAACATATTATGATAAACATTGTCCAATAGTGATACACAAACAAAAAGCAAATGAAAATAGAAAGCCATGGATATCAAAAGGATTGATGAATGCATGCAAAAAGAAAAACAAACTTTATAGAAATTTTTATAAAATATGGAACAAATACTGCTGAAATGAAATATAAGGTGTATAAAAATAAGCTAGTAATAATTATGAGACAGGCTAAGAAGGATTATTATAATAAACTGTTGGATGATAATAAAAATAATATAAAAGGTACATGGAACATTCTGAATAAAGTAATGGGTAATAAAACAGCACACACAGCCCTGCCTGATCATTTTATTTATAATAATAAGACACTGTATGATTTGAATGAGGTGGCTAATGAATTTAATTCTTTTTTTGTAAATGTGGGGCCAAATCTGGCAGATAGTATCAAGATACATGACATGTCATTACAAAGAGGATGGAGAGGAGATAGTAGAGTACTGCAGTCAATGTTTTTAGGGGATGTTAGTGAATCAGAAATTATGTCTATTGTTTCTAAGTCGAAGAGTAAGACTTCCATTGACTGATGGAATAGATATGGTTATATTAAAAAAGACAATTGACTGTGTTGTCAAACCCCTTTGTTATATTTGTAATCTTTCTTTTGGAAGGGGTATTTTTCCAGATAGAATGAAGAGGGCAAAAGTTATTCCATTATTTAAAGCAGGAAATAAGCAAAGCTTCAATAACTATAGACCGGTTTCATTACTTTCACAATTTTCAAAAGTACTGGAAAAACTTTTTGTTTACAAGTTGGACAGTTTTTTAGAAAAGCATCACCTGCTGAGTAAAAGCCAGTATGGCTTTAGGCAAAAAAGGTCCACAGCGACTGCCGTAATGAATATTGTTGAAGAAATAACAACAGCAACAGATGAAAAGAAATTCACGGTAGGAGTGTTTATTGATTTAAAAAAGGCATTCGATACTTTGAATCATGATATTTTACTTTCTAAATTAAGTTTGTATGGAATGAGAGGAATGGCCCTTAATTGGTTGAAGTTATTTGCATAACAGGAAACAATATGTACAGTTAACTGATGTTAAATCTGAACTTATGGAAATTAAATGTGGGGTACCACAGGGTTCTGTTTTGGGACCTAAACTTTTTCTTTTATATATTAATGACATTTGTGATGTTTCCAAATTATTACAGTTTGTTTTATTTGCAGATGATACTAATTTCTTCAGCTCTGGAAATAATATACAGAAACTAGCAGAATCTATTGAATATGAAATGACAAAACTGAAGAAATGGTTTGATGTAAATAAGTTGTCATTGAATTTAGAAAAGACAAAATTTATGGTCTTTGGAAATAGGAAAATAAATGAACCTGTTGCTTTATCCATAGATGGAGTTGATATTGAGAGAGTGTTTGAGTTTCGTTTTCTTGGTGTAATTATGGATAAGTTATCATGGAAACCTCACATAGCACATATTAAAAGAAAAATCTCCCAAAACATTTTTGTTTTAAACAAAGTGAAGGAGGTATTAAATAATAAAACAATGAAAATACTTTATAGTTCACTCATCGTACCATACTTTATTTATTGCATAGAAGTCTGGGGGAACACATATCAGACAAATATAAAACCTTTATTTATTCTACAGAAGAGAGCTATAAGAATTATTCATAAAGTTAATTACCGAGAACATACAAGCAAATTATTTGCTAAATCCAAAATATTAAAGTTAGAAGATTTGGTTAAGTTTCAAACACTAATAATTTTGTTTAAAGCAAGATATAAAATCTTACCAGAGAAAATACAACACCTTTATCAGTTAGAAAAAGAGTTCAGTAGGAGAAGGTATAATTTTAAACATCAATTTGCACGTACAACAATAAAACAAATGTGCCCCTCAGTTATTGGAGTAAAATTGTGGAACTCATTGCATGATAATCTTAAAAGTTGTAGTAATATTGGTCAGTTTAAGTATAAGTATAAACAGAGTATATTCAGTCAGTATTAATATGGTGAGGTTTATGTTGTTTTGGTTATTGTTTTGTTTGTTTTTTGTGTTGTTCTGTTTTGTTGTTCTCTATATATATTGGGTCTAGTAATATTGGTCAGTATAAGTATAGATATAAACAGAGTAAATTCGGTCAGTATTAATATGGTGAGGTCCATGTTGTTGTTGTTTTTTGGGGGTTTTTTTTCTCTATATGTATTGGATTACTTGTTGTTTTGTTGTCTGGGCATTGCCTGATTTATTATACTGCATGAATGCTGATATTTAAACCAACATTGTTTTTTGTAAGTGTAATTTTGGCTGTAAGCTGCTTAAGCAAGGTTATTTTCTTTTTGGAATAGGGACAGATATCATAAGATTTTATCTTCTTTCTGCTCCCTTTTGCACATGGGAATTTAAATTATCGAAAGAAGAAAATGAAATGTTTTGTGTTTGTACCATGGAGCAATAAAAATAAATGAAATGAAATGAAAAATGAAATGTGACTGCATCTACCATTAATTGTTTTCTGAGGTCAGTGTTCAGCCAAAAAGGGAATCCTCTGGAGATTGTTACTGACAATGGGCCTCAGTTCCTGTCAACGGAGTTCAAACTATTTCTACAAGAAAGAGATGTAAAGCACATCCGTACTTCTACATATCACCCGGAAGGAAATGGAGCTGTGGAGCGCTGGAATAAGGTACTGAAGGAGGCTATTCTGACTGCAGAAAGGGAGAGAGCCTCTTGGACATCGTTCATTGTGGATTTTCTGCAAACTTACCGAGCCATACCTCATGCCACGACAGGAATATCTCCTTTTGAGCTGATGTTTGTAAGGAAAATGAGAATAAAATTGACAATTTCTCCAAAGTGCAATGTGAATCCTGCTATAAAAAAGCTGAAAACAAAAGTGATGTGAAACCAGAGGAAAATGAAAGCATACCTGGATACAAAGCGCAAAGCAAAGACTCCGGGGCTCAAGGAAGGCGACTTTGTACGGGTGAGAAAACCTGTGCATGTGAGAAAAGGGAAATCAAAATTTAGCAACCCTATGCAGATTGTTAGAAGGAGGGGGACACATAGTTTTGAACTGAGTGATGGACGAACTTGGGACGTATCTCATTTGGCACCATTGCACACAGAATTTACTCAGGTTCCTGAACACTCTGAACAATCAACTCCTACTGCATCACCTGGAAGTGGTAACAACCAATTGGAGGGACGTTGTAGAAGGAAGCCAGTATGGTTGAAGGACTATGTAACTTAAACTGCCATAGTAGGCAAAGAAGAAAGTAATGGGAAAAGAAGGAAAAGGAAAAGCCAGAAGTTTAGTTCAGGAAAGTTGTGGTTTGAACTGAAAGGATGTTCATGTAACTATTCATGCTATATGTGTTTTGTCAAGAGACATTGTTAGACATTGTTCTGTGTTCTCTAATATAAGTAAAGAAATCCGGTATGAAAAAAAAATTACTTAATATATTGTTTAGCAATGTTCATTGAAACTGCAGATGGAAACAAATTAAGTCAGGGGGAGATGTTGTGTTCTCTTATTACGTTGCTAATTGATAAATGTCCACTAGATGGGGATATTGTTCTAGATATGAAAGTTGGAAGGTGAAGAGGAAGAGGTTGTTGTGCTTATGGAGAATGACAAGTAAAGAGACCGGGGGCCTGTACCATGAAGGTAGCTGAACAAACTCGAGGTTACAGGATTAGTTTTGAGTTGACAAAACCAAACCGATGCAATCAGGCTTTATTGGTACCATGATGCAGCTCATCAACTTTCTCTGTCAACTCAGGCTTTGATCCTCAAGCTATGATTACTCCACACGCGCGTGCACATAAAAGAGTGACGTCGACACTGAACAACCAATAAAGAGTAGAGCGAAAAGGTAGAGCGAGAGCGATATATTTTCCCGCGGAGGAGCAAGAGATAATCATTCAGAATTACGATGAATTTAAATATGTATTTCAAGCTCGAAACAATACGGTCTCTGCTGCCAAAGCAAGAGAAGAATGTTGGAGAAAGATTGCTGATTGTTAATGTGTAAGTTAAACAAATACGTTCTATATTTATGTAAAATTATGTATGTATGTGTAGCCTATATGTATAATATAGCCTATAGCCTATTTTTATAATATATAAAAAATGATACATGCACATTTTTTATATATTATAAAAATAGGCTATAGGCTATATTACACATAGGCTACACATATACATAATTTTACATAAATATAGAACGTATTTGTACTACTAAGAAAGCTAGGGAATCCTATCATAAGATTAACAGAATAATAATAAAGATTTAAAATAATTCTTAACATGTATTATATAGTACATTTGTGCAATTTGCTTTTTGAAAAAAAAAAAAATAATGTGTTCATGTGATGTCACCCTATCAATATATCTTACCGGCAATTTTATAAAAGCCCTCTTTTATGGACATGGCCGATAAATGTCCGGGGAACACTATTAATGAAACTATTCATGTACTCCTGCAGAGCGAGGACCACCTTACGAATGGTTCGACAAACCGTGTTTTCCCCTATAGCTTCTGTGCTTCACCCAGCGTGCAAGTATGTAGCACTTGCAACAACAACAAAAAACGCAACGCAATATTTGCGGTACAGTAAGTGCATGAATTCGACGTGTTAAATTCTTTATGTGCGGCTCAAGAAGTTCGCAAAGATAAGACATTCCTTCCGCGGAAAATCTGTATCTTTCATACAAGTAACTATCAGGAAAGGCAAGGGGATTTTGTCTGGCTAAAAACTCTTTCTCTACGAAGTGCTCCTCAAACAATTTGCGCTGAGATGTCACAGGATTTGGAAGAAAAGGTGAATTCATTGTAACAGACACTGGGAATAAGTTACGTCACCTATATGTTTCTTTGCTCTCAGCTGATTGGTCAAACTTCCGTCTGAGATCTTGAATCCAGAACATAACCTGCCCCGGAGCAGGCTAGCCGTGCAGCGTAAGATACCATGGCAACGAACACCGATTCAAGCCAAGCTACTTTCATAGTACCTAAAACCCAGGGTTGGCGGAAACTAAACTGAAACATAGCTGGCTAGCCACCTAAACCGGCTTCATGGTATAGGCCCCGGGGGCCTCATGTATCAATCTTGCGTACGCACAAAAACGTTGCGTACGCTAGCTTTCACGCTTACGGTCGTATGTACTAACAGTGAAATTAACGCGAGAATGTGCGTTCCTCCACGCCAATTTCATGTCTGGCGTACGTACATTTCTCATTGTTTTTGTCCGTTGGCGACTCTTACAGGCAATGAGGTGAAGTTGCAAACATTACACAACGAATTGTTCTACAAATCTATCGCACCACCACCTGTGGGAAGCATTGCTATTAATTTGCAATTTATAAAATAATTGACATATATTGTCGAGCCTTATGGGAATATTCTATCAATTTTGTAATTAAGTAAGAACATATAAAAGCATATGCAAATTGATACAACCCTTAGTCTATGGCAATGGCAGCTTTGGTGTAATGTCCACCTTTATATCAGACCATTTCTTTTGAAGGTCATTTAGGGTAGACTGTGTACAGTTGAGACACCTTAAATAACTTGCGTTCGCAGCAAGCACAAGTTGTGATTTTTGCTGTGCACGTGCGTATTAGTGTCCTCTTTGATCGTGGGAAATTTGAACAACGGACGCATCTCCGATCCGAAGATATCGGGAAAAGTTTTATTTCTAAGATATAACGTTCACTTCACCATGCACTCTCCACAATGAATAGCTTATTATCCTTATGTGACTGTTAAACGTAACTGGTATCACAAACAAACGTTATTCTGTATTTCATGGTATTGTGTCATGCAAGGTAATTGCAAAATCTAGAGAAATGTGCGAGGTGGCCAGCGGAGGATAGTTGAGACACATATCTACTTACCCCCGATAGAGTTCTATTAGGAAACACATTGTTTAGTTGTTCAGTGTTATGATAACAGTTTAAACGCCGTAATTAGCCAGCATAGGATGCAAATGAAAATAAAATGTGATATTTGTGATATTTAAACTGTGTATTATTAATAAATATTGTTACATATCTTGTTCCTGCTTTATACATTTTAACCAGTGCTAATTTAAATAAAATGAATGAATATAAATGGATGAATAAACAAAAATGTTGCCCAATTGTTATTTTCTTTATTTGTCTTTATTTTTTTTTTTACAATGAATGGTTAGTTACCTTCACATCATTAAAAATGGGGTGTCTCAACTGTACCATGCACTGTCTCAACTGTACCACATGATATGGGTACAGTTGTATCAAAGCTGAGACAAAAAGCACCTTATTTTTATGAGCTAATTGTGGAAAATATAAACTACTTGTGGGTATTATTGATTGATAATATCTTAGTCTATAAGGTAATGAAATGTCATGTGGCGTGTCATGTGGAAATTCACTTCTTTTCTGTGTCTATTTTTGTGTGAAAAATCAAAACGCAAAAAGTGTCTCAACTGTACTCAGTCTACTCTACAGTGCGACTTTCAGATCCCACCGCATTGATGGCATCAGCCAAACTCTCCCACTCATATTTTTCCTTTTGTTATTAATTCCGGAGGACAAAGTTCCAAATATTTTTTTTTTTTCGTTTCTACCTCCGATAGTAGCACCTCCAATTCACTCTCTGTAAAGTTTTGTTTCTTGCCGCCATTTTCTTACTGCTTTCTTTTGCCAAAGTGGAATCATTACCATATTTAAATTGATTTAATTAAGGGAGGAGACTGGGTGGGGCGTTGTGCTCATGCATGTGCGCTCAATTTTACGTTATATGCGTGGGATCCTTCGTACGCAGAGATTCATACATCTGGGGTTTTTTGTGCGTACGCACATTTACAGCTTTGTCCGTACGCAATGTTTTAGTATGAATTCAACGCAAGTCTTTGTACATGAGGCCCAAGGGGTCTGTTCTTCGTACGTCGCTAACTCAGTTAGCTGGATTTGATTGTTGACGCTTTGGCATGATCTTGGATTGTTTGGTTCTTCGAAGCTCATCCTGGACTTGCTGTCATAGCAACAGGTCCGTAAGCTTAAACCTGCTCGGGAGCAGGCTTATTTCATGTAAACAGGATTAGACTGCGGCTTCATAATTTTTTATGAAGATCATGCAATCATGACCATGCCGATTACAGTATGTCACTCAGGCTTCACTAACGTGATTGGTACCATAGACTATAGGCTACCATAGACTGCCATACAGGTCTCAATGAAGGGGATTATGTGAACAGAAAGGGGGTTCACAATGTAAATGTGCAGCCCAGTTACTATTGGGATTCTTAATATTCCAGATTAATAATATTATATCAAATAAAAAAAAAAGGCAGTTGACTAAAATCTTCCATATCACAAATGTGAAAGCAAAATGGCCAGGATCTGTGTATGACTTAAGAATTTTCAGAGATTCACATTTATGCACATTATTTGAAAGTGGTAAGGAAAGTTCCACAATTAAATATCAAACTCACTGTATTACATACACTTATGCTGATCCTAACAGAACTGCATTTTTTCATAGGTGATTATGACATGTTCCTGCAGACAGGTGTTTTATGACCCCATTCCCTGACCCAAACCAGTTACAATGCAGCTCTAGCCAGGACAAGGGCACACAATGAAATGAACTTTGGCTAACTAAAGGGAAGATTTCAGTGTCTGATAAGTCTGAGGGTTGCACACCTGACAGGGCCTGTGACACTGTTGCATGTGCCATATTACACAACATTGCCAAAAAAAATAAAACTTTTCATTAAATGTTTAATAAAAGACAAATATACTTAGTTCCTTGAGTTTTATTTCAATTGTTCTTTGTAAAGAAAAGCCAGTGGTCAAGTGCCTGCAACAAGAGATATTAGACACATGCCTCATGCAAGAAATAAAAAGGAAAAGTTGTCTATCCACTGCCCACCTGTAGGCCTATGTCTACTCTGTCTGTGCAGACTCTTCTGTAGGCCTTTCTGTAGATGTGGAATCCTGCAACTTATATTGCAGCCATAAAGCATACAAGTATAAATGAAGTAAAGTTATTTATGCACTTGCAGGTAGGCTAGTTCCTCCATATGACAGTTATCTGAGAGGGTTTATTCACTGTCCAGTGCAATGGAAACAAATGGACATTACAAAGTCTTATACATTCTTTCCTTTGGGAAGTTAGAAAATGTCCACTTACTGCACATATTTCAGCCACCACTTTCTTGGGAACAGATACAAGTGTTGTTGTATTATGTAAAAGCGCACAAAAGAGAAAAACACAATGTCATTAGAATGAACTACACTCGGTAAAAACTTGTGATCAATAACTCATGGCAAAATATTTTTACATTAACATAAGTTTATCAGTTTTCACTTTCACAAGTCAAAGCAATTCATCATTACTCAAGATTTAACAGTTGAAATGACTATACAGCCTTAATTTAATGCAGCAAAAATTATTTTACAGTGTAGGCTACTAAGATCTTTTCTTTCTTTTTTTCTCAGCCTTTTTCTTGGTTGCTTTTATAAACAGACAACCATTTATTTAACAGTGCCTTTTATAAAAGAGACTATAATATAACTAAAAATTACCATTATGTAGAATATTTTTGTACTTCACTTTTATTTGTTCCCATGTTCTAGTGTGGTTACTCTGACATTACAATGAACAAAGTAATTATGCAACTATTAAAATACAAAAATATAGGCTATTAAGTGATAAAAAAAACATCTAACATGGCCACATCTAACGGATTTAAATTGTCTGCTACTTTTTGCCAGCCCCTCTCCTGGCTTTTGCAGACTCTGAGGTGTTTCCTGGCGTTTTGATTAAACATTAAAATTCGGAATAAACTTCGACTATTAGTTCTCTTACGAGAGTACTCTCGTGTTGAGTAAGCTAGCTTACGCTACGGGAAAAACCCTTTTCTCGAGAATACTGAAGCCAAAAAATTATCCTTAATTTTGCATTAGTTTAAAACGCATTGCTGCATAAGCAGACCTAGGCAGAGCGGCTTGCGCGCCTATTGGTTGCTCAGCAGCAACTGCTGCAACCTATCCAGGACCTGCTCGTGACGAAGCACCAATGAGGGCGCCGGCGCCGGCGCCCGTGCGCGTCACGTCCCGCCAGAATGGGCGTGGCTACAGGCTATAAAAGCAGGCCCGTGAGGTTGTTCTCTGATTTTTCAACTCTTCAGCGAAGTGGACTCTCACCTCGCTGTTCTCCGGAGAAGCTGCGCCGTCGAAGAGCCTTCAGCGGGACGAGCCTCAAGCCGGCCATCTCGCCGCTTCCTCTGCCCTTCCTGCTGCGCTATCCGGCGCCGAATATCCTTTTCATTCCGCGTGTTACGTTACACACGCTTGCATCTAAAAGAGCGAGACGTTGTTGCAAATGCCTCTTTTCAAAAAGTGCGGCTCCTGCCGAGCCGATCTCAGCGACGGCGACCGCCACATCCTGTGCGTTTCCTGCCTGGGACAGACACATGCGGACCACGCGCTTTCCCTGGGCGGCTGCCCGGAATGTGAAGTGATGTCTATGGCGACCCTGCGGGCTCGCCTAGCATCTTTCAGCGCGGATCCCGCCCCTCCGCTTCTCTCTTCTGGGCCGCGCCGTAAAAAGCGCCGTTCACAGAGAACACCGGAGGCATCTGCCGCGAGCGCTTGCATGCCGGATCTCTCCCCGTGTGCATCGCTCTCTGAATCCCCCACCTCTATCACGGCCGGCCAGCCGCCCGCTGTGGATATCGAGTCGGGGGGAGATGACGCAGAAGGGGACAGCCGCTCTATCCTGGCTTCTGACTGCGAAGGCTGGTCGGGCTCCATTCCGGACCCCGCCCCTTCTCTTCAGGAATCGAGCGGTGTGCGGTCTACGTTCGACGCCGAGCTTCTCCGCCTGCTTACCAAGGCCGTGGAGGACCTCGGCCTCGATTGGTCGCTTCCTGACGAGCCTGCACCCAGCAGGCTGGACGGTTGCTTTCTGCCAGGCCGCCGCTCGACGCCTCACATGAGGCCTGCCCCCTTTCTTCCGGAGCTCCACGAGGAGCTCACTAAGAGCTGGAAGGCGCCATTTTCTGCCAGGCTGCGTTCTACTGTCTCTTCGACGCTCTCTCTAGTAGACGGCGCGAAAGACAAGGGCTACCTCTGCATTCCTCCGGTCGAGGAACCGGTAGCCACGCACCTCTGTCCGCCTTCCGCCGGATGGCAGTCTCATCCTTCACTGCCTTCCAAAGCCTGCAGGACTACTTCGGCTTTGATCGGTCGCGCCTACAACGCCGCCGGTCAAGCCGCGTCCGCACTTCACACGATGGCCATGCTTCAGGTGAATCAGGCCGACCTTCTCCGTAAAATGGACGAGGCGGGCCCAAACCCTGAGAATTTTAATGACCTCAGGAGCGCGACCGACTTAGCGCTACGAGCCACTAAGTCCGCTGCTCAGGCCATCGGGAGGAATATGGCGTCTCTCACTGTCACCGAGAGACACTTGTGGTTAACGCTGTCCGACATGAAGGAGTCCGACAGAGCCACTTTCCTCGACGCGCCCGTGGCGCCATCCGGTCTCTTCGGCCCGGCTGTCAAGGGGTTTTCGGAACGGTACTCCGAGGTTCA
Source organism: Leuciscus leuciscus (assembly GCF_965113295.1). Lineage (NCBI taxonomy): Eukaryota > Metazoa > Chordata > Actinopteri > Cypriniformes > Leuciscidae > Leuciscus > Leuciscus leuciscus. Next base: position 41,603,918 of record NC_138737.1, on the reverse strand, counting down.
GAAAACCTCCCAGGCTATGCGGCATTTCTTGCCGAAGCGCTCCAGTTCCGCTACGGGTCGCTCTAAACAGCCGCCCAACCGGAAATCAGCGCCACAGCCTCCCCCGCCGTCAGCCTCACAGCGCCGTCAGCCGAGGGATTCCCAGCGCTCACGCTCTTCCAGCCTCCACAGACCGCCTCCCCCTCGGGGACCCCGGTCCAATATTGTGCTGAAGGCAGAGCCCTCAAAGTCTTCCTGACCGCGTTAGGAAGACGAAGATGGTCGAGTCCCGCTGCGGCCAGACCGCCATCAAAATCAGCGCGCCTCGCTCTCACAGTTCCCTCAGCAGAGGTGACTGGAGATGTGTATTTCACAGCCAACGAGCCCGTTACATAACACGCTCGCCTGTACCCAAAGGCCGTTTTTACGGCCGCCCAAATAAATCACAGAAAGAGCATTCTGTCTGTTTATCCGGCTCACGCCGATGGTGTTATAAATGTAGGTCATGTGCCCACTCCACAGTGTTCGCGCCTACATACAAACACGGCCGACTCAGTGACTCACACTCATTCACGGCCCATATCCATAAACTCGGCTCACGCCGTGTGTGTTTTGAATGTGGGAAAGGTGCCCGCTGTACAGCGCTCATCCCTACACACAAACACGGGCTGCTCTGTGATAAGCACTCATTCAGAGCCCCCGCCAATAAACACAAAACATGTCCCGTGTGTAAATCACCCTCTACCAGACACGAGCTGTGTTATGTGTGTGCGAAGCGCGCGCGCCTCCAGGCGCTGTGAGTTATGTGCCACACACACAGCGACAACAGCCCGCGCGTTATTCTCCCTCTAGCTTTTTTTACATAAAGGCATGGAGGGAGCTGCCGGGCGTGTCAGAATGGGTACTGAACACGGTAGAACGAGGCTATTCACTACAGTTCGCTCGCAGACCCCCTCGCATTCGAGCCAGGGTCGAAACCACGGTGAACAGCGAAGTAGCACACCTACTTCGCGCCGAGATTGCGAAACTGTTAGAGAAACGAGCCGTAGAAGCCGTCCCTCACACACTGAGCGAGGCAGGTTTTTACAGCAGATATTTCCTCGTTCCAAAGAAGGATGGCGGTCTCAGACCCATCCTAGATCTCAGATGGCTGAACAGAGCCCTTATGCAGAGATCGTTCAAAATGCTCACGACCAGTCAGATTATCGCGCAAATTCGCCCGAGGGACTGGTTTATCTCTGTGGATCTGAAAGACGCTATTTTCAGATTCAAATAGCGCCCCATCACAGGCCTTTCTTGCGATTCGCCTTCGAGGGGCTGAGCTATCAGTACACCGTCCTGCCGTTCGGTCTGTCCTTAGCACCCCGTACATTCACGAAGTGCATGGATGCAGCGCTCGCTCCCCTGAGACAACGGGGGATGCGAATACTGAACTATCTGGACGACTGGCTTATTCTGGCCCAGTCAGAGTCAGAGTTAATAGCGCACAGGGCTCTATTACTCGACCATTTACGGGATTTGGGTCTCCAAATCAACTGGACCAAGAGTTTACTGTCTCCCAGCCAGAGAATCTCTTTTCTGGGAACAGACTTAGACTCTGTGTCAATGACAGCGCGGCTGACGTCACAGCGTGCGCTGCAGATTCAGCGCTCAGCTGCAGCTTTCAGGACCGGCAGCATTTTTCTTCTCAAACGTTTTCAGAGGATGCTGGGTCTTATGGCTTCGGCCTCGGCAGTGCTTCAGCTGGGCTTGCTTTTCATGCGCCCGCTGCAGCACTGGCTGAAGACGCGGGTCCCGCTGCGAGCATGGTCCGCTGGCCGCGTTCGCCTCAGGGTGACTCAGAACTGTGTCACAGCACTGAATCCCTGGAAGGCGGCAGACTGGTATCAGTCAGGAGTGGATCTGGGCATGGCTTCGAGACGCAAAGTAATCTCGACAGACGCATCCAACTCAGGTTTGGTCTGTGGGCAGCCTCAGAAAGGCGCCTACACATAAACTGTCTGGAGATGAAAGCGGTCGAAAATGCCTTGAGATACTTTCTCCCCCTCCTCAAAGGCCACAACGTTTTGGTCCGTACGGACAACATGTCAGTGGTGTCATACATCAACCGCCAGGGCGGTCTCAGGTCACGGAGCCTTCACAAGCTGGCGGAACGCCTCCTCTTGTGGGCCCATCACAACCTGCGCTCACTGAGAGCATCACATGTCCTGGGCTCCCAAAATGTGGGCCCAGACATGCTGTCCAGAGACAACGTTCCCCCCGGGGAATGGTCCCTGCACCCTCAGATAGCCCAGTTACTATGGGACATCTTCGGCAGAGCGGATGTCGACCTCTTTGCGTCGACAGAGAACGCGCACTGCCCAGTATTCTTCACGAAACAGAGAGATGCGCTGGCCCACGACTGGCCCAGCCGTCCGCTCTATGCGTTTCCCCCGATCGCGATGTTACCACAGGTAATCAAGCGCATCAGGGAGAGCAAATGCTCTGTGCTCCTCGTGGCGCCGCTCTGGAGAAATCAAGTGTGGTTTTCAGAGCTGATGCAACTGACGAGCACGACCCCGTGGCCGATTCCGGTGAGGAAAGATCTCCTCTCCCAGGCCAGGGGCGCGATCTGGCACCCGCGCCCCGACCTATGGGCCCTGCATGCATGGGCCATCAACGGGTACCCGCTGACCTCCCAGCGGCAGTGTTGAACACAATTACTCAGGCTAGAGCACCCTCTACGAGAAGGCTCTACGCCTCTAAATGGTCAGTGTTTTCCGGCTGGTGCTCGGCCCGAAACTTAGACCCACAGCGCTGTAGCGTTGCAGAGGTTCTCTCCTTTCTGCAAGAGCTTTTGGACGAGGGCAGGTCCCCCTCCACGCTCAAAGTGTATGTGGCGGCCATTGCGGCGTTTACAAAACCTTTGCATGGCCGGTCACTGGGTAGAGACGACCTCATTGTTAGGTTCCTAAGAGGAGCTAGGAGGTTAAATCCTCCTCAGCCCCCTCTGGTTCCAGCCTGGGACCTCTCCTTGGTCCTGGAAGCCATGAAGGGCGAACCCTTTGAACCCCTTCAGTCTGTGGATTTGCGGTATCTTTCACTGAAGACCGCTTTTCTCATGGCTCTCGCTTCAGTTAAGCGAGTGGGTGACTTACACGCGCTCTCTGTGAGTGCTTCGTGCTTGGAGTTTGGGCCTAATGACTCTAAAGTCATCCTTAAACCGAGGTGCGGTTATGTCCCCAAAGTGCTTTCCACTCCGTTCAGATCACAGATCATTTCACTGTCAGCTCTTCCGAGATCTGAGGGTGAGGACGATGTGAATTTTCTCTGCCCCGTCAGGGCGCTGAGAATATATGTCGAACGGTCTGATGCTTTCAGGCAGTCAGAGCAGCTCTTCGTTTCGTTCGGTGGCCGCACTAAGGGCTTAGCCACATCGAAACAGAGCCTGTCCAGATGGATAGTTGACGCTATCGCTATGGCTTATAGGTCTAAGAACCTTCATTGCCCTCTGGGCGTCAGAGCGCACTCCACCAGAGGCATGGCCTCGTCGTGGGCGTGGTCTCGTGGAGTCTCGCTCCATGATATTTGTATGTCGGCGGGCTGGGCCTCTCCGTCTACATTTATCAGGTTTTATAACCTGGAGGTGCCTGCCCTACAGGCTAAACTGTTGTCAGTCTAACATACTAGCTCTGTTCGCTCTCGCTGCAGATCGACACAGACTGTGTGTGGTTTGTGTTATACACAGGCTCCAGATCGACAGACCAGGTCTTCCTGTCTGTGATCGTTTTTCACCTGTCCTTCGGGTTCAGGTGGCTGACAGGCAGTGTTATCATTCTTAGTTCAGCCCACGGATGTACCTGGCTGTTCTATTGTATTAAGCACCCATTCCCACACTCTGGAATGGTTATCTCTCCCTGGGCCCAATTCATCGGCCCAGATATTACCACTTACGTTTGTCCCCGGGCACATGCCCTTGGGAACGTGCATGTGGACCTTCTCTAGCACGCACGGCGTTTTACATTGGGTTCCCGTAGCGTAAGCTAGCTTACGCAACACAAGAGTACTCTCGTAAGAGAACGCTCTCGGTTACTAACGTAACCTCGGTTCTCTCTAGATGAGGGAACGAGTGTTGCGTAACCCTGCCATGCTTGTGCTACTTCTGGTTCGCTTCAGATTGAAAAACCAGAGAACAACCTCACGGGCCTGCTTTTATAGCCTGTAGCCACGCCCATTCTGGCGGGACGTGACGCGCACGGGCGCCCGCGCCCTCATTGGTGCTTCGTCACGAGCAGGTCCTGGATAGGTTGCAGCAGTTGCTGCTGAGCAACCAATAGGCGCGCGAGCCACTCTGCCTAGGTCTGCTTATGCAGCAATGCGTTTTAAACTAATGCAAAATTAAGGATCATTTTTTGGCTTCAGTATTCTCGAGAAAAGGGTTTTTCCCGTAGCGTAAGCTAGCTTACGCAACACTCGTTCCCTCATCTAGAGAGAACCGAGGTTACGTTAGTAACCGAGAGCGTTCTTGCTCTGCTGAGGAGAAAAACTGAGTGCGCTCTTTGGCCACGCTGAACAGCCAATAGCAGCGTTGCTGATCAATGTTTCTACTATCGATACATATCCCCTTTTAACCCAGCGCATGAACGCGCAATTATCTCAGATAACTCAATCCAGCGATACTAATCATATCCGGCAAGTGTGTTCGAAGAACCTAATTAGCCAGATCATGATTAGCACGAGAATATCATCTTGGATGTGTCATTTGATCTCGGATGTAATAAGCGACGTACGAAGAATGGGCCCCTGTTCGCTACTCGGTGTGCTCTCATTTATTTTGATGTGATTACTCAACAATATCAACTGTGGTTTCAAAGGCCCATGACCAAGTAAACACTGTAATAAATAAATCATAATATTTTTTTTGAAATTATAATACTGGAATGCAGAAATATTTCACAGAACAAACTGCCATATAGCTAATTTAAGACAATATGTTAGAAAAAATACATAGATGGAATAATTATTGTGCTTATTATCTGGTGAGTCAACTAAAGTGTCAAAGTGGATTTACATTGAATATTATATTTATGTTTCCAGTAAAGATTGTTTGCAAAAAAAGGTTTAGTGCATCAAGATGTTTACCAACATGGAAATGACAATTATCGATAATTTATTGATTATCGATCATCGAATATTTTTCCATTTAATTTAAAATGTTGCGAAAAACTAGTTTGGAAACACTTTTTGTTGAGAAAGAGGGTTTTAAAGCAAATAAATATAAAAGTATTTTTTGATCCCGTTATAAAGCAGCGTTAAAAAGGTTCATAATATTCATTTAATTAAATTGTATATTAAATTATTTTATCACTATTGGTAAGAATAATACATGTTACCTCTCAAACATCATTCTTCTTATTTTTGTAATTTTGTCTGTTTTTTATCATCTAAAAAAAGTTAAGCATAAAAATAGCCTAATAGCTGCACCCGCTTCTGGATATTGCTGGATCAAGTATTGATCTAAATAGTCTTTATAATGAAGTACAAAAAATCATGACACTTGTTAATAAAAATAATTGTTTGTATACAATTTAATAATATAATAACATGTTGTTTGAGGAAAACAGAGCCTTGAAAATCTCTGCCGCTCGTCAAAACTACAAATGTGTGTCTGTCAAACGCAGGAAGACTGAAGGAGTTTCCAATAAAGGCAGAAAGAAAGGTAAAATAAACATGTTACGTCTGTAAAGTATTGTTTCCACGACTTAAACCCTAAATATCATCCCAAACATTTAATCTTTCACTCTGAGCATTAAATCACATAATCACATATTATTTATTTATTTAAAACACAAGATTATCAGCAAGAACCTTTTACATCCATTTATTCCAATGAACAAATGATCATTTCTCCTCTATAACTGAAATAATTATTCATTTAGTCTCATGTTGATCAAACACTGAGAATGTGCAGAATTTACTGCTTCAGTGATTTGATGTAATACAAGAAAGAAATATGATATATAATCATTATATATAATTATGATGCAAAAAAAGTTAGAAATGAATAAACACACATTGACTGAAATAATCGGGTAAATGTCAATTCTCCTGAAAACATGAATGCTAAAACGGTCTCTAATCGGTCTAATTGTGTGAAGTGGAAATGAAAACTTCTTGTTTATTGATCTGAGTGTTGCTGTAGTGCTGGATATCAGTCATGTGATCATCACTGCCCAATCACAGCCACCGTACTGATATTCAGATCAACAGCACTCTTACTCATGTGATATGGATTAAATATTGGAAACATGATGAAAGCAGGAAGATCCAGATCTACAGGAGTGACGTTTACTGACTATTGACCGGTAAGATCCTCAGAGAGCCAAAACACCGGAAGAATGGAAAGAGTGTGTGAGTGAAGGTGGTTGTGAATGTGTGTAGATGTGTGTTAATTACAGGATCAGAGAATGACACCGTTCCTCCGTCATAGTCCAGATTCACTCTCACACGATCAAGAGCCTGTTTAACACGAAAACCAGAACCTGAAAACAATCCGTACTGATTATACCGCACACTCCAGACATCAGTGTTGAAGAAACCCAATCCCTTCCTCTGGTTTGATGCTGTAGTTACTCCAAGAATCCAGGCTGAACTTTCTTTAACCTCCACATCCCAGCAGTGTGTTCCTGAGTTAAAACCCTCTGAACCCAGAACACAGTAACAACAGTCAAATCTCTCTGGATTATCAGGAACTGGTTGATAGTTCTCGCTGAGTCTCACACTGGTCAGATCATCAGACAGGACGAGATCTGGATGAGCCGTGTTTGGATCCAGAATCACAGGAGCTGATGAAACACAATCAACAGATGCTTTTATTCTGATCTTCATATAATGATCAAGAGTGAACCCAACACAGATTATTATGAATTATGACACTCGTCCTGTTGATCAAACACATTTTCCTCTGATCACTGTCAGTGCTGTTAGTAGTTTCACACTCGTTTTTATCATCAGTGTTTAACGGCATCAACTACAAACATTAAATATGAGATTCAGACATTTGTGTCCATCAAGAGAAACTGATACTTTGGGAAAGTTAAATAACAATAAATCAATGAGATCTGTTGAGATTTATGCTGTAGATGAAGAACTGTAAGTGTGTGTCTGATCTTCAGCAGCATCTGATCATCTTCATTTTATTGGCTCTTATAGTCTGTGTTTTGTTTTAAATTAGTTTATTATGACTGTCTGTTGTGTTTGACTTACAATCATGAATCACCTTCAACACTTCCTAGCCACGCCCTAGCAACCATTGTCGAGCACCCTAGCAACCCAAATCCAAAGAGGGATATCTTGTAATCTGAATGTCATAGAGGAGTTGCGGTTGGTTTATATGATTCATAATGGCAAGCAGCCTTTGAAGTAACATCATTGGCAGCTGCCAAGCCACTCCCTAGCAACTAAACAGAGTACCCAAGCAACTGTTCAGCAAGACCTATATCTCTGCACCAGAACATCGTAGAGACATGGTGGATGGCTTCTTTGACTAATGCTAGCAATCAGGACTTCCATTATGCTATGCATGCTAGCAGAATAGCTTCATGCTAATAGCGATTAGCTAAGTGTTGAAACAAACATGTTAATCATATTAGCATCTTTCTAAAACATGCAAGAAACATGGTGATTGTGTTAGCATCATGCTAAGAACATGCTAATCGTGTTATCAACATGATAAATGTTAAATGTTAGGATCATGTTTGCAAAATGCTAATTGTGTTAGAATCTGCCTAGTTCCGAGTTTTGCCACTGCAAATCTATCTATCTGTAACGGTCACCAGCTGGAGTGCCCTTGAGAGCCATCAGAGGGCACTCCACATAAGACTATCATATTCACTCACAGACTACATGTCCCATCCTGCATCTACCTGGACTGATTACTTTATACACCTGCACTGCATTATTCACCTGCACTGTTCCTGATTACAGTCACACCTGATCCTCATTCTATGGACTATTTATGTCTCACACATTCTCACCCTCACTGCGAAGTCTTGTTTTACTGTTGTGAACTCTACTGAGCGTTTATTCCTGTGACCGTGCCTGTTTCTGGATTTCTCCCTGTCTGCTGCCTGCCTACGTTACCTCTGCTTGGATCTCTGACTTTGATTGTTTGCTGCCTGCCCTGATCTTCTGCCTGGTTTTGTACTACGATTAAGCCTTGTCTTCACTGCTGTATCTGCTGGTTCTGACCTTTGCCTGTTTGACTACTCTTATTAATAAATCACGCTGCGAATGGATCCCCCAGACTCTGATGCTTCATAACACTATCTATCTATCTATCTATCTATCTATCTATCTATCTATCTATCTATCTATCTATCTATCTATCTATCTATCTATCTATCTCAGTTTGTGTCATGAAGAACCTTTAAAGGGGTCATAGAATGAGAATTCAAATGTTCCTTGATCCTTTGACAGTTAAGAGTTCTGTGACACGCCCAAAAGCAAGGAGAGGTTTCAGCTGCCACAAAACACAACCACAAGAGAGACCGGAGCAGCGTTAACAGAAACTGTCTTTTATTTAACAAAAAATATATAGGATGGCCAAAAGAGATCCAAATTGGAACTTAGGTTCTTCCCGGTCTGGGGTACTTGTGACAGCGGCGTTCCTACTGTCCGCTTGAACTCTAGGCCTCCTTGAAGATAGACAGGAAAAAATGAAAGGCAAAGTTGGTAAAGCAGAGGTTACAAGGTTAACTGTTTATCTTCTTTTTCTTCAGTCAGTCTCACTCTAGGCCTCCCTGTGCTTCTTCACCTTATCCTGGGGTTGTCTGCACCCAGGACCATCACTTTTTTAAGTGAAGCACAGATCCCAGATTTATAGTGACTTCCATGAGCCATTATTGGCTACAGCTGTGAGTGGTTCCATGTTTGAAGGGTGAACAGGTGGAAGTATTCATAATTGATTATTTTTCCCAGCTGGGACTTACTTCTTTGCTCCTGGGCTCCTTTCTCCAACATTGGCGTGCCACAGTTCGTATACTATAAAAATACCCTGTAATGCTGGGTACACACCAAAAGATAATTGGGCTGATTTTGGCCTGATTTCCGATATCTTATAAGATGTAAAAAATCTTTTGGTGTGTACCCAGCATAAGTTTAAAAACTCAAAACTTTCTTGTTATTCAAAAAACTGCTTTTATTGAAACCAAGGCCAGCAAATGACAGGATCTAAAAAGTGGAGACTTGTGACATCACACTTAAGCTTTGACCCCGCCCACTGGAGCGTTAGTGAACAGTGACATGAGAACGAGAAAAGATCGATACAGGATCAATACCATTTCCTTCCAAACGATTCTAATGCTAGGATAGTGGGGTGACTCGGGCATTGGAATCCTTAGCAGTAGACATCCATTTTAAGGGAGCATGGTCAGTAAGAAGGGTGAATTCTCTCCCCAGCAGGTAATACCGTCGTTTTTTTCTTTCTCCACGGTAGAATAAATAAGTTTGTGTTTGAGTAACTTACAGCTGATGAAAGTAATAGGATGTTCTTCTCCATTTCTCAGCTGTGAGAGGACTGCTCCTAAGTCTGTTTCGGAGGCATCAGTTTGTACGATGAAGGGTTGTTGGAAGTCTGGGGTTACCAACACCGGGTTCCCACCTAGGGCCAGCTTAAGAGAGGAAAAGGCCATTTCTGCTTCGGTGGACAAGACAACATGGTGAGAGAGGTGGTTTTTGGTCAGGTCATGCAGGGGGGCTGCAAGGGTTGCAAAGTTTGGGATAAATTGTGGTAATATCCAACCAGACCCAGGAATGTTTTTACCTGTTTCTTGGTTACCGGTCTCGGCCACAGGGAAATTGTGTCGGCCTTTCGTTTCTGAGGCTTCACATTACCACTTCCTATGGGGAAACCAAGATATTCTGCCTCTTCTAATCCCAGTTTACATCTTGTTGGGTTGGCTGTTAAGCCTGCTTCCCGGAGGGCATTTAACACAGCATTCAGCCTCCTCTGGTGTGAAGACCAGTCCACACTGTGAACTACAATATCATCAAGGTAGGCCGCTGCATATTCCTGATGGGGTTGAAGGATCTTGTCCATCATTTTCTGGAAAGTCGGGGGTGCCCCATGGACCCTAAATGGTAGAACCCGGTACTGAAATAGCCCGTCAGGAGGGGAGAACGCTGTCTTTTCCTTAGCCTGGTCAGTTAATGGGACCTGCCAGTACCCCTTAGTCAGGTCCAGAGTGGATACGAAACGGGCTGGCCCCAGGCGCTCAATGAGTTCATCAACTCTGGGCATAGGACAAGCATCAAAGCATGAGATTACATTTAATTTTCTAAAACCGTTACAAAATCGTACACTGGGCCACCAGTGAGATGGGTTCTGGCGCTGGGCTGGTGTGACAGACCTTGTTTCCTGAGAATCACCCTGGTTCTTCAATGGTCCCCCTCTTTCTCCTCTGGTGCTGGGGCGGCCCATTCTGGGTGGATCCTGACGATTAACTTTCATTACCTCAACTATCACTTGATGGTTTTCCAACAACGCTATCAGAGTCTCAATGTCAGCAGTACTGATTTGCGCAGCATAGCGCTTTGCATCAGCTGGGAGGGAACGGAAGCAACGTTTTAACACTATTCTTTCCATTAATGGGGGGCCATCCCCAGAACCGAGCCAGGCCTTAGTCAGTCGGGTCAATGTGGCTACCTGAGGTCTTACTGGGTGGGTTGGGTCAAAAATCCATGCATGGAAACGTTGGGCACGAGCAGGGAGTCTATGCCCATAATGGGACAAAATGGCCGCCTTTAACTTCCCATAATCAACTGCATCTCTAGCGGACAGACCTTGACAGGCCCTCTGGGCCTCCCCCGTTAAAAAAGGTGCCAACAGTGCACCCCAGTTTTCTTCAGGCCATTTCTCTCTTCTTGCTGTTCTTTCAAATACCTCCAAGTAGGCTTCCATGTCATCCTCTGGAGTTTGCTTAGTGAGGACCCGCCCTGGGTCTAGGGTGGTGCTGGGTTTGGACATGACTTGACACATGGTTGTAACTGCCTCCCTAAGGGCAATTAGCTCCTCTCTCTGTTTGGCATGACTGGTCAAAAAGGCCTTAATTGCGTCTTCCATGTTGCCCTTCTCTGGGTCTAGTTTTGTGGCAACTCAAGCACCTGGCCGCTCTTGCCCCCATTCTTCACCAACTGTGACACGCCCAAAAGCAAGGAGAGGTTTCAGCTGCCACAAAACACAACCACAAGAGAGACAGGAGCAGCGTCAACAGAAACTGTCTTTTATTTAACAAACAATATATAGGATGGTCAAAAGAGATCCAAATTGGAACTTAGGTTCTTCCCGGTCTGGGGTACTCGTGACAGCGGCGTTCCTACTGTCTGCTTGAACTCTAGGCCTCCTTGAAGGGGGAATTTGGTAAAGCAGAGGTTACAAGGTTAACTGTGTCTCTTCTTTCTCTTCAGTCAGTCTCACTCTAGGCCTCCCTGTACTTCTTCACCTTGTCCTGGGGTTGTCTGCACCCAGGACCATAACTTTTTTGGGACTTCCATGAGCCATTATTGGCTACAGCTGTGAGTGGTTCCATGTTTAAAGGGTGAACAGGTGGAAGTATTCATAATTGATGATTTCTTCTTTGCTCCTGGGCTCCGTTCTCCAACATTGGCGTGCCACAGTTCGTTATACTATAAAAATACCCTGTAAGTTTCAAAACTCAAAACTTTCTTGTTATTCCAAAAACTGCTTTTATTGAAACCAAGGCCAGCAAATGACAGGATCTAAAAAGTGGAGACTTGTGACGTCACACTTCAGCTTTGACCCCGCCCACTGGAGCGTTAGTGAACAGTGACATGAGAACGAGAAAAGATTAATACAGGATCAATACCATTACCTTCCAAACGATCCTAATGCTAGAATAGTGGGGTTCTCCCCCCACGATATCAACAATATCATATTCTATCACCTGCTCAGCTCATCACTGCAACCTTTCATGTGATGGGAATAGATCATTATGATCAATACTTAAAATGTAGTAAAAGTTTTAGAGAGAGTTCCACATGTAATACTAGCTATTTCGTTTGCAAACATGTCAGCCAATCACAGCAGTGGGCGTTTACACTGAAGTCTCACAGCAGACACGCCCCTTAAAATGGAGCATTCAAAGCAGAGGCTAAAATAAGGCTTGGAAAAATGGCTTTTATTTATAAATTATGACAATGATATTTTTGATGTTAAAACCATAATAACATTATAAGTGCACCCCAGGAAACATTATGAAATAATAAAATAATCCAGTCTAGGACCCCTTTAACTCTTCACCCATCCATAATTTCCAGCTCAGATCTCCTGCTGTCAGACTCACTGTTTTGGACGATGTCCTGCATCTTCTTCCAGACTCTGAACGGCAGGTTGCCCAAGTATCGTGGCACATGAATCAAAGCTCCAGAAACCATCTGTGGATCCGGCTGTGAGCTCTGGACTCTGGAAGAACATTCAGGAGTCAGAACTGCAGTGGCTTTGGAACCGAACCAGAGAGACCAGAGACAGGAGCAAATCACTCACCTTTCCATTGAGACTGTAAACTCCTGCAGAACAAACACACCATTTATCATCAAGAACTCAATCAATCATCATTCAATCAACCAATGATCTGAAATCAGACCTTCAGAAAGCAGACGTCATTGGCTTTCATCATCTCCTCCATGTCTTTGATTGTGTGTGAAAGAGCTGAGATGTGTGTGTTCATCTCCTCCAGCTTCTCCTTCATCATCTGCTTCTTCTGCTCCTCTTCCTCCCTCAGTGCAGTGACTGTAGCTTCTTCTTCATCTCTGAGAAACTGATGAAGCTTCTCAAACTGCTGTTTAATCTGACGCTCTGTGTGCTCAGCTTGAGACTGAAATCAAAGCACATTCACTTCAATCATCTCAATCGACACACATCATTAATATCCAAGATAATCTCGGAAACCCGACATAAAACGGTTCCAGAAGCAGATTGCTGCTAGTCATTTACAGAAATAATAAACTAGAATCCATTATACCAAATCATAACTGTATAAAGTGATCCAACAGCTGTAATGAAAATGACTCTCGTTTCTGTTTCCTCACCTTGATGTGTTGAACTGTTTTCTCAAAGTTTCCTTTCATTTTTTCATTGCGTTTAAGTTTCTTCTTTAAGGACTTCAGTGCTGTATTGAGCTCCTCCTAGAATTGAACAAAACCTGTAACCAGGAACAACCCCCATACAGTGCTATTTCAGTGTTGTCCCATTGGAAAACACTCACAGACCACTGCATGTCTCTGTCAGGAATGCATTGCTTACTTTTAGAGTTATGTTTGAGTAATTGAGTCCGTACGACGAACAACCATATAAGTCCAAAAAATAAATAAAAAATTGAGATAACAATGTGACATGAATCTATGTGTGTCACTTTGTATACAGAAGCACTTTGGGGGGTTGTTTGCGCAACCAATACTCTGTATTTTAAACTTTAAAATAGTCACACGCGGAAAAAACTTTTATGTCCACTAACGAAAAATGGAGATGCCGGTTGCTTTCATGTCCGGCATGAACCTCTGCAAAAAAAGGAGAGCAAACATGAACGAATGGAAGGACAGAGCAAGGAAGACCATATGTGAACCGGAGAGGAGAGCTAAAACAAGGAAAAAGTCCACCGAAAGAGGTGAGTGTAAGAACCGTAAATGTACAAAGTATCTACCTAACGTTAGCGGTTATAGTCAGAGGGGCGTGTAGGCTACTGGGCATCGTCTACTACAGTCCATATAGCTCACTCTGTTTAACGGATCAAGTCATGAATGGGTCGAAATGAAAGCTGTATTCCTTATAACCACAGAGAAATTACTTGAAATGTTTTAGTTGTGTTTGATGTCCCTGTACTGTATTGTCTGTATTTATTCTGTGATTTACGTTAGCAAAAAAAATAAAAAAAAAATAAAGAAAGAAATGCTTAATATTTTCTTTAAGGTTCTGTTACTGTATTAAAACTAAGATAAAGGAGTCAGATCTCCTGATGTTTAAAGTGATATGATGAATTGGACTTATACTGTTATTCCACATTAACACTGGACATATACCGTTCTTCCACATTCCAGAAATGTAAATTACTCTAACTTTTTATTTTTAAGATTGACACTGAAAAATCTTATCTCATTAGAATTGGGAAGTTTTTGTTGTCTATCTTCAAGTAAAATAAAAATATATATTATAATGTTGACAGTCCAAATAAAAAAAATGTTATTCAAAATTTGAAAATATGGACTTACAGTATATGGTTCTTCGTCTCAAGGCTTCAATTTATGTCATGTATTTATTATTTCTGAATTGGCTTTTAATCATTTACTTGTGTAATTGGCATGATACATTTTTACATGAAAAATAAATGTTACATCTTAATTTATTCTGAAGTTTTCTGAACTCATTATTTTAGTAGATTATGAGGAGGCTGGTGCTACCGCAGCTCTGTGTCCAGGATAGGTCAAACTAAAGGCGCATATGAACGGAGCAGTAGGCACGTCATCTGAAGACCTTTTGATTTCTGCCTATCACTGACTTGGCAAGTTGTACGGAAGTGGCTAAATAAACTGAGTGAGCAGTAGGCAACCGACTTAAGAGGTATTAGCAAACCCTGCACCCTCTGACCAAGATCAGACTGGCGAGGCTGTGTCCGGGAGATCCACGTAAATCCGGGGCGTGTGACTCTGTGCGGCATCAGGTCCCTTAATGAATGAATAATTGAAAGTATGGGATACTCAGAATAATCAAAGAACTAAATTAAATCATAATCAATATTTATGATTATTTTCTAATAAGAAACATGATCTAAATTTGATTATCATTTGAAATTCGAGTCAGATTAAGTGTAGAGCTAAAGTAATATTGAAACTAAATTCCAATAAATTAACCTGTTAAGCTGCAACCCCACTTTTGAAAAATCCCCAGAAATGGCATATCCAAACTGAAACAGATACAGTTCAAGAACCCTTTGTACTAAAAGCACAAGTATAATCTCATTTGAAAGCTGACACCTGGCAGTTTATTGTAAATGTAGAATTAATTAGTCATAATGAAAAAAAAAAAAAAAAAAAAAATTATAAATAGCTTCAAAGTTTTGTAAAGTTATTAGAAATGTATTTTTATGAAACATCTTCATGAAAATAAAATTGAAGTTGGCATTGTATCAATCTAGAAATGCACTGCAGCTAAAGCCACATGTCTGACCATGTTATTTTTAAAATCTGAAGATGATAAGTCTAAAACTCTGTATTTAGTTAAAGGTGCTCTAAGTAACTTTTTTACCTTAACTGAACCGCTTCAGAGTCATTGGAATGGTTATATTACTTATTTCGGGTTGAATGGTGGTCGTTTCGCACCCCCTGGTGCCCGTGAGCGGAAAATCTGCACTTGCAACTTTGAGCCGGCGGGCCGCCGGCCGCCGCGTCAGGAAGTATCGCGTGATATCAGGTCTCGCGATGTAAACAATTGCTTTACGGCCAAAAGAAATCTGCTAAAATGCTGTCATTATTGCGCTCCCTCACGCTGTTCGAACCCGAATGAAGAAGACGTTTGAGGGTCATTCCACGAAATCAGTGCCTTTTCAACTTTGAAAAATGTAAATATAAAATAAGTTTAATTTTTTTTTTAAAAATATCCATTAAATGAAGACAGCATAAAATAACAAGAAATCATATTGTGCCATCTCAGGCTATGTAATTTTTTATTTTATGACTATTTATCTACCTCATGTTTTGATATTTTTGTCATGCCTGTTACAGACACATGCGTTACTATATACTATAGTTTTAATTAGAAATATGTTATAATTTCCACATATATGAGCAGTATTTAAGTCCCTCTTTTCACTGGAATTGTTAAAAAAATAGATTTTTTTTTTTCAATATTATATTTGTCATTCAGATGACCAAGAACATACAAATTTTGAAGGGTGATCACATGTCAATTAAGAAAAATATATATTTTTACAAGAGAGATATTAAAAGAAGGGCTTTGTCAAAAATACAATATAGATAGGGTTACAATGGAAAAACTTGGAAGGCCATTTCAAATATAATTTTTATATTTTTTATGAAATTAATGACAGTAACAGGATTGACATCATAGTAACAGGACTGACCAGAGTAACAGGGATGACAGGACACACATTCTTCAGCATACACTGCACATATTTGTTTACATAATTTTGTAAAATTTTACCTTTTTAAATTGTATTACTTGACATAGCCTAGTTGTATTAGTGAAGCACATTACATTTCTAAGAGATCTAAAGATGTAAGGGTATTGTAATTAGAGTAACCCATGCGTCCATCTGTTTGTCTGTGTGAGTATGTCCCCTCACAGAACTTAAAATATACTGATCTGGTTAAATTATTAGGCAAGGAAGATAATCAGATCTTGGTCTTTCTATGATGATCTGAAAACAGATGCTAACATTTGGTTTCACTTTCTTGAACATTACAAGATTGGGGCGAGGGCCTGCAGTCACCTTACTGCTATTGTTTGTAATCGCACAAAAAAGTCATTTTTATTGTTAGAATTGTGATTTCATAATATTTAGATATGAATCCAACTGGAAAAAACTTGTGAAAAGATATCTTTCAGTTAGTCAAATAGCATATAATGGGGCTCTATAGCCATCTAGTGGCTAAAATTATAATTTTTTACTTTTAAAACTACATTTTCCAAAATATGGGCAAAAATTTTACACAAAACCATGTCAAATTATCCATGTTATCCCCATGAATGAAATTTAGAAATGTATAAAGTGAATTTTACATAAAAAAAAAAAAACTGTATGAACTGTTTTGTATAAAAACCTATACAAAAAAAAAACATTTTTAATTTATTTATATAAATTTAAAATATATCATAAATCCTCCCAAAACTAAATTGAGTAAATTTACATTTGTAAAAAAAAAAAAAAAAAAATTATTCTGCTACAAAATTACATGTTATTGTCTGGGGTCTCTGGAGACCCCGAAGACCACGAAAGTCACTTTTTTTCACGCTAACATAAAAACATTTTTTATTATTGTACATCTAGAAAGGGTTGAGAGCCGTACAAAGTTTCATGCCATTTAGACAAAGATAATTTTTTTTTTTTTATTCAGCAAAAGTCATTTGCGGGTCAAAAAGACCCCGAAGACCATCAGAGGGTTAATACTTTAATTGCCAGATGCACCAGCAATACCAACTCTGAATGATATAGGCATTAGCTCAATAAAACACCCAGAATGACCTTTAAAAATGTTTTAAAGATTTTTAAAGATCACTGTTCTTTAAAAACAGTGTGGCTAAGGTGACACCTAATCTATGTCATCCCTGTTACCCCACATGTCAAAACCTGTTACTATACAAAAGTAACAGGCCTGACAGTAACAGGTTTGACAAATTCAAGCTAATTTGCTAATTGCTAGCTATTAGGGCAAGGCCATAAAAGCACATGTTGTACACTTTGAAAGGATATTACTTGTAGATATTGATTACATTAAGTTAAATAAATAATTGTTTAAATTTATACTTTAAAAATCAGTAACAGTTTTGACATTGCATGATGTCCCCACCTCAGTTATACCTAATAAATCATCAAAATAGAGCATTATAGAAGAGAGAGAGAAACTTACTTGTGTTTTAACTGTTGGAATACTGGGCTTGTTCGACTTCATGCAGCTCTGCGCAGAACGATCGGCGGCTGACTTGAAGCAGTGCATGCCGGTTAGAAATTTTGTCCGACTTGATACAGCGCTGACGCCACGTGACTGTGACGTATGGCATCAAAGTACCGCGAGAGCGTTTCGAGAGTAGCCGGAGAACTCAGCCAGCGCAGCTTCTCAAGAGCGGCTGCACTGGGCTGCAGGAGGGCTGATGACGACACAGCTGTTCCACGATTGGCCGGATTCACCGCATGACAACGATCACGTGTGTTTCGTGTTTATTCGAACACCTTTAGTTCCTCTAATGCTCTCAAATCAGTTTATTATAACAGTGAACACTCTTTTCATGTCGTTGTCATGTTATATTGTGTCATGTTTATCAAATTAAAACTGCTTAAAAAACGTAGACTCCACTTCATTGATAGTTGCTTATGTTGAACTTTATTCTTGTTCAAACAGACGCTGTATGAAGCAGTACATAAAGTATTGAATGAACATGTCTCATGAAATGAAACATCTGTGTATTATTTGGCAAATATTGCATTTATTTCACTGCAGCTGTGGTAAAGTATGCAAACACCACGTGAGCGGTCACTACGGGAACCAGAAAGTGTCCGACTTCACGTCTCCGTTTGCAGCTCCTCCCCGCCTGCACGCGGCTACTCTCGCCGATCGGTTACATCCAGCCGCAGCCGATGTCGAACACACCTAATGATTGAGAGATGATGTAACTCCCTTGAAGTGATGTCACAGGAATGTACCATTATTTTACAAGGGGTTTTTGGTGAGGGTAACAGGCATGACATGAAATCAGGGGACACCGATAAAATGGTTTATATTTTATTAAAAATAATGTATATTTATGCCAAAACATTGCTTAACAGTGACACTATACTTAGAACAATATGAAAATGTGATTTTTGTATAATTTTGCCTTCAATTTGCAAATTAAAAGTCCTGCTGAAAAAGAACAATCACAGGGAGGGACAGGCCAAAAACCTTACCCTTATCAGCATAAATGCAATTTAAATTATTTTAAATAATATATAAATGACTTTAATTTAATGTAATATTGAGGAAATAATACATAGTACTATTATGTTTTTAAATCACAAATTTATTTGTTGTTATAGTAATTCTACGTCTGATTATTTCTCAGGGACACAAAAGGCACCAATTTCGTGGAATGACCCTTGAAAGAATGTCCCATCTGCTTTGATGTCGTTGATCTACTAGCCTCTGGTGTCTGAGAATCGCCAACGAGTTTTTACAACAGTGTTGTCAAATATCTATTCCGAAGCTGTGGGGGGAGCTCTAGAGAGAAACCTGCGAGCAAAAAGCGAGAATACAGCGAAGAAATCCCGAAACTACTGAGCCCTGCTTTAAATGTTTTTCAAGATCATGTCATATGACTAAAATGCATTCTGATGGTTATTGTCATCTTCTAGGCATCCATTCAGTCTATTGTCTCTATTGTTTTGTGGTGCAAACGAGCCCCATTCAGTCTCAGTCTCCCATGCACACATTCACACCTCTCCAGCCTGGTTATGGCTCTAAATATGCTTTTCTTTTGTCTGCATTATAATTATTAACGACTGGCTATTCACGCTGTTTAAATCCATCATTTCTTTTATCAAAGTTCTCACTTCACATTGAAACTGTATCAAATGCCCTTCTTGAAAAAAGAAAACATTTCAGTAAGCATTTCTATTTTAAAAAACGGCTAGGTGGCAGGTGCACCTAGGGCTAGCTAGCATGTTAGCTTAGCACACCATCAATACACGACAATTTATGAGATTAAAACCATGTTTGTGCTCAAAACTTACTTTATAATGCAAGTCGGGTGTTTTAAATAACCTTCTATGAGCTGATTTGGCTTCAGATAAAACAATCAGACAGAAAATATATTATTTTATAGTATTCTGCACAATGATAAAGTCTATATCGATTAGTATTACATTATAAATATAATCTATTATTATGAAAATACCTGACATGGCTCGAAGAACACAGGTAAATCAAATATCATTGTAATCATGTTTATTGTCTTCAAAACGTCTTTATCTGCACGTTACAGCGATCTCTGTTAGCTTTGCTTGTGTCAGTCTCTTACTCCCATGCAGTTTTTCGAAATGCGTGGATGTGGCCCTCTTCCTCTTCCTGAGACAGATGGGAGTTTGCCTCCTGAATTACCTCAATGATTGGCTGCTTTTAGCCCAATTGAAGGAGGGACTATGCGCACACAGATCTTTTCTCTTCAGCCACTTGTAAAGTCTGGGTTTCAGGTTCAATCTAAGCAAAAGCTCACTGTCCCAGAGCAAACGCATCTCGTTCCTGGAGGCCGTCTTCGACGCGGTCCAAATGCGGGCCTGGATTCACCCAGAGCGCTCTCTGAAAATTCAGCGGTTAGTGGCGTCATTCAGAATCAGGGACGGCCTCCCCATAAATATGTTTCAGAAGCTACTGGGTCTCATGGCAGCAGCCTCCACAGTATTCCTCTTGGGCCTGTTACATATGCAGCCACTACAACACTATTCGAGCGTGGAGCGAGGGGCCCCCTTATTCTCAGGGTGTATCAAAGCCCTGGTCCCCTGGAAATCGCCCCATGTGTTTCAGATAGGGTAGAACTCGGTTTGTAGTCGTGACGGACGCCTCTTAGATAGTTTGTAGTTGTGGGCCCTATGTGACGGCTGACCAACTGGAGGCCAGGAGGCTGAACCCGCCTCGCCCCAACACAGATCCGTCCTGGGACCTGTCCACAGTCCTGAGGCACTTCGGAGCCCTCCGTTTGAGCTGCTCACAACAGCCGACCTTCGGCCTCTCTCGCTAAAGATTCCCTTCCGCCGCCTCTGTCATCGGCCTAGCGAGTTGGTGATCTGCAGGCTCTTTCAGTGGACGCATTCTGCCTCGAGTTTGGGCCAGATTACGGTAAAGTCGTCCTTAGACCAAGACCAGGCTATGTGCCTAAAAGCCTGTTCACACCAAGGATGATAACAATACGATAACTATAAAGATAATGTTGAAGATATAGTTCTAAAAATCATTCTCAATATCAAATAATAGCAGATTCACACCACAGCTATAACGATAACGGGACAGAGAAACAATATCGTTGGAATCACTTTCAGAACGATTTTATCCAGCTGAAAAACGATAAAAACATTGACAGCCAATCAGAATCTATCCTGCTGTAATGAATTTGAGCATTTAAAGCAGAAGACAAGCACCCGCTTAGAATGAATAACAATATCATCAGCTGGTGTGTAATATAGTAATCTTTGTAGTTATCTTTGTAGTTATCGTTCTTGGTGTGAACAGGCCTTAAGATGCTTTCCATGCCCTTTAGAGCTCAGGTCATGAAGCTCTCTTCCGTTCTGCGCTAGTAACACGGCGCTTTTGAATTGCGTTCTCTGTAAGTGTCAGTTACTGACGTAAGGCGAGTGAACCGTATCGAAAGGAAACGTTCCAGTTTCTAACGTAACCTTGGTTCCCTGACAGTTGTCGTGATCCTGCATGCAAGTAGACGCTGCCACTCCTAGAAAATGGCTTTTAGCTCGACTTTATTAGGCAGTCGGTCCTGCCCTTTTTGCCAGACAGAAAAACCATTTGTTTGTGCAGGTGCAGAGACATGAACCAATCAGGCTTCAGTTTTCAGGGAAAAACTAAGTTTTCCCCATAAAATGTTGCTCGTGATCTTAGGGAAAGGAGGTTACCTTGGTAATCAGAACGATCTGTGTTTATGACTCGTTATGGTTCTTTACATGTGAATCAAGAAACATTTGTCTTACCTTATATGATGAAACCACTTCACTGATGGGTCTGAATTTATGATTGTCATGTTGTTTTGAATCTCTGCACACTAAACACACAGGCTGTTTGTCCTCCAGACAGAAGAGTTTGAGTTTCTCACTGTGTAAACTGCAGATCTCCTCAGATCCTGATGAACGCCTCTCATTTCTCTCCTTCAGGAACGACTCACACAAGTTTTTTATTGCAAGATTAAATGGAGGATCAGATCTTGAGGATCTTCTCCTGCAGACAGGACACTCCTGAGCTTCCCTGGTTCTCCAGAACTGTTGAAGACACTCTTTACAGAAACTGTGACTACATGATAGAAGAACTGGAGCCTTGAAGATTTCACAGCACACAGGACAAGAAAGTTCTTTTGCAGATACATTTAGTGAAGCCATTTTCACTGTTTGAGCTTCAGCAATATGAACTTTCACTTTATGAATGACGGTTTTAAAAAGAAATCACCATGAGAATCACAAAGATCAGAAAGAAACGTGTTCAGAAAGAAACTTATCAAATTCTTCTGTGAAGTTTTTCCCTTCGTACTCCACTGATCGCTGATTCTTTATTGCTTTTGTCGAGACAAAGTCAGTATGGCAGAAAAGAGAAATAACAAGTCAGTGTCTTAGTGTTGTAAGAGGGTGGAGATTCTGATCAAGGAGGGTTGAAACAAGTCAAACAACAATATCAGGATTTCTTTATGTAAAATTAACTTGCATTGAAACGTTAAGATATAACTCTATAACGCCTTAGATAAAACACAAAAGAACAATGAAAATACTCAAATATTAAAAATAAATTAATAAAAGATCTCAAAACCTTTGTCACAGAGTTTCTCCAGGGTCTGTCATGCTCCCTCTCTCTTATAATGATTTCTTCTCATGCTGAAGTTTCAGTGATAAACACTCCTCTGTTTATCTGCTGATTGTCAGTGTTTGGAGAAACAAACAGATCAACAGATTAAAAGTCCTGAGTAAACAGGAGAAACGGAGATGAGACAAAAGTTTGTCTGTCAGGGATCACTCGTCAGCACCTTTGTTAATACTTATGTAGTATTTCTTGTTAATTATGAAAAATATACTCACTTCATTAGCATAAAGACATTTCTTAACAAATATAATTTCAATATACATTCAGTCACATCACTGTTTATCCGACAATATCACAAGAATTCTATTTGTATTTATATATGTCATCTTACAGCTACTGCCCTTATCGTTTATTATCACTAAACTGTAAAGCAATTAAAGATCTGTCTTTAATTGTAGAAAAATTCTAAAGAACCACCTCGTTTTTATTATAATTTTTTTTTTGTAGGGGCTGTTGACTGTGACCCGCCAAGATTTAAAGTCTGCATGTGTCACGGAATGGTGAAATAGTGAGAGAGTACTCATGTGCAGGAAAAGGGATGTTTTTAAGTAAATAAAAAGCAAAACAAAACTAAAAGCAAAAACTCCCCATAGGGGAAAACAAGACAGGCATCTGGCAAAACTGGAACCACAAGGGAACATCAACAACAAACCCGCACAGGACTGCAAACACAGGGAGACTAAATAGGGAGGCAAACAAAAGAGGGTAACGAGGAAGGCAGGTGGGGCAAATTAATCAATAATCAGGTAACAAGATGGGAGGGGCCAGACAATTGACAGGAGAGCACATGGCACAAGGAAACACATGACAAGCCATGTGCTCACAACAAACCAGACTATACACAAACACATGACAAACTGGGAGTGTCAGAGCTCTGTCACCAAACCAATAAACAAACCATACAGAAGTGACAGAACCCTGACAGCATGTATGATTGATTTGGCTGTAGATGATAAATGTGCGCAGTGTGTGAGAGCTTTTAGTGAAGAAAACACGACCAGAAACAGCAGCGGATTTACTGTGTTCAGTATGACACTAACAGTCATGACATCAAATTATTCTCTCTAATAAACTTTGGGAAACACAGTAATGTCAGGATATGTTGTATATTCAATCACACAATGAAGAGGGAGAGCTAATGATGTGACGTTCGGCACAGAGGCTTCGAAGCTTGTATAAAAATAAAAAATAAACATCTCAAATTGAAGCAGTGTATCAGCGCTTGATTCGTTTTGCCATAACTATGTGATCTGTGACGTCCGAAGCTTCGTTTCCACACACAGTCACGTGACTGCTTCGTATTCAGATTCAAAAATAGCGCAAACCCTTTGAGCAGGTTTCGAGTGTCATACCCTTCGGTTGTAGTAAATAAAAAAAGAAATAGACTTAGCCCTCACACTGTTGAAGTCCTGTTCCTTCTTAAATCTTAATCTTAAATTTCTTAAATTACCCACAAAATAAAATGTCAGCTCCCCAGTTCACAAGCACTTCTCCATTCCACAATAATTTTATTTTATTTTGATTATATATGCCTACATGAGCCTTGCCTATGAACTCGTAGTATTAGGACTGAAGCTAAAGTTTATGTGAATAAGGCATTGGTTAATTAAAGCAGATTCATAAGTATTGTTTCAGTACAAGTTAATTTGTCCCTTTTTTCCCCGTAAATTCATTCATACAGTTGTCTGTTCATACATTGTGTAAGAACTACATCAACTAACACATGAATTATGAGGATTCATTTTATTGCTTTGTGGTTTACAGAGCACAAAGTGATTTATTACATGAAACAATAAAAAAATTGATGGGTCTTCTGGGACAGAAAGGTAGCTTTTCCACCTTTTGACCATGTTGGAAACTCAGAAGCGAAGACCAGGAGACTTGGTTCTTTCTTCAGCAGGATTCTTTATTGAGAACACGAGCTGTCGTAGCTGACGTCATCAAGTCTGACGAGGGCAGTAGACATTGTAGTTTATGTACATTTCAAGGGGGAGGGATTTACATAGAGGTGGATACACTCGGAACAAAGCATGTAAATGAAGTACACAGCTTTAGGAACCCGCCCTAGACTCTAGAATGTTACCAATCCTAATCCAATCAGCATAACTATTCAAATGCATAGATGCTAAATCCAATCAGCCTGACAGTATCACCCATACCTTCACATTATCATAGCTTAACTTGAGACAATGACACTGTTCAGGGGGTGAATAAAGACAAAAGGTTAATGTCAGACCCCTGGGTTGTTTGACTTAATCTTCTCTGAATCTCATCATCTTTGCCTCAAAATGTAAAACACAGTGTACAGCACTTTCTCAGTTTATATACTACTGTATTGTAACCTGGAACAGTTCCCCCTTTGAGAGTTCTAATAACTCTCACAAAATACAAATTTAGACACTTAAAAGTTCATTCTTGTAACTTATGATCGTTACAGGCACATTGCACATACTCTGTGTTGATTTTCTGTAATTGCATGCTGACACAGAAACAAACATGCAATTAGGGTCTGTGAAGTTCTTACAGGTAATAGTCTTTTCTGGTTGGAACTGTCATTTTCTCGCGAGAGGCGTGAGTCATTTGTTGAATGAGACACTTGATACTGGTGACGCATAGATAGTACGCCAGTAGGAGAAACAACAGCAGAATTGCTATTTCCTTGATCCACAGCCAGGGTTTACCTAACAAGTTTCCGAACCATGAGTATATATCCGTCCTTCGGATGAGACGTTAAACCGAGGTCCTGACTCTCTGTGGTCATTAAAAATCCCAGGATGTCCTTCGAAAAAGAGTAGGGGTGTAACCCCGGCATCCTGGCCAAATTTGCCCAGTGGCCTCTGTCCATCATGGCCTCCTAATCATCCCCATATACTGATTGGCTTCATCACTGTCTCCTCTCCACCAGTAAGCTGGTGTGTGGTGGGCGTTCTGGCGCAATATGGCTGCCGTCATCCAAGTGGATGCTGCACATTGGTGGTGGTTTAGGAGATTCCCCCATCTATGTAAAGCGCTTTGAGGTCTCAGAAAAAGCGCTATATAAATGTAACGAATTATTATTCATTATTATTATTATGAGGAATTATCGGTAACACTTTAGAATAATGGTCCATAGTTAACAAGTAGCTATGCAGGAAGTAATGGGTAGTACTGCATTAACACCAAACTTAATACTATTAACTAATATGGAAGCAATATTAACTAAGCAGTAAGTAATATCTAATTTAGTACAAAGGTAGTTCCTTGGTAGGTATTTGATTATTACTAAAGAAATATATCCTCATTGAGAACTACTTGTGAACTAAGAAAGAATAACCAATTAATTACTAATCACAAAAGTAACATGTCTAAAAAAGTGAACAATTGTGGGGGTTTTTTTTTACTCTTAACATGGTCATAACATTTCAGAAGCTTGTGCCTCAAATGGGTTCTTTGTGGAAACAAGTTTATGAATATTATATTCCCCCAAATACATTAGCTACATGTTGAGATTGTGACTACTACTCTTGCCAAAAGATGGACGTATGTTTATTTCAAACTTAAACATAGAATAATACTAATAATGATAATTTGTTTTAAATTTTAAATAATTAGGAAGTGATGCTGACACTCATGATTGGATTAGTTCATTATGAGCTCTGTTGAGTGTCAGTTCAGTGTCTCAGACTCCAAAGACCTACCTTTATGTTACAGTAGCCTCCTGAGGAGGACTTCTCTTTAGGATATGAATATAAACATTGATGTTCTCTTGTCAAAAACAATTTGCATCCTTAATGAAGAAATTGGCTGCATTTATGTTGCGATAATCGCAAAACCACATCTTCCAGTTTACAATGTTCGTTATAATATTACTAGTGCCTCACAGAAATGAATGCCTGTACAGTATGTGTCTAATATAAAATTAAATAACTTGTATTACTTGTGAAAAACATGCTAACTCCTCAGTAATTACTCAAGTGTTACCTTGTCATCCCGCAGGAACTACTAGTGATGTGGCCCATTATTTTAAAGTGAGAAACATGTTAACTCCTCACTAATTACTCAAGCGTTACCTTGTCATCCCGCAGGAACTACTAGTGATGTGACCCATTATTTTAAAGTGAGAAACATGTTAACTCCTCACTAATTACTCAAGCGTTACCTTGTCATCCCGCAGGAACTACTAGTGATGTGGCCCATTATTTTAAAGTGAGAAACATGTTAACTCCTCACTAATTACTCAAGCGTTACCTTGTCATCCCGCAGGAACTACTAGTGATGTGACCCATTATTTTAAAGTGAGAAACATGTTAACTCCTCACTAATTACTCAAGTGTTACCTTGTCATCCCGCAGGAACTACTAGTGATGTGGACCATTATTTTAAAGTGAGAAACATGCAAACTCCTCACTAATTACTCAAGTGTTACCTTGTCATCCCGCAGGAACTACTAGTGATGTGGACCATTATTTTAAAGTGAGAAACATGCAAACTCCTCACTAATTACTCAAGCGTTACCTTGTCATCCCGCAGGAACTACTAGTGATGTGGACCATTATTTTAAAGTGAGAAACATGCAAACTCCTGTCACGGTGTGGGTTTTGTGTCTTGTTCCTTGTTAGTGTCTGTCATATTATTCCCTGCTTGTCATGTGATCCTGCCATGTGTCTTGTCATGCTCAGTTGTTCCCCGTTATGTTGATTAGTCTTCACAGGTGTTTCAGTTTACCACGCCCCCCTTGTTATCTTGTTTAGCTTGTATTCCCTGTGTATATATACCCTGTCTGTTTTAGTATGTGTCACGGAGTCCTTGTAAGATATCACACCACTTCTGTATTCTGTTCCTGCCTGTTCCTGTCTTTGTGTCTCATTGTTTGGATTGCTTGTTTGGATTATGACCCCTGCCTGGACTGGATTTTGAGTACGGATTTCCCCATTAAAATTCACTTACTGCATTTGGATCTACCTGTCTTCTGTTCGGTGTGGTTCGTGACAGAAGGACTCCGTCCACACATAGATCCAGCGGTATGAGTTTTCATGACTATTCCACAAACACTAAGAGGGAGAGGAGGCAGCTGAATGGGAATTCTCGAGCTGAAGAGGAGGAGCCGCGCATGACTTTATATGAATGTTTTGCGTTGGTTGCTCGAATCAGGG
This sequence comes from Leuciscus leuciscus, assembly GCF_965113295.1. NCBI lineage: Eukaryota > Metazoa > Chordata > Actinopteri > Cypriniformes > Leuciscidae > Leuciscus > Leuciscus leuciscus. The sequence continues at coordinate 41,576,478 of NC_138737.1, read as the reverse complement.
AGGAGAGTGCTGCGATCCCGGTTAATTCCGGGGAGAGAACAGCACCCAGTCACTCGCGGACACGAAGGAGAGAGAGGAAGACTTCCTCCATGCCAGTTCCGGGGGTCTTGAGTCCGGTGGTCCCTGTTCCGGTGGTCCCAGTTCCGGTGCCGGTGGTCCCAGTGCCGGTGGTCCCAGCGCCGGTGGTCCCAGTGGTCCCAGTGCCGGTGGTCCAGAGTCCGGTGGCTCCAAAACGCAGGAGGAGGAGAAAGGCTCCCTCCGTAACTGTTCACGTCACGTCTGCCCAGCCAGAGACTGTTCACGTCACGTCTGCCCAGCCAGAGACTTGTTCACGTCACGTCTGCCCAGCCAGAGACGGTTCACGTCACGTCTGCCCAGCCGGAGACGGTTCACGTCACGTCTGCCCAGCCGGAGACGGTTCACGTCACGTCTGCCCAGCCGGAGACGGTTCACGTCACGTCTGCCCAGCCGGAGACGGTTCACGTCACGTCTGCCCAGCCGGAGACGGTTCACGTCACGTCTGCCCAGCCGGAGACGGTTCACGTCACGTCTGCCCAGTCGGAGACTGTTCACGTCACGTCTGCCCAGTCGGGGACTGTTCACGTCACGTCTGCCCAGCCGGAGACTGTTCTCGTCGTGTCTGCCCAGCCGGAAACTGTTCACGTCATGCCTGCAGACCCTGTGTCCCTGGACAAGATGGCCGTACAACCGGTGCCTGAGTCTGAGCCGGTGATGTCTGTTCCTGAGCCCTCAGTGACCGCGACACTGGCCATTATGGCCACATTATGGCTACGCACACACTTGAGCCGGTGGTGTCTGTTCCTGAGCCGGAGCCAGTGTCTGTTCCTGAGCCGGAGCCAGTGTCTGTTCCTGAGCCGGAGCCAGTGTCTGTTCCTGAGCCGGAGCCAGTGTCTGTTCCTGAGCCGGAGCCAGTGTCTGTTCCTGAGCCGGAGCCAGTGTCTGTTCCTGAGCCGGAGCCAGTGTCTGTTCCTGAGCCGGAGCCAGTGTCTGTTCCTGAGCCGGAGCCAGTGTCTGTTCCTGAGCCGGAGCCAGTGCTTGTGTCTGTTTCTGTGTCTGTTTCTGAGCCGGGGGAGTCTGTTCCTGAGCCCTCAGTGACCGCGACACTGGCCATTATGGCCACAGCCATGTGGTGTGTGTGGGCTACGCACACACTTGGACCGGTGGTGTCTGTTCCTGAGCCGGAGCCTGTGTCTGTGTCTGTTCCAGTTCCTGAGCCGGAGTCTGTGTCTGTTCCTGAACCTGAGTCGGTGGGGCCAGTTCCAGTTCCGGTGGTGCCAGTTCCAGTGCTTGAGCCGGTGGTGCCAGTTCCGGTGGTGCCAGTTCCGGTGGTGCCAGTTCCAGTGGTGCCAGTTCCAGTGGTGCCAGTTCCAGTGCCGGAGCCATTGGTTCCAGTTCCAGTGCCAGTTCCAGTGGTGCCAGTGCCAGTTCCGGTGATGCCAGTTCCAGTGCCTGAGTCGATGGTGCCAGTTACTGTTTCTGAGTCGGTGGTGCCAGTTCCTGTTTCTGAGTCGGTGGTGCCAGTTCCTGTTTCTGAGTCGGTGGTGCCAGTTCCAGTTCCTGAGCCGGTGGTGTCTGTTCCGGTGCCATGGCCGCCCGAGGGGTCGTCTCCGCCCTGGCCGCCCGAGGGGTCGTCTCCGCCCTGGCCGCCCGAGGGGAAGTCTCCGCCCTGGCCGCCCGAGGGAAAGTCTCCGCCCTGGCCGCCCGAGGGAAAGTCTCCGCCCTGGCCGCCCGAGGGAAAGTCTCCGCCCTGGCCGCCCGAGGGAAAGTCTCCGCCCTGGCCGCCCGAGGGAAAGTCTCCGCCCTGGCCGCCCGAGGGAAAGTCTCCGCCCTGGCCGCCCGAGGGAAAGTCTCCGCCCTGGCCGCCCGAGGGAAAGTCTCCGCCCTGGCCGCCCGAGGGAAAGTCTCCGCCCTGGCCGCCCGAGGGAAAGTCTCCGCCCTGGCCGCCCGAGGGAAAGTCTGCTCCGCCCTGGCCGCCCGAGGGAAAGTCTGCTCCGCCCTGGCCGCCCGAGGGGTCTTCACCGCCGTGGCCGCCCGAGGGAAAGTCTCCGCCCTGGCCGCCCGAGGGAAAGTCTCCGCCCTGGCCGCCCGAGGGAAAGTCTCCGCCCTGGCCGCCCGAGGGAAAGTCTCCACCCTGGCCGCCCGATGGACTGTCGTCCCCGTCCTGGCCGCCAGATGAGTTGTCACTCCCTGTCCCCGTTTCCCTCCATGGACCTGGCCCTCCATCCCTCCCCCTGATCCTCCACCACTCCACCTCCCGCCTGGATTTTTGTTTGGTCTGTCACGTCTTGTAGCGTCTGGTAGCCGCTCCGTAGAGGGGAGGTTATGTCACGGTGTGGGTTTTGTGTCTTGTTCCTTGTTAGTGTCTGTCATATTATTCCCTGCTTGTCATGTGATCCTGCCATGTGTCTTGTCATGCTCAGTTGTTCCCCGTTATGTTGATTAGTCTTCACAGGTGTTTCAGTTTACCACGCCCCCCTTGTTATCTTGTTTAGCTTGTATTCCCTGTGTATATATACCCTGTCTGTTTTAGTATGTGTCACGGAGTCCTTGTAAGATATCACACCACTTCTGTATTCTGTTCCTGCCTGTTCCTGTCTTTGTGTCTCATTGTTTGGATTGCTTGTTTGGATTATGACCCCTGCCTGGACTGGATTTTGAGTACGGATTTCCCCATTAAAATTCACTTACTGCATTTGGATCTACCTGTCTTCTGTTCGGTGTGGTTCGTGACAACTCCTCACTAACTACTCAAGCGTTACCTTGTCATCCCGCAGGAACTACTAGTGATGTGGTCCATTATTTTAAAGTGAGAAACATGTTAACTCCTCACTAATTACTCAAGCGTTACCTTGTCATCCCGCAGGAACTACTAGTGATGTGGACCATTATTTTAAAGTGAGAAACATGTTAACTCCTCACTAATTACTCAAGTGTTACCTTGTCATCCCGCAGGAACTACTAGTGATGTGGACCATTATTTTAAAGTGAGAAACATGTTAACTCCTCACTAACTACTCAAGCGTTACCTTGTCATCCCGCAGGAACTACTAGTGATGTGGACCATTATTTTAAAGTTAGAAACATGTTAACTCCTCACTAATTACTCAAGCGTTACCTTGTCATCCCGCAGGAACTACTAGTGATGTGGACCATTATTTTAAAGTGAGAAACATGCAAACTCCTCACTAATTACTCAAGTGTTACCTTGTCATCCCGCAGGAACTACTAGTGATGTGGACCATTATTTTAAAGTGAGAAACATGTTAACTCCTCACTAACTACTCAAGCGTTACCTTGTCATCCCGCAGGAACTACTAGTGATGTGGCCCATTATTTTAAAGTGAGAAACATGTTAACTCCTCACTAATTACTCAAGCGTTACCTTGTCATCCCGCAGGAACTACTAGTGATGTGGACCATTATTTTAAAGTGAGAAACATGTTAACTCCTCACTAATTACTCAAGTGTTACCTTGTCATCCCGCAGGAACTACTAGTGATGTGACCCATTATTTTAAAGAGAGAAACTTGCTAACTCCTCACTAATTACTCAAGTGTTACCTTGTCATCCCGCAGGAACTACTAGTGATGTGGCCCATTATTTTAAAGTGAGAAACATGCAAACTCCTCACTAATTACTCAAGCGTTACCTTGTCATCCCGCAGGAACTACTAGTGATGTGGCCCATTATTTTAAAGTGAGAAACATGTTAACTCCTCACTAATTACTCAAGCGTTACCTTGTCATCCCGCAGGAACTACTAGTGATGTGACCCATTATTTTAAAGTGAGAAACATGCTAACTCCTCACTAATTACTCAAGTGTTACCTTGTCATCCCGCAGGAACTACTAGTGATGTGGCCCATTATTTTAAAGTGAGAAACATGCAAACTCCTCACTAATTACTCAAGCGTTACCTTGTCATCCCGCAGGAACTACTAGTGATGTGACCCATTATTTTAAAGTGAGAAACATGTTAACTTCTCACTAATTACTCAAGCATTACCTTGTCATCCCGCAGGAACTACTAGTGATGTGACCCATTATTTTAAAGTGAGAAACATGTTAACTCCTCACTAATTACTCAAGCGTTACCTTGTCATCCCGCAGGAACTACTAGTGATGTGGACCATTATTTTAAAGTGAGAAACATGCAAACTCCTCACTAATTACTCAAGCGTTACCTTGTCATCCCGCAGGAACTACTAGTGATGTGGCCCATTATTTTAAAGTGAGAAACATGTTAACTCCTCACTAATTACTCAAGTGTTACCTTGTCATCCCGCAGGAACTACTAGTGATGTGGCCCATTATTTTAAAGTGAGAAACATGCAAACTCCTCACTAATTACTCAACCGTTACCTTGTCATCCCGCAGGAACTACTAGTGATGTGGCCCATTATTTTAAAGTGAAAAACATGTTAACTACTCACTAATTACTCAAGCGTTACCTTGTCATCCCGCAGGAACTACTAGTGATGTGGCCCGCAGGAACTACTAGTGATGTGTCCCATTATTTTAAAGTGAGAAACATGCAAACTCCTCACTAATTACTCAAGCGTTACCTTGTCATCCCGCAGGAACTACTAGTGATGTGACCCATTATTTTAAAGTGAGAAACATGCAAACTCCTCACTAATTACTCAAGTGTTACCTTGTCATCCCGCAGGAACTACTAGTGATGTGACCCATTATTTTAAAGTGAGAAACATGCAAACTCCTCACTAATTACTCAAGTGTTACCTTGTCATCCCGCAGGAACTACTAGTGATGTGGCCCATTATTTTAAAGTGAGAAACATGTTAACTCCTCACTAATTACTCAAGCGTTACCTTGTCATCCCGCAGGAACTACTAGTGATGTGGCCCATTATTTTAAAGTGAGAAACATGTTAACTCCTCACTAATTACTCAAGTGTTACCTTGTCATCCCGCAGGAACTACTAGTGATGTGGACCATTATTTTAAAGTGAGAAACATGTTAACTCCTCACTAATTACTCAAGCGTTACCTTGTCATCCCGCAGGAACTACTAGTGATGTGGTCCATTATTTTAAAGTGAGAAACACGCAAACTCCTCACTAATTACTCAAGCGTTACCTTGTCATCCCGCAGGAACTACTAGTGATGTGGTCCATTATTTTAAAGTGAGAAACACGCAAACTCCTCACTAATTACTCAAGCGTTACCTTGTCATCCCGCAGGAACTACTAGTGATGTGGCCCATTATTTTAAAGTGAGAAACATGCAAACTCCTCACTAATTACTCAAGCGTTACCTTGTCATCCCGCAGGAACTACTAGTGATGTGGCCCATTATTTTAAAGTGAAAAACATGTTAACTACTCACTAATTACTCAAGCGTTACCTTGTCATCCCGCAGGAACTACTAGTGATGTGGCCCGCAGGAACTACTAGTGAGGTGAGGTTATTCTCACTTTAAGTAGTTCTCAATGAGGATATATTTCTTTAGTAATAATCAAATACCTACCAAGGAACTACCTTTGTACTAAATTAGATATTACTTACTGCTTAGTTAATATTGCTTCCTTATTAGTTAATAGTATTCGGTGTTAATGCAGTACTACCTATTACTTCCTGCATAGCTACTTGTTAACTATGGACCATTATTCTAAAGTGTTACCCATAAAGTTACTTTGTCTTGAGCTGACCAGCCAGTTATTGTAGTGTGTTGATTGGTGTTTATATTTGTTCAAGCTTGACAACCTTATTGCCTTTTTGATTACTTTCTAATATATATTTCTAATTAAAAATAAGTACAAAGATTACATTGTTAAAAGTGATGCTTATAAGAGAGCATACATCTGAAACTGCTGAGTCTGTGAAGGGTTTTGATTATATTACCCACCAAGAACATTGTACTCAGCGTACTGTCATTCTAAAGAAGAAAACAAATCATTCATCATAATTTGCCTGCCTTATATGTGTGTGTATATATATATAATTTCTCTTTTTTTATATTAATATTTGTTGTTTTTCAGGCCAGCTGCTATTGAAGAAAAACTGAAGTATGAGTTCAGAGACGAGTGAAGAAGAGAGTAGTAAGTATGGTTTAATCTCATATCACCTCTGTTATAGAGATTTTTGAGGCCTATTGAAAGGTGATTGACAGTTAGGAAAATGTTAGCAACGTGTCCATTTCAGATGTCTAATTTGTGCTGCCTTTGAGTCATTCATGTGAAAATCTATTTAATTGTATTTTTTTAGTAAATCTTTGCAGCAGAGGTGAAGAGAGCGCATGTTAGCATTACCACAATAGACACGTTCATAGAAATACCGTAGGTTTAAATAAACCACAATAGGCTAGTTGCACGTGGCCGCCATTTTGGATTTCCGATCAGCGACTGTGGGGGTAGACACTTTCGGTTTCGCATTACGCCCGGTTCAGGGAGCCGGAGAAAGCCGAAATGTATCTTTTATAGTTGTTTATAGAATCAATTATCACTTAAAATACTACTAAGATCCATATTTCTATCACACGAGCCAATGGCAATTAAATGCACGGATGCATAGTCAGATTAATGAATGAAATACAATTGTTCAAGAACAGAAGATTGCCAGCAGGGCGATGGCAATCCGCTTTGGTGTCGGAACCGGTGGTCGGTGGTAACCTGGGATGGGCACAACATCAGGACCAATGAATCCACACAGCATCTCAAACGTCGGCCGTGTCATTCTAAAATGTTGCAGCCAGAGACTTTCTGTAAAGTGTCTCTCCACCACTTCCTCCCAGAACGCCTTATTGTGTGGTCTCTCCCAGACCCTTGGGCTTCGTCGCATAAGGGTACTTACTTCGAGCCCTATCAGATGAGCAACTGCTTCATTCTGCCGTCGTCTTCTCATATTTCAGACACTTGCAATTATTTGTGAAATTGAAATGATAGTAAGCTGGCAAATTGCAATAAACTGCCAGAATACTTTGTCCATTTTTTTTGTTTTGTTTGTTTGTTTGGTGTGGGGGGTGTGGAGACATGTGGAGCCCCAAAAGGTAGAATTTGCAAAAAAAAAAAAAAAAAAAACGATGTATGGAAACGGCTCAAGGACAGATTTTTTTGGTGATACACCAAAACAAATGCGACAAATCGCTTTCATCATTCGTGACATCATCACGCACACCATCTTATCGGTAAAAGGCCAATTGAATGGAAACAGGCTGGAGACGGCAAATTTCTTAATGTTTTTTTCTCTTTTTTTTTCGCTTATTCACTTTGTCTATAACAAAACAGAGCAAAAAGTGGATGGAAACTTGTCTAATGACAATTAAATAAATCCTCCAGCTGTGAAACATTAGGATGGTGAGCAAATCCCTTTTTTTATCAGTTTCTTATTATTGTCGACTGTCATGTTGTAATGAAGCCATTGAGGTTTTGAGTCAGTTGCTCAGTTTGACCTCTAGATGTCAGTAAAGTTGCTCACAGGGACTGAGGACTGATTTTACATCAGCAAGTCTTTCTTGTTCAAGTTTTCTTATACTAATATTTATTACTTTATTTTGGATTCTTTTATATCTATTTCACTGGCGAAACACAGATAAACATTTTGGGTTCCCACTCATTTTGAACAAGTATTGTTTCCATGACTTAAACCCTAATTATCATCCCAAACATTTCATCTTTCAATCTTTCACATTAAATCACATAATCACATTTAATTTATTTATTTAAAACACATAGTTCAAGGGATCATCAGCAAGAACCTTTTACATCCATTTATTCCAATGAACAAATGATCATTTCACCTCAAACACTGAGAATGTGCAGAATTTACTGCTTCAGTGATTTGATGTAATACAAGAAAAAATAAGATATATAATCATATATAATTATGATGCAAAAAGTTAAGAAATTAATAAACACACATTGACTGAAATAATCTGGTAAATGTCAATTATCCTGAAAACATGAATGCTAAAACGGTCTCTAATCGGTCTAATTGTGTGAAGTGGAATATAAATGAAAACTTATTGTTTATTGATCTGAGTGTTGCTGTAGTGCTGGATATCAGTCATGTGATCATCACGGCCCAATCACAGCCACCGTACCAAGCGGCAACATTCTGATCTGAAAAATGAAGCCTACCCGGAAGTGCGAAAAACTGCAATACATCGAAAATCCGCTAGGGGCAGGTCCCAAAAGGGAGCAAATGTCCATAGCCCCCATGTTAAAATGTCTGTTTTCACAGCATAAATTCATGTTTTTACAGGTTGGTCCCATGGACTTTTATTGTATTTTTCGATAGGTTCCGAGTGCCTGACAACTGTGAGGGGGGTGAATTTTTTTCTAACTCGTTAGTTTAGATCGTATTTAGATATAAAATGTATGACAAATAAGGGCGCGATTGACAGCTTGATTGACAGCTGACAACGAGCATAGGCTGCGCTGAGTGGAATTCCTGAAATTTGACGTCTCGGCCATGATCTGACACAACACATCATACCTGTAAGTTATCCTTTCTGAACATTTGTATTGAAATATGGCGCCGCCCATACCCCCCATAAACGGCCTCAAAACCGTTCTTCAGAAGTCTATGGGTGACGTCACAGACGCTTTGTCCATATTTTTTACAGTCTATGCACCGTACTGATATTCAGATCAACAGCACTCTTACTCATGTGATATGGATTAAATATTGGAAACATGATGAAAGCAGGAAGATCCAGATCTACAGGAGTGACGTTTACTGACTATTGACCGGTAAGATCCTCAGAGAGCCGGAACAACAGAAGAATGGAAAGAGTGTGTGAGTGAAGGTGGTTGTGAATGTGTGTAGATGTGTGTTAGTTACAGGATCAGAGAACGACACCGTTCCTCCGTCATAGTCCAGATTCACTCTCACACGATCAAGCTCCTGTTCAGTATCAACAAGAAAATCAGAACCTGAAGATACTCCAAAAGACACTGCGTAACTCGCACTCCAGACATCAGTGTTGAAGAAAACACGTCCCTTCCTCTGGTTTAATGCTGTAGTTACTCCAAGAGTCCACCATAAATCATAAATCCAGCCTGAACTATGTTTAACCTCCACATCCCAGCAGTGTGTTCCTGAGTTAAAACCCTCTGAACCCAGAACACAGAAATGATTCTCACAGGGAAGACAGTCAAATCTCTCTGGATTATCAGGAACAGGTTGTTTGTTCCAGCTGTTTGTCACACTGGTCAGATCATCAGAGAGGACGAGATATGGATGAGCCGTGTTTGGATCCAGAATTACAGGAGCTGATGAGACACAATCAACAGATGCTTTTATTCTGATCTTCATATAATGATCAAGAGTGAACCCAACACAGATTATTATGAATTATGACACTCGTCCTGTTGATCAAACACATTTTCCTCTGATCACTGTCAGTGCTGTTATTAGTTTCACACTCGTTTTTATCATCAGTGTTTAACGGCATCAAATACAAACATTAAATATGAGATTCAGACATTTGTGTCCATCAAGAGAAACTGATACTTTGGGAAAGTGAAATAACAATAAATCAATGAGATCTGTTCAGATTTATGCTGTAGATGAAGAACTGTAAGTGTGTGTCTGATCTTCAGCAGCATCTGATCATCTTCATTTTATTGGCTCTTATAGTAATAATAATAATAATATGTTTATTTTCTATAGCGCCTTTCAAGAACCCAAGGTCGCTTCACAATGCAATACAAATAGCAAACAAACAGCAAGCAAACAGATACAAAGGCCATCTGCTTATAACAGACAAACAGATGGAAACAAGCATACACTAATTGACGTGAATAAAAAAAAAAACACAAAAAAAAAACATATTGTACTATTTATCCAAATATACAATTACGACAAAGTATGTAGCAAATAGCGCTGAGAAAGTGGAAAACAGAGAAAACAGTGTTGAGGATACTTATTTATTGGGCAAGCTTGAAAATATGAGTTTTAAGTTGTTTTTTGAAGGTCCGGATGTTGTCGGTCGCACGAAGATTTGGGGGCAGTTTGTTCCATAGCTTAGGGCCAACAACACTAAAAGCTCTACCGCCCACCGTAGAGAGTCTGACCCGGGGTACCCCGAGTAGGTTTTCAGTGCTAGACCTAAGGGCCCGAGTTGGAACATATGGCTGTACCAAATCAACAAGGTATTTGGGTGCCGGGCCATGTAAGGCTTTATAAACTAGGACTAACATCCACATTGGATGCGGTTTATGACAGGAAGCCAGTGCAGTTGTTGAAGGATAGGAGTGATATGGGCAGATTTTTTATTATATGTGAGGGCTCGTGCAGCAGAGTTTTGTACCATTTGAAGGCGGTGTATCGTTTTGGTGGGTAGTCCGCTGTATAATGAATTACAGAAGTCCAATCTGGAAGTGATGAAGGCATGAATAACAGTTTCCGCATCTATAAAGGTAAGAGAGGGGCGAATACGAACAATATTCCGCAGGTGAAAGAAGCATGATTTGACAGTCTGACTAATGTATGAGTGAAAGCAGAGCGTGGGGTCGAACAAAACTCCCAGATTCCATACAGTTTTTGAAGGCCTAATCTCAATACCATCTATATCAATAAAAATGTCATGTCTGGGTGAGCTCTGTGATCTATGGTTAATCAACAGTATTTAGGTTTTACCAGCATTAAGCTGTAAAAAGTTAGAAGACATCCATGTTTTAAGTTCGTGGAGGCAGGAGAAAACTGAAGAGGGTGGAAAAGATGAGTTGGGATTGATCGTGAAGTAGATTTGAATATCATCAGCGTAGCTATGAAAATTGAGACCATGCTGTCTGATGATCTGGCCTAACGGTAGCAAGTAGATTAGAAATAGAAGCGGACCAAGTACAGAGCCTTGGGGCACACCGTGAGAAACAGACACAGAGCATGAGCGATTCTTACCTATCTTAACAAATTGTTGTCTATCACATAGATACGAGGTCAACCACTGAAGTGCCGCACCCGTGATGCCTATTGCAGACAGTATAGTCTGTGTTTTGTTTTAAATTAGTTTATTATGACTGTCTGTTGTGTTTGATTTACAATCATGAATCACCTTCAACACTTCCTAGCCATGCCCTAGCAACCATTGTCGAGCACCCTAGCAACCCAAATCCAAAGAGGGATATCTTGTAATCTGAGGAGTTGCAGTTGGTTTATATCATTCATAATGGCAAGCAGCCTTTGAAGAAACATCATTGGCAGCTGTCAAACCACTCCCTAGCAACTAAACAGAGTACCCTAGCAACTGTTCAGCAAGACCTATATATCTGCACCAGAACATCGTAGAGACATGGTGGTTGGCTCCTTTGACTAATGCTAGCAAACAGGACTTCCATCATGCTACACATGTTGGCAGAATAGCTACATGCTAATAGCAATTAGCTAAGTGTTGAAACTTGTCAAAAATGCTTACTAAAACACAGTAGCAGCATGTTAATCATGTTAGCACCACACTAACAACATGTTAATCACGTTAACATCATCTTAATCATTTTAGCATCTTATTAAAACGTGCAAGCAACATGGTGGTTGTGTTAACATTATACTAGAATTATGCTAATCTTGTTAGCATTTTGTTAAAGGCATGCTTGCAAAAGGATAATCATGTTAGCATAATGCTAAGAACATGGTAATTGTATTAGCAAAAAGATAAATGTGTTAACATCATGTTAAAAAATGCTAATTGTGCTACCATCATGTTAGCAACATGTTAATTATATTAGCATCTGCCCAGTTCTGAGTTAATTTATTATTCTGAGTTTATTATATATATATATATATATATATATATATATATATATATATATTCTATCTATCTATCTATCTATCTATCTATCTATCTATCTATCTATCTTTATTATGAGGAACCTCTAACTCTCCACCCATCCATCATGTCCAACTCAGATCTCCTGCTGTCAGACTCACTGTTTTGTACGATGTCCTGCATCTTCTTCCAGACTCTGAACGGCAGGTTGCCCAAGTATCGTGGCACATGAATCAAAGCTCCAGAAGCCATCTGTGGATCCGGCTGTGAACTTTCAGAAGAACATTCAGGAGTCAGAACTGCAGTGGCTTTGGATCAGAACCAGAGAGACCAGAGACAGGAGCAGATCACTCACCTTTCCACTGAGACTGGAAACTCCTGCAGAACAAACACACCATTTATCATCAAGAACTCAATCAATCATCAATCAATCAACCAATGATCTGAAATCAGACCTTCAGAAAGCAGACGTCATTGGCTTTCATCATCTCCTCCATGTCTTTGATTGTGTGTGAAAGAGCTGAGATGTGTGTGTTCATCTCCTCCAGCTTCTCCTTCATCCTCTGCTTCTTCTGCTCCTCTTCCTCCCTCAGTGCAGTGACTGTAGCTTCTTCTTCATCTCTGAGAAACTGATGAAGCTTCTCAAACTGCTGTTTAATCTGACGCTCTGTGTGCTCAGCTTGAGACTGAAATCAAAGCACATTCACTTCAATCATCTCAATCGACACACATCATTAATATCCAAGATAAACTCGTATACCCGACATAAAACGGATCCAGAAGCAGATTGCTGCTAGTTATTTACAGAAATAATAAACTGGAATCTATTATATCAAATCATAACTGTATATAGTGATCCAACAGCTGTAATGAAAATGACTAATTTCTGTTTCCTCACCTTGATGTGTTGAACTGTTTTCTCAAACTCTGCTTTAATTTTTTTATTGCATTTAAGTTTCTCTTGTAAGGACTTCAGTGCTGTATTGAGCTCCTCCTAGAATTGAACAAAAATACATAAAACACCAATTACAGTGAAGAGAAGACAATACAGCGATATGAAGTATTTGCCCCCATCCTGATTTCTTATGTTTTTGTGTACATCTCATACTAAATTGATTCAGAAATTAAGAAATTGAGTAAACACAAAGTACAGTTTGTACAGTTTGACAATGATATTTATTGAAAAAAGTTATCCAATACCAACTGGGCTGGCGTGAAAATGTATTTGCCCCCGTAGTTACTAATTCCTCAAATCTATGAAACTGCATTTAAATGTAGTTCAGCTGGACTAAACACAATCAGTCCTGATCACTGCAGCCCTGTTCAATCAAATCAACACTGAATACTGAAGCCTGATTGGTTCATGTCTGTGCACCTGTACAGACAAATGGCTTTTCAGCCCGCTAAAACGGACGGGGCCGACTGCCTATTTAAGTCGCGCTGAAAACTATTATAAGAATTGTTCTCCTTCAAACGCGAAGATCATCTCCTCGCTGTCTCCAAAGAGAAGAAGATAGGAGCCTTTCTGCTCATCGTTGAAACAAGCCTCAAGCAGCAGATTAACGGCTCTTCGACAACTGCAGCTCTGTGCCTTCCCCAGCGGCTATCCAACTCTTCAAGAGAAAATATCATTATTAAAGGGGTCATATGATGCGATTTCTTGTTTTTCTTTTTCTTTAGTGGCTGTTTAAGATCTGCAGTGTTACAAAGCTCAAAGTCTCAAACCCAAAGAGATATTCTTTGTAAAAGTTAAGGCTCAGTCACGCCTTCCTATAATGCTTCATTCAAACATGCCACCACAAATCTACGTCAGTGTGTCTCGCTGTATTATTGTTGCCGCCGGCGCCGGCATGTCGTGGAGACACTGTGAAACTACTTTGTTTTCCTTCCAAAAGAGGACAAAATTAGAAAGCAGTGGTTAAGCTTTATTTACAACACTGTTCCAGAAAAGTACAACCAAAATATTCGACTGTGTGCTGCGTATTTTTCGGAGGACTGTTTCCAGAACCTGCAAGAGTACAAGGCCGGCTGTGCAAAAAAGACTGATTCTAAAAAGTGGGCAATTCCATCTTTGCTAGTACAGTCTGGCGCTTCTGACTCACAGACACAGCCTGTAAGTATGTTTTCATATTTTAATAATTTGCTACTGACTATTCAAACTCGACTTTTGAGCAGTATAGAGTACGATCACAAATGCAGACATGGTTTTATGCTTACAAAGTGTTCTACCCCCCGTAGTGCGACGTGTAAAATTATGGTATAAAGGCCCTTTCACACCGGATGCGAAATGAAAAAGCGAATAGTTTGTGTGCGAATAGTTCGCCTTCAAAACCATTCACATCAGCCGTGACGCGAATTTGCGACATCTGTGACGTTCAGAGCTTCAACATTCCAAAACTTTCGCGCTGACAGCTGAGAAAACATGGACACTTCATCATCATCATCATCCAGTGCAGACGAGCTTTTCATTTTCTTTAAAAGACAGAAAAGAAGGTTTTGGGTGCACCCAATCTTACAGAACAGACAGTCTGAAGGGGAGTATGCTAATGTCTACTTTTAGTTTCCTTTTTCTCTCTCCTTTTTCTCACATAGGTGTCCCTGAGGTTTTTCCACAGTTTTTTTTTGCGTCTTCAACTAAACACAGTGCGTTTTGTCAAACATAGTGCGTTTTGTGCGTTTTGCGTGTCAATACACATTACATGTAACACACAAAGTAACAAGTTAAAATCATTCGACTAGAAACTGTAGATATCACACAAAGAATGTATAGAGTACTAAAAGCAGTTCTAAATAGTCTCACTACATTTTGTTACATGTTCAAAGTAAACATGGTCTCTGTCTCTACCTTTGACGATAATAGTGTTAGCTTTCTATCCCAAATGTAGTTTAGCCTGCTAGCCTACACAGCACAGGACTATACAACGACTAAAACTATCATACAACATACTCATAGTCGTGATAACCGAGTTGGTTGGCAATGCCACGCCACACATTGTCTTTTTAAATTGTTGTCCTTGTAGTATGTGATTGGTTGAAGCCTTTTCTGTCGCCGCAAAAGTTTTAAAAAAATCGACATCGAAGCAAAAAAATAAAAGTCGTTTTTTCGCCGCAGCACATTTGCGTTCGGTGTGGAAGCACTCACTACACAAACAGCTGATCAAAAATTAAAACCATCACGCGAATTATTCGTGCGTCAAAATCGCGTCCAGTGTGAAAGGACCTTAAGTCAAAATAATCAGTAACTAGAAAAAAAGTTTGTTGAG
>NC_138737.1:41268966-41558966 GCF_965113295.1 Leuciscus leuciscus | reverse complement strand
GTAGATAGAAAAGGTTTGAAGATAGATAGATAGATAGATAGAAAAGGTTTCAAGATAGATAGATAGATAGATTAGTTAGATAGATTAGTTAGAAAGAAAGAATGATAGATTAGTTAGAAAGAAAGAAAGAAAGAAAGAAAGAAAGAAAGAAAGAAAGAAAGAAAGATTTGTTAGAAAGAAAGAATGATAGATAGATTAGTTAGATAGATTAGTTAGAAAGAAAGAATGATAGATCAGTTAGAAAAAAAGAAAGAAAGAAAGAAAGAAAGAAAGAAAGAAAGAAAGAAAGAAAGAAAGAAAGAAAGAAAGAAAGAAAAAAAGAGAAAGAAATAAGAAGGAAAGAGTAGGTAGAAAGAAAGAAAGATTAGTTAGAAAGAAAGAAAGAAAGAAAGAAAGAAAGAAGAAGGAAAGAGTAGGTAGAAAGAAAGAAAGATTAGTTAGAAAGAAAGAAAGGATAGACAGAAATAAAGAAAAAAGAGAAAGAAATATGAAGGAAAGAGTAGGTAGAAAGAAAGAAAGATTAGTTAGAAAGAAAGAAAGAAAAAAGAAAGAAAGAAAGAAAGAAAAAAGAAAAAAGAAAAAAGAAAAAAGAAAGATAGATAGAAACAAAGAGAAAGAAAGAAAGAAATAAGAAGGAAAGAGTAGGTAGAAAGAAAGAAAGAAAGAAAGAAAGAAAGAAAGAAAGAAAGAAAGGATAGACAGAAATAAAGAAAAAAGAGATAAAGAAATAAGAAGGAAAGAGTAGATAGAAAGAAAGAGAAAGAAAGAAAGAAAGAAAGAAAGAAAGAAAGAAAGAAAGAAAGAAAGAAAAAAGATTAGTTAGAAAGAAAGAAATATAGATTAGTTAGAAAGAAAGAATGATAGATTAGTTAGAAAGAATGATAGATAGATTAGTTAGAAAGAAAGAATGATAGATAGATTAGTTAGAAAGAAAGAAAGAAAGAAAGAAAAATTTGTTAGAAAGAAAGAATGATAGATAGATTAGTTAGAAAGAAAGAAAGAGATTAGTTAGAAAGAATGATAGATAGATTAGTTAGAAAGAAAGATAGATTTGAAAGAAAGAATGATAGATAGATTAGTTAGAAAGAAAGAATGCTAAATAGATTAGTTAGAAAGAAAGATAGATTAGTTAGAAAGAATGATAGATAGATTAGTTAGAAAGAAAGAATGATAGATAGATTAGTTAGAAAGAAAGAAAGAAAGAAAGAAAGATAGATTAGTTAGAAAGAAAGAATGATAGATAGATTAGTTAGAAAGAAAGAATGATAGATAGATTAGTTAGAAAGAATTATAGATAGATTAGTTAGAAAGAATGAAAGATAGATTAGTTAGAAAGAAAGAATGATAGATAGATTAGTTAGAAAGAAAGAAAGAAAGAAAGATTAGTTAGAAAGAATGATAGATAGATTAGTTGTAAGAAAGATAGATTAGTTAGATAGAATGATAGATTAGTTAGAAAGAATGATAGATAGATTAGTTTGAAAGAAAGAATGATAGATAGATTAGTTTGAAAAAGAATGATAGATAGATTAGTTAGAAAGAAAGAAAGAAAGATAGATTAGTTAGAAAGAATTATAGATAGATTAGTTAGAAAGAAAGAAAGATTAGTTAGAAAGATAGATTAGAAAGAAAGAATGATAGATAGATTAGTTAGAAAGAAAGAATGATAGATTAGTTAGAAAGAAAGAATGATAGATAGATTAGTTAGAAAGAATGATAGATAGATTAGTTAGAAAGAAAGAATGATAGATTAGTTAGAAAGAATGAAAGATAGATTAGTTGAAAGAAAGATAGATTAGTTAGATAGAATTTGATTTGATTTGATTCAACTTTATTGTCATTACACAAGTACAGGTACAAGGCAACGAAATGCAATTTAGGACCGACCTGAAGTTATTAAGAGATACAGCATAACATGAGGAGAGTTGAGGAGAAAAAAAAAGGCAACCCCCAGACTATGTTCCAATAGGGAGTACAGTTTGGGGACAGTAAAACACCTCAGCACATTTGCACATAATCAGTACACAACATGAACACACAAGACTTGCAACAGGGGAGGGGACAGGGGGGTATAGAATGATAACCCAGCACAGGCAAGCAGCCATCCGGTCCTGCAGCCATTTCGGCGCTGGTCACAGACCCACCTGTCAGACTGGTGGTAAAAAGCGTCGAAGGCGTGGGATGGGGGCTGGGGGTTGGTGATTGCATATCTGTATCTATGTAAGAGTTTCTGTATGTGTAGGCCTGAAGAGTCGCTACGCCTGGCATCCCAATCTAGGTGCCTCAGTCCGCAGGATGTCATAGCGAAACACAGCAGTTGCCATGGAGACAACCTTGATCAGGTCCCAGACAGAGTCAACAATCAGCAGGTGTCAGTGTGGAGTCGGGGAAGGAACGCAAGAGCGTCTCTTTGCAGTGCTCTCTCCAGAGGGGGTTGTTGTTCCAGCAGCGGCCTCGGCCAAGGCCAGTGCTGATAGAGTGGGGCCGAAAGCAGATAAGATTGTGGTTGTTTGGTCTGGGGACGAGTAGCCGCATTCCAATTTACACAGCTCCTGGTCCGTTTGGGTCTCCGAAACCATTTGCCTTTGCAAAGCTGTGAGCTTCTCCATGATGTTACCCATATTGTGGTTCATAGTCACAGTCTGAGTGCCGACAGCTCTGCCCACTTCAATCATAACGGGCAGCCTTGTGGGGCTTTGGACAGCTGTCACCGTCTTCTTAATTCCTCGATAAACCAGGGCAGTGCCTAATCCAAACAGCAGAAAACCTGTTATCATGGTTCCGAATAGGTAGATATCTTCAACGTCCTCCACGGAAAGAGCCGCCAGACACACGACCCGCCACTTCCCCCACGCATCCATCGTGTAGCCAGCTGCAAACGTTCCGGCAGGGCAGTCAGGTTCCCCCGAACCCAAGCTTCTCGTCGAGAAGATGGTGTCAATTGCGCTGAGAGACCAGTTGATCAATTCCATAATTTCTTAGAATGATAGATTAGAATGATAGATCTCGTCGAGAAGATGGTGTCAATTGCGCTGAGAGACCAGTTGATCAATTCCATAATTTCTTAGAATGATAGATTAGTTCCCCTCCTTGAACTGCCACCTTACCGTGGTGGAGGGGTTTGAGTACCCGAATGAACCTAGGAGCTATGTTGTCTGGGGCTATATGCCCCTGGTAGGGTCTCCCAAACAGGCAAACAGGTCCTAGGCGACGGGTCAGACTAAGAGCGGTTCAAAAACCCTTATGATGACAAAAAAAATGAGGACCGTGACGTCGCCCGGTATGGCGCAGCCGGGGCCCCACCCTGGAGCCAGGCCCGGGGTTGGGGCTCGTATGCGAGCGCCTGGTGGTCGGGCCTCCCCCCATGGGGTCCGGCCGGGCTCAGCCTGAAGGAGCGACGTGGGGCCACCCTCCCGTGGACCCACCACCTACAGGAGGGACCGTAAGGGGCCGGTGCTAAGTGGATCGGGTGGCAGTCGAAGGCGGGGGCCTAGACAACCCGATCCCTGGACGTGGAATCTAGCTCTAGGGACATGGAATGTCACCTCTCTGGCGGGGAAGGAGCCTGAGGTTGTGCGTGAGGTTCAGAGATTCCGACTAGAGATAGTTGGGATCACCTCTACGCACGGCTTGGGCTCTGGAACCACACTCCTCGAGAGAGGATGGACTCTTCACCACTCTGGAGTTGCCCATGGTGAGAGGCGGCGGGCTGGTGTGGGTTTGCTTATAGCCCCCCAGCTCAGCCGCCATGTGTTGGAGTTCACCCCGGTGAACGAGAGGGTCGCTTCCCTACGCCTTCGGGTCGGGGATAGGTCTCTCACTGTCGTTTGTGCTTACGGGCCGAACGGCAGTGCAGAGTACCCGGCCTTCTTGGAGTCTCTGGGAAGGGTGCTGGAAAGTGCTCCGACTGGGGACTCCGTCGTTCTACTGGGGGACTTCAACGCCCACGTGCGCAGCGACAGTGACACCTGGAGGGGCGTGATTGGGAGGAACGGCCCCCCTGATCTGAACCCGAGTGGTGTTCTGTTATTGGACTTCTGTGCTAGTTACAGCTTGTCCATAACGAACACCATGTTCAAGCATAAGGGTGTCCATCAGTGCACATGGCACCAGGACACCCTAGGCCGGAGGTCGATGATCGACTTTGTGGTCGTTTCATCCGACCTCCGGCCGTATGTCTTGGACACTCGGGTGAAGAGAGGGGCGGAGCTGTCAACTGATCACCACCTGGTGGTGAGTTGGATCCGATGGCGGGGGAGGAAGCTGGACAGACTCGGCAGACCCAAACGTACCGTGAGGGTCTGTTGGGAACGTTTGGCCGAATCTCCTGTCAGAGAGATCTTCAACTCCCACCTCCGGCAGAGCTTCGACCAGATCCCGAGGGAGTCTGGAGATATTGAGTCCGAGTGGACCATGTTCTCCACCTCCATTGTCAACGCGGCCACTCGGAGCTGTGGCCGTAAGGTCTCCGGTGCCTGTCGAGGCGGCAATCCCCGAACCCGGTGGTGGACACCGGAAGTAAGGGATGCCGTCAAGCTGAAGAAGGAGTCCTATCGGGCCTGGCTGGCTTTTGGGACTCCTGAGGCAGCTGATAGGTACCGACGGGCCAAGCGGACTGCAGCCCGGGTGGTTGTGGAGGCAAAAACTCGGGCCTGGGAGGAGTTCGGTGAGGCCATGGAGAAGGACTATCGGTCGGCCTCGAAGAGATTCTGGCAAACCGTCCGACGCCTCAGGAGGGGGAAGCAGTGCCCTACCAATGCTGTTTACAGTGGAGGTGGGCAGCTGTTGACCTCGACTGGGGATATCACCGGACGGTGGAAGGAATACTTCGAGGATCTCCTCAATCCCGCCGTCACGTCTTCCATTGAGGAAGCAGAGGCTGAGGGCTCGGAGGCGGACTCGTCCATCACTCAAGCTGAAGTCACCGAGGTAGTCAAGAAACTCCTCGGTGGCAAGGCACCGGGGGTGGATGAGATCCGCCCTGAGTACCTCAAGTCTCTGGATGTTGTGGGGCTGTCTTGGCTGACACGCCTCTGCAACATCGCGTGGCGGTCGGGGACAGTACCTTTGGACTGGCAGACCGGGGTGGTGGTCCCTCTTTTCAAGAAGGGGGATCGGAGGGTGTGCTCCAACTATAGGGGGATCACACTTCTCAGCCTCCCTGGGAAAGTCTATGCCAGGGTACTGGAGAGGAGAATCCGGCCGATAGTAGAACCTCGGATTCAGGAGGAACAGTGTGGTTTTCGTCCCGGTCGTGGAACACTGGACCAGCTCTATACCCTCTACAGGGTGCTGGAGGGCTCATGGGAGTTTGCCCAACCAATCCACATGTGCTTTGTGGATTTGGAGAAGGCATTCGACTGTGTCCCTCGCGGCGGCCTGTGGAGGATGCTCCGGGAGTATGGGGTCCGGGGCCCTTTGCTAAGGGCTATCCGGTCCCTGTACGACCGGAGCAGGAGCTTGGTTCGTATTGCCAGCAGTAAGTCAGACTTGTTCCCGGTGCGTGTTGGACTCCGGCAGGGCTGCCCTTTGTCGCCGGTTCTGTTCATAATTTTTATGGACAGAATTTCTAGGCGCAGCCAGGGGCCGGAGGGGGTCAGGTTTGGGGACCACACGATTTCATCTCTGCTCTTTGCGGATGATGTTGTCGTGTTGGCCTCATCAAGCCAGGACCTCCAGCATGCACTGGGACGGTTTGCAGCCGAGTGTGAAGCGGCTGGGATGAAAATCAGCACCTCCAAATCCGAGGCCATGGTTCTCAGTCGGAAAAGGGTGGTTTGCCCGCTTCAGGTTGGTGGAGAGCTCCTGCCTCAAGTGGAGGAGTTTAAGTATCTTGGGGTCTTGTTCACGAGTGAGGGAAGGATGGAACGGGAGATTGACAGGCGGATCGGTGCAGCTTCTGCAGTAATGCGGTCCCTGTACCGGTCTGTCGTGGTGAAGAAGGAGCTGAGCCGCAAGGCGAAGCTCTCGATTTACCAGTCAATCTACGTTCCTACTCTCACCTATGGTCATGAGCTGTGGGTCATGACCGAAAGGACAAGATCCCGGATACAAGCGGCCGAAATGAGCTTTCTCCGCAGGGTGGCTGGGCGATCCCTTAGAGATAGGGTGAGAAGCTCGGTCACTCGGGAGGAGCTCAGAGTAGAGCCGCTGCTCCTCCACATCGAGAGGGGTCAGTTGAGGTGGCTCGGGCATCTTTTCCGGATGCCTCCTGGACGCCTTCCCGGGAAGGTGTTCCGGGCATGTCCCACCGGGAGGAGACCCCGGGGAAGACCTAGGACACGCTGGAGAGACTATGTCTCCCGGCTGGCCTGGGAACGCCTCGGTGTCCCCCCGGAAGAGCTGGAGGAAGTGTCTAGGGAGAGGGAAGTCTGGGCATCCCTGCTTAGACTGCTGCCCCCGCGACCCGGCCCCGGATAAGCGGTAGAAGATGGATGGATGGATGGATGGATGGATAGATTAGTTAGAAAGAATGATAGATAGATTAGTTTGAAAGAAAGAATGATAGATGGATTAGTTTGAAAAAGAATGATAGATAGATTAGTTAGAAGGAAAGAAAGAAAGAAAGAAAGATAGATTAGTTAGAAAGAATTATAGATAGATTAGTTAGAAAGAAAGAAAGAAAGATTAGTTAGAAAGAAAGAATGATAGATAGATTAGTTAGAAAGAAAGAATGATAGATAGATAGATAGATAGATAGATAGATAGATAGGTAGATAGAAAAGGTTTGAAGATAGATAGATAGATAGATAGATAGATAGATAGATAGATAAGGTTTGAAGATAGATAGATAGATAGAAAAGGTTTGAAGATAGATAGATAGATAGATAGATAGATAGATAGATAGATAGATAGATTAGTTATTAGTTAGAAAGAACATAGATAGCTTAAAGCTTAATTGAGTATCAATGGCTTCTAGCAGTTTACATTAAACATAGTTCAAACAGACATGGACTTTTGGTTAATGAAAGTCTATGGGATTTTTATGATTTTTAATATGAATTTTTAAGAAAACAGTAACTCAAACCAGTCTGAAAAGATATAGCACACTAAGTCAGAACAGTATGAAGGTCTGACCCGAGTTTGGAGTATGTAGCTTGAACGGTCTAGGAAGAGTTAGTGTCTAAAAATTTGCGGTCAGAAAAAGAAGAAGAAGAAGAAGAAGAAGAAGAACTAGAAAAAAAGTTTGTTGAGACAAACTTTAAATTGGCTTGAGAAAGCTGGACCAGTGAGTTTGAAGAAGTTTAAAGTAGTTTGAAGTTTAAAGTAGTTTAAAGTTTGATTGATAGATTAGTTAGAAAGAAAGAAAGAAATATTAGTTAGAAAGAAAGAAAGATTAGTTAGAAAGAAAGAAAGAAAGAAAGAAAGAAAGAAAGAAAGAAAGAAAGAAAGAAATTTTAGTTAGAAAGAAAAAAGAAAGTTAGATTAGTTAGGAAGAAAGAAAGATTAGTTAGAAAGAAAGATTAGTTAGAAAGAAAGAAAGAATAAAAGATAAGTTAGAAAGAAAGAAAGATTAGTTAGAAAGAAAGAAAGAAAGAAAGAAAGAAAGAAAGAAAGAAAGAAAGAAAGAGTAGTTAGAAAGAAAGAAAGATTAGTTAGAAAGAAAGAAAGAATAAAAGATAAGTTAGAAAGAAAGAAAGATTAGTTGGAAAGAAAGAAAGAAAGAAAGAAAGAAAGAAAGAAAGAAAGAAAGAAAGAGTAGTTAGAAAGAAAGAAAGATTAGTTAGAAAGAAAGAAAGAAAGAAAGAAAGAAAGAAAGAAAGATTAGTTAGAAAGAAAGAAAGAAAGAAAGAAAGATTAGTTAGAAAGAAAGAAAGAAAGAAAGAAAGATAGATTAGTTAGAAAGAAAGAAAGAAAGAAAGAAAGAAAGAAAGAAAGAAAGATTAGTTAGAAAGAAAGAAAGAAAGAAAGAAAGAAAGATAGATTAGTTAGAAAGAAAGAAAGAAAGAAAGAAAGAAAGATTAGTTAGAAAGAATGAAAGAAAGATTAGTTAGAAAGAAAGAAAGAAAGAAAGAAAGAAAGAAAGATAGATAGATAGATAGATAGATAGATATATTAGTAAGAAAGAAAGAAAGATAGATTAGTTAGTTAGAAAGAAAGAAAGAAAAAGATAGATAGATAGATAGATAGATAGATAGATATATTAATTAGAAAGATAGATTAGTAAGAAAGAAAGAAAGATTAGTTAGAAAAGATAGATAGATAGAAAAGAAAGATTAGTTAGAAAGAAAGATTAGTTAGACAGAAAGAAAGATTAGTTAGATAGAAAGAAAGAAAGAAAGATTAGTTAGAAAGAAAGAAAGAAAGATTAGTTAGAAAGAAAGAAAGAAAGATTAGTTAGAAAGAAAGAAAGATTAGTTAGAAATAAATAAATAAATAAATAAATATTACTTAGAAAGAATGAAAGAAAGATTAGTAAGAAAGAAAGATAGATAGATAGATAGATAGATAGATAGATAGATTGATTAATTAGAAAGATAGATTAGTAAGAAAGAAAGATAGATTAGTTAGTTAGTTAGAAAGAACGATAGATAGATAGATAGATAGATAGATAGATAGATAGATAGATAGATAGATAGATAGATTGATTAATTAGAAAGATATATTAGTAAGAAAGAAAGATAGATTAGTTAGAAAGAAAGAAAGATCAGTTAGAAAAGCTTAAAGCTTAAATGTGTATCAAGGGCTTCTGGCAGTTAAACAGAGTTCAAACAGTCTTGGCCATATGGTCAATGGAAGTCTATGGGATTTTAAGGATTTTTAATATTAATTTTTAAGAAAACTGAAAGTCAAATCAGTTTGAAAAGATATAGCAACTCGAGTCAGAACAGTCTGAAGGTCTGACCCAAGTTTGGTGGTCGTAGCTTTAACGGTCTAGCAGGAGTTAGAGTCAGAAAATTTTGGCTAAGAAGAAAAAGAAGAAGAAGAAGAAGAAGAACTAGATAGAAAGAAAGAAAGATTAGTTAGAAAAAAAGAAAATTTTGATAGAAAGAAAGATTAGTTAGAAGGAAAGAAAGGAAAGAAAGATTAGTTAGAAAGAAAGAAAGATAGATTAGTTAGAAAGAAAGAAAATTGCTAGAAAATTTTGATAGAAAGAAAAAAAGGAAAAAATGATAGATAGAAAGAAAGATTAGTTAGAAAGAAAAAAGAAAGAAGAAAGAAAGATTAGATAGAAAGAAAGAAAAAGGAAATAAAGATTAGTTAGACAGAAAGATTAGTTAGAAGAAAGAAAAAAGAGAAAAAAATGATAGAAAGATTAGTTGGAAAGAAAGAAAGAAAGAAAGAAAGAAAGAAAGAAAGAAAGAAAGAAAGAAAGAAAGAAAGAAAGAAAAAGATTAGTTAGAAAGAAAGAAAAAAGAAAGAAAAATTAGTTTAAAAAGAAAGAAAGAAAGGAAAGAAAGATTAGTTAGAAAGAAAGATTAGAAGGAAAAGAAAAAAGATTAGTTAGAAAGAAAAAAGATTAGTTAGAAAGAAAGAAAAGTTAGAAAGAAAGAAAAGAAAGAAAAATTTGATAGAAAGAAAGATTAGTTAGAAAGAAAAAATAGTTAGAAAGAAAGAAAGATTAGTTAGAAAGAAAGAAAGAAAGAAAGAAAGAAAGAAAGAAAGAAAGAAAGAAAGAAAGAAGGAAAAAATACAATTGATAGAAATAAATATAGATTAAATAGAAAGAAAGATGGATGGATTAGTTCAGGGATGGGCAACTTCGGTCTTGGAGGGCCACTGTCCTACAGAGTTTAGCTTCAACCCTAATCAAACACACCTGAACAAGCTAATCAAGGTCCTCAGGATTACTAGAAAATTACAGGCAGGTGATTTTTTTCAGGGTTGGAGCTAAACTCTGTAGGACAGTGGCCCTCCAGGACCGAAGTTGCCCATCCCTGGATTAGTTAGAAAGATAGATTATTTTGGAAAGAAATATGGTTAGTTAGTTAGAAAGAAAGATAGATTAGTTAGAAAGAAAGAAAGAGAGATTGGTTAGAAAGAAAGAAAAATGGATTAGTTAAAAAGATAGATTAGTTAGAAAGAAAGAAAGGAAGAAAGAAAGAAAGAAAGAAAGCCTAGTTTGAAAGAAAGATAGATTAGTTTGAAAGAGATAGATAGAAGTTTGAAGATAGATAGATAGATAGAAAGGAAGAAAGAAAACGTTTGAAGATAGATAGATATATAGATATCTATAGATAGACAGACAGAAAAGTTTTGAAGATAGATAGATAGAAACAGTTTGAAGATAGATAGACAGATAGCAGTGTTAATTTTGACAGCAAATTTTGATTTAGTTTTAGTCATAGTCTTTTGACTAAAATGCCATTTAGTTTTAGTCATATTTTAGCCATCTGAATTGTTTTAGTTTTAGTCTAGTTTTAGTTGACGAAATACAATAACATTTTAGTCGACTAAATCTACAGTAGATTTAGTCGACTAAAATATAATGGGTTTCAATTTAAATGCATTTATTTCGAATTTCTCTTAAATTTCCAAACCCATATACTCCCAGAGAAAACATATATTAACCTGCTAATATGAATGATTTTAAAGTTTGAACGTGCAATACAGATACAGATTTAACTACTGTAACTTAAAAAATATCTTAAAATTAAATAAAACCACTTTTCCTAAAGTAGAAGACAGTCTTTTTTTTCAATGAATGATGGGGAGAGCGGGGTACAAAGTAACGCTTTTTGACTTTCTCAGTTTGTGTAAATCTACTTATGGTTCAGAGTATTTATTTTTTCCCACATTAATTTCCCACATGTCTAGTACAATTATGTGTTTTTGTTTTATTAATACAGTATATACTTTTTTCTTGACATACCCCGAAAGAATGGAAGTGAAATGTGACAACATGCCCCATAGGTGGGGTACATTGTAACATGTGTGGGGCACATTGTAACATAACATATGACAGCTTAAAATGTTATCTGATCTAATAAAAAAATATACAAAACAAACTAAAATATTTTCTAAATAAAATACAATTAAAAAACTTTTTCATATAAAATAATGGCAATTTTTAATAATTAAATATAAACTCATTTTTGAGTTTTGCC
Source organism: Leuciscus leuciscus (assembly GCF_965113295.1). Taxonomy (NCBI): domain Eukaryota; kingdom Metazoa; phylum Chordata; class Actinopteri; order Cypriniformes; family Leuciscidae; genus Leuciscus; species Leuciscus leuciscus. The sequence continues at coordinate 41,547,918 of NC_138737.1, read as the reverse complement.
TACGAACACATCACACAGCTATACAACATAGTTCAAAACAAATAAATAATTAGTAATTTCTGAACATTGACTCTCAGTCTTTATTCACCTTTTCTCACGTTTTCTCAATAAAATTAATAAAAGTATAGAATATAATAGCATATTTCTAATAGGGGCACATTGTAACGCAGTGTTACAACATGCCCCCGCCTGCACAAGCTGGGATTTAAACCCTGCTAGTGTCTTCTGCTAGTTAGCGAAGCATTAAAGAACTATCTCAACTGTTAAATAACATATTGGAGATTAAAATAATATCAGATTTGTCTTATTTTAAATAAACACAAAAAATAGAGATGAAAAATTAACTTAAGTAAGAAATGTACTTTTGCTATGGTTTAATAAATGTCTATGGATATCTTCAAAAAAAAAAAAAGATTTGGCGGATTTTTTTTTTTTCTATATAGTGTTGATATGACAACTAGTAAATACACAAAGTTTCGTCATCCAAGCATGTGCGGAAATATTTAAAACAAGCGTGTTACAACTAGCCCCGCGTTAGGTTGTGCCCCGCGCTCCCCTATGAATTCTTTCTACTTGCATACGATCATTCTCTATTCTTTCAAGCAGACATATTTATTTGTATGAATTAAATATAATTAATCCTTATTAAAGCTATTAACGAGCAGTGAATGCTTTTCTCTTTTTCTTTTGTTGCTTGATCAATATTAAGGACACAGACCGCATTAGGTTTATTACCCACTGTCACTTTAAGACATCGGATCATGTCCAATGACATGCAGATCCAGAATTGCACTGATGCACATAGATACACTCACAACTGTTTAAGACATAACCGACATAATTTACGTGAATACTCTCCAAAACGGACATTTAGACATAATATTTGTGTGTATTTGTCCATTCAGACACAAAAGAGAGCTCAATTCTGTACTCGCGCGCTGTATAGGCTAGGTGTCTATGTGCATGGCTGCACGCTTCGGGTCGGTTGTGTGCGCACAGAAAACCGTTCCGAATATAGCTCCTTTTTTTTGCGTCGTCACTCTTATTCAGATCTTCATGTGTGCTCCACTCATTTTCCCAGACGTTTACATGTTTTAACGTTTTATGAGACATGCAGCGCATGCGAACTCGTGTGCCGCTGGGTAGATCACGTTACAGTCAAGCGGCAACATTCTGATCTGAAAAATGAAGCCTACCCGGAAGTGCGAAAAACTGCAATACATCGAAAATCCGCTAGGGGAAGGTCCCAAAAGGGAGCAAATGTCCATAGCCCCCATGTTAAAATGTCCGTTTTCACAGCATAAATTCATGTTTTTACAGGTTGGTCCCATGGACTTTTATTGTATTTTTCGATAGGTTCCGAGTGTCTGATAGCTGCAAAAACCTAAATTGGGTCAGGCCAATCACGTCGTGTATAGAGTAGGCGGGGGCGGGCTTAACATATGACGACAGAGTTGTGACGGCTGCCACTTGAAAACAGAATGACGGCAGTTGCTGATGGAGAACAACGGTCTTTCGAATCGGCTTTGGCTGCGACTCTGGAGGACTTGGAGTTAAGTTTTTCTTTGAGAAAAGAGCAAAGAACGGGACTTAAGTCATTCTTAAAAAAAGGAAGATGTGGCCAGATATGGCAAAAGTTGAATCTATCAACTAAGCTCCGCTGTTGGGAAAACGCTCTGGTTGGTTGAAGCGCTGTCCTATTGCGTGCAGAGGGAATTTGAAAGACAGCCGTTTATCCCGCCCCTCGGAGTGAGCGTGTCTATGGTGAGTTTCCAGACCTAACATCTTGATGTAGGTCTGGCTTGCCAGGCTAGAAAATTGTATCCAGTTGTGAGATCCAGCGATGACCGGGCGCTCGGCGTTCATGTACCCCGCCTGGAACAGCCTTTCCTCGGCTAGTCGTTCTGACGTTTGCCGCTGACTCTGACGTCTCTGTAGTGGTTAAACATGAGATATAATTTGTCTTGTGTATATCTAACGGGCGATTTTTGGTCTTGTAAATCTATAATTTGTTCCCTGGCCAATCGGTTTGGCTGAGGGGAAGTTTCATAAGTTTATAAGCTATTTAACTTTACCATTGTATGGTTAGACTAGATCGAGCGCTGACTTTGTATGTTTGACAGAATTGTTTGCTTTATTTGTAAAGCTTCTTGTACCTTTTACTTATACTTTTATAATAGCTAATATTGATAAAACTGAAATTTAACAAAAAGAGACTGGGTTGAGTTTTGTCATTTTAAAATTTTAATACAACGAATATGATCTGTAATGTTGTTTACTGCAACATCTGTTGTTTAGTACAAATTTGTGCACATTCATTATTCATTTATGCACATATTGCCTGGACCAGAGGCAGGTTTGTGTTTTATATTTTGTTTTGTTTTTTTATAAATAGGCAAACGTTATGTGCAGTGAATATAATCAATACGCGTTGCCTGAACCACATTTGTGTGGCTATAATGTTTAAGATTTCTTTAAATTTGAAAACGAAAAGAGTTAGTATGGTGTTTTTTAACATACTTCGTTGCCTAAATATACACAGAGATAACCGAAGTAGCAGAGCGAGCGAGTGACGCGCGCTGCGTCAGAAGGTGGGCGGGGTTAGGATTTCCCAAGATTTTCCAAGATGGCGCCGCCCATACCCCCCATAAACGGCTTCAAACCCGTTCTTCAGAAAGTCTATGGGTGACGTCACAGACGCTTTGTCCATATTTTTTACAGTCTATGGGTGTGACACAGACTTCCCCGTACTTTTTGACAAGCGTCCTTGACAGGGCGGCCAGAGCTTCTTTGCAGCTCAAGTCGTCGGCGGTTTCGGACATGCATCAATTGCTTTCATACAACTCTCTGCTGTTTTATAACATTATCATTTGCTTATGTCGTGTCAGTCAAAATTAACTATACTTGTGAATGCTGAATAGTCATTCCATATAAAACTAATAGTCCTCATTTCATTGCTTGAGTAATTGCATACAAAAATGTTGAACTAGTTGTCAAAATCTGTCAAGCAAATTTTACACATTTTTTTTCAGAAAATGTCTCCTAAACTGAACAATTTCTCTCAGGTGAATCTCAGCTCGTCTGGATGTGCATGAATGATAACAGTACTATGTATGTTGTGTATATTCAGTTCCAATATGTACTGCAATATTGTTTCCAGTTGTGCACAGCTCTACCCAAAGGGAGTTTATGTTTGTTGTAATCTAAATGTCAATAGATTTTCGTCATAGTTTTTGTCATTCAAAACTAGTTTTTATTTAGATATCGTCTCGTTTTCGTCTGTGAAAAAATGTCGTTGACATTTGTCGTTGAAAATTATTCGTCAATGAAATTAACACTGACAGATAGATAGAAACAGTGTGAAGATAGATAGATTGATAGAAATAGTTTGAAGATAGATGGATAGATAGATAGAAATGGTTTGAAGATAGATAGATAGATAGATAGATAGATAGATAGATAGATAGATAGATAGATAGAAAGGGTTTGAAGATAGATGGATAGATAGATAGAAGGGTTTGAAGATAGATAGATAGATAGATAGATAGATAGATAGATAGATAGATAGATAGATAGATAGATAGATAGATAGATTGATTGATTTAGAATGGTAGTTTAATTGAGTCTAATGCTACATGGAGTTTAGATTTTAGTTTTTGGCTTGTGCACTAATGGGCCACCGTAGCCTTGGCTCAATTTGAGCACTCTGCAATGTAAGTCTATGGGATTTTTAGATTTTCAGTTTCAAGAAAACTGAAATTCAAATCAGTCTGAAAAGATATAGCACACCAAGTCAGAACAGTCTGAAAGTCTGACCCGAGTTTGGAGTTTGTAGAGTTAAAGCTCTAGGAGGAGTTAGTGTCAGAAAATTTTGGGTCAGAAGAATAATAATTAGTTTAAATAGGATTTCAGTAAGTTGGCTTTCTCAAGCCAACTTAATTATGTCCCCAATGAATTAAAACTTTACCAATCTGATACGTTCTGTGATTGGCTGTTTTTGGCCTAATCGAAGGCCTGATCGCACAAAGAACTTTGCTTCTCAGAACGGCCGACCTTCGGCCTCTCTCGCTACAGATGCTCTTCTGCCGACTCTGGCATCGGTCAAGCAAGTTGGTGATCTGCAGGCTCTTTCAGTGGACGCATTCTGCCTCGAGTTTGGGCCTAATGACAGTAAAGTCATCCTTAGACAAAGACAGGGCTATGTGCCTAAGATGCCCTTTAGAGCTCAGGTCATAAAGCTCTCTTCCGTTCTGCGCTAGTAGCCACGGCGCTCTTGGATTGTGTTCCCCATAAGTGTCAGCTACTTATGCAGGGGGAATGAACCGTATCAAAAGGGAATGTTCCAGTTACTAACGTAACCCTGGTTCCCTGAGATAACGGGAATGAGTATTGTCTAGTTTGTCGCGCTACTGTACACAAGTCGACACTGCCGCTTATCAATAGAAAAATTCGGAAAATGGCTTTCGGTGTAACTTGAATAGGCAGTCGGTCCTGTTTTTGCGGACTGAAAAGCCCTTTGTCTGTGCAGGTGCAGAGGCGTGAACCAATCAGGCTTCAGTATTCAGGAAAAAAACTAAGTTTTCCTCATAAGCGTTAGTTACTGATACAATGCTCATGGTCTCAGTGAACTGAGGTTACGTTAGTAATCGGAACGATCTGTGTTTATGACTTGTAATGATTCTTTACATGTGAATCAAGAAACATTTGTCTTACCTTATATGATGCAACCACTTCACTGATGGGTCTGAATTTATGATTGTCATGTTGTTTTGAATCTCTGCACACTAAACACACAGGCTGTTTGTCCTTCAGACAGAAGAGTTTGAGTTTCTCACTGTGTAAACTGCAGATCTCCTCAGACCCTGATGAATGCCTCTCATTTCTCTCCTTCAGGAACGACTCACACAAGTTTTTTAACGCAAGATTAACTGGAGGTTCAGATCTTGAGGTTCTCCTGCAGACAGGACACTCCTGAGATTTCTTGGTTCTCCAGTACTGTTGAAGACACTCTTTACAGAAACTGTGACTACAGGATAAAAGAACAGGAGCCTTGTAGATTTCATGACACACTGGACAAATATAATCATCTTCAGCTGCTGAAGCCATTTTCACTGTTTGAGCTCCAGCAATCTAAACTTTACTTTCACTTTCTGAGCGACGGTTTCAAAAATAAATCACCACGAGAATCACAAAGATCAGACACACTTGTTCAGAAAGAAACTTCTTAAATTCCTCTGTAAAGTTTTTCTCTTCATACTCCACCAATCGCTGATTCTTTATTGCTTTTGTCGAGACAAAGTCAGTATGGCAGAAAAGAGAAATAACAAGTCAGTCTCTTCCTGGTTAGTGTTGTAAGAGGTGTAAGCCTGAAAAACTGGAAAAACTGGAAGATAGAGCTACTCTCTGAGAGAACAAAGGAAATTAACATTTGAACTCATCGAGACCTGTGGCCAGTTGCATAAACTGTTAAGACTAGTCTTACAAGTTAGTCATCCAATTTTATTCTTTAAGACTGTTAATAACTTTTTAAAGTCAGTAACATAAAAACGTAGATTGGTCTAATTTGACACCGAACAGTAAGACTGATTACCCTTAACTAACTTCTAGTTGATCATACTAGTTCTTAAGACACAGTCTTAACATAATGGCTATGTTTATGCAACTGGCCCCTGATCGAGACGCAAGTCTCACCTCAGAATCATCCTAATCTACATCTCTTTCCCTCTTCCCCATCCCTTCTCCCTCACGCTGAGATCACCAACATTCACCCAAGAATCTATATTGTTTAATGTGAATAATTATCATGTATTTTTGAGGAAATCAGAACGGATACAATTGCAAGTAAAAGGCGTTTATTAATGGTCAGAAACGCACAAACACAGGTCGGGGAAAACACACTCAGATGACGATTGTGGCACAGGGACTTCGATGGCCTCCGGTGGTGGTGAAGTGAAGCGTGCTCAGGAAACCAGGAACCAGTGGAACATCCAGACGAGGTGACGGAACACAACGAATCCACACGACGAAAGCCACAGCAGGGAAACAGAGAGCCACACGGGAACAGGACACGACACCGGGGAAACCACAACGATCTGACAACATGAGATGGGAATTACTGCACATATAAAGGGAACGGGGATTGATAACAGCTGGCAACACTAATCACTACAATGAGTAACCACGCCCACATACAGACACACACACACACACACATCAGAATTGAGACAGCCGATTCATGAACCGTGACAGTACCCCTTCCCCTAGGAACGCCTCCTGGCGTTCCCAGATAACCTTACCTGTCGATTGTAATCATCGATAAGGGAGTGATCCAGAATGTCTCTAGCAGGTACCCAACTTCTCTCCTCTGGACCGTAACCCTCCCAGTCCACCAAGTACTGAAATCCGCGTCCCCTCCGTCTCGAATCCAGAATACGACGAACCGAATAAGTAAGTTCCCCATCTACGAGTCGCGGCGGGGGGGGGAACCGGGGCAGGCGGATTAATGTGAGAATAAAACACGGGCTTGACTTTGGACACATGGAAGGCGGGGTGAATTCTCCTGTACGCAGGAGGGAGTTTGAGTCGGACTGTCACCGGACTAATAATCTTGGTGACAGGAAACGGGCCAATGAATTTGGGAACTAACTTGTTAGACACGGAGCGGAGCGGAATATTCTTGGTTGAAAGCCACACTTTTTGACCCACGACGTAGACGGGAGGCTTTGACCGGTGGCGGTCGGCCTTGGCCTTCATGCGCCCCCCTGCTTGGAGTAGAGTCTCACGGGCTCTAGTCCAAGTACGGCGGCACCTCTGGACGAATGCGTGAGCGGAGGGGACCGCGACTTCGGATTCCAGACTCGGAAAAATTGGTGGCTGGTAACCTAAACTACACTTAAATGGCGAGAGGCCCGTGGATGACACTGGTAACGAATTGTGGGCGTACTCCACCATAGAAAGCTGTTGGCTCCAGGACGACGGATTCTTGGCAACCAAACATCGCAACATTCTCTCGAGGTCCTGATTGGCTCGTTCAGACTGGCCATTGCTCTGGGGATGATAGCCCGAGGACAGACTGACCGTGGCCCCCAGTAATTTACTAAATTCTCGGCAAAATTTGGATACGAATTGGGAACCCCTGTCAGAGACCACGTCCATCGGGAGGCCATGTAACCGAAAGACGTGATCTATGACTGCGACCGCTGTCTCCTTGGCTGAAGGTAATTTGGGCAAGGGGATGAAATGTGCCGCCTTCGAGAACCGGTCCACTACGGTTAAAACAACCGTCATGCCATTGGAAGGCAGGAGGGCGGTGACAAAATCTAGAGCGATATGGGACCAGGGTCTCGAAGGGACAGACAGCGGTCGAAGTAACCCATCTGGGGGTTGGTTAGATGTCTTACCAGTGGCACAGACTGAACAAGCCAACACAAAATCGTGAATGTCGCGAGCCATTAATGGCCACCAGAATCGTTGCTTAACTAAAAAACTGGTACGAGTCACTCCTGGATGACAAGCCACGTTGGAGCAATGACCCCATCGAATAACGTCGGACCGTAACCCCTCCGGAACAAACAAACGACCCGGTGGGCAACCAGGCGGAGGCGTTACCCCTTCTAGGGCTGTCTTGACCCTCGATTCGACCTCCCATACCAGAGTGGAGATGACAACTTTCTCAGGTAAAATACACTCGGGAGTCACCGGGCGTTCGGATGGATAAAAAATACGAGATAAAGAGTCGGGTTTGATGTTTTTGGAACCCGGGCGGTACGAGAGAACAAAATCAAAACGTCCGAAAAAAAGAGCCCACCGAGCCTGCCTGGAGTTGAGTCTTTTAGCAGATCTGATGTATTCCAGATTCTTATGATCGGTCCAAACGATAAAGGGTACCCCCGAACCCTCTAACCAATGACGCCACTCCTCCAACGCTAACTTTACTGCCAACAACTCTCTGTTACCAATGTCATAATTACGTTCGGCAGGCGATAGTCGATGAGAAAAAAACGCGCAGGGATGCATCTTGTCATCTGAGGAAGCGCGTTGTGAAAGCACTGCTCCTACTCCTACCTCTGACGCGTCGACCTCCACCATGAACTGACGTGTGGGATCAGGGGTGACCAGAATGGGAGCCGAAACGAAGCGACTTTTGAGGTTGTTGAACACTGCCTCGGCAGTGTTCGACCACCTGAACGTCGTTCGGGGGGAGGTCAAGGCAGTCAGAGGTGCGACTAGTTGGCTGAAATTACGAATGAAACGCCGGTAAAAATTGGCGAACCCCAGAAACCGCTGTAGGGCCTTACGGGAATCTGGACTTGGCCAATCTACCACAGCCTTAACCTTGTCAGGATCCATGCGCACTCCCTCAGAAGAGATGATGTACCCTAGGAAGGGAACAGACTGTGCATGAAACGCGCACTTCTCCGCCTTGACAAAAAGCCCATTCTCTAATAGTCTCTGGAGCACTCGTCTGACGTGTTGAACGTGTTCCTGGAGAGACGAGGAAAAAATCAAAATGTCATCCAGGTAAACATATATGAATTGATCTACCATGTCTCTCAACACGTCATTCACGAGTGCCTGGAAAATCGCTGGGCTGTTGGAAAGCCCGAAAGGCATAACCAAATATTCAAAGTGCCCCCTAGGGGTATTAAAAGCGGTTTTCCATTCATCCCCCTTCCTGATGCGAACCAAATGATATGCATTGCGTAAGTCCAGTTTCGTGAAAATGGATGCTCCCTGCAACCTCTCGAAAGCTGAAGACATCAACGGCAAAGGATAAGAATTCTTTACCGTGATGTTGTTCAGCTCTCGGTAATCAATACAAGGTCGCAGAGAACCATCCTTCTTCCCAACGAAAAAGAACCCCGCCCCCGCAGGAGAAGAGGAAGGCTGGATGAACCCAGAGGCCAGAGAATCAGAAATATATTTCTCCATGGCCTCCTTCTCGGGAACAGAAAGAGAGTAAAGTTTGCCTTTAGGCGGAGATTTACCTGGCAGTAGATCTATCGCACAGTCATAGGAACGATGCGGAGGAAGAGAAGCAGCACGAGACTTACTGAACACCTCCTTCAGGTCGAGGTACTCCGTGGGCACGTTAGATAAATCCGCTGCCTCACTCTGAAACACAGAACCAGACACAGAAGAACAAGCCGACATCAAACAGGACTCATGACAGTGGTTACTCCATGTGGAAATAGTGTTAGTGCGCCAGTCGACCCGAGGATTGTGTCGGGTAAGCCACGGGTGTCCCAGAACCACTGGTGCAAGTGGTGAGTCCATGAGGAGAAATGATATGCGTTCGGTGTGATTGCCAGAAGTGATGAGAGTGATGATCTCGGTAGCATGAGTAATCCGGGGAAGTTCCTGTCCATTGAGTGCGTTGACGGTTATCTTGTGCGGAAGGGGAGTGATGGGAATCTGAAGTTTGAGTGCAAGTTTGAAGTCCATGAAATTACCTTCCGCTTCCGAATCCAGTAGTGCTTGAGTGCTGTGTGTGGACGTTGGCCATCTCAGTCTTACCGGGAGGAGGGTCGATGATGGTGATGAGGTCTTCTCGGCGGAGATCCCACCCGATAGTAGCCTCATACTTACTATCGGGCTTGCTCTTTTACCGGACATGAATGGATAAAGTGACCAGCCCGGCCGCAGTACAGACAGAGTCCTTGGGATCTCCGCCTTTCCCTCTCCTCCCGGGAAAGCCGAGCTCTCCCTACCTGCATGGGCTCGTGGTCGGAAACAGGGCTGACCGCACTCGCTCCACTGGGCTGGTGGTCCTCCGCGCTGTGCTGGAGACGATTAGGACGTGTCAGTCCAGTCACACGATTCAGGCGAGCGTCCACTCTTAACGCCAGCTCCACCAGTCCATTAAGTGTCTCAGGGAGGTCCAAAACGTAGATTTCTCTAAGAACGCGGTCAGCCAGCCCATGCAGGAATCTGTCCCACTGCGCCTCCTCGTTCCAATGGCACTCTGCGGCCAGGGTGCGGAAACGGATGGAGTAATCCGACACCGAGCCTTCACCTTGACGCAGATCGGCGAGTAATCTGGCCGCCTCCTTACCCGCCACTGCGCGATCGAAAACCCTCCTCATCTCCTCGGAGAGTGCCTGGAACGAGGTGCAGCAGTCGTCCTTATTCTCCCACACCGCCGTTCCCCAGAGAGATGCCCTTCCTGACAGCAGTGTCAGTACAAACGCCACCTTGGAGGATTCACTATGAAAGGTGCGCGGCTGTAAGGCAAAATGCATGGAACATCTCGTAAGAAAAGCTCTGCAGAATTCAGGCTCACCAGAATACCCTTCCGGTGTGGGTAGACGAGGCTCAGGTTGATTCTCTGCCGCTGGTGCTGGTGGTGGGGGAACGGGCGGTGTGGGCGGCGCAGTGGGAGCTCGTAGATGTTGTAACTGTTGGGTGAGCTCGGACACCTGTGCCACGAGTGCTTGGACCGCACGACCTGTGTTAGATATGCTCTCCTCTTGTTGATCCATACGCGTGATGCTATGGGAGATTAATTCACTCAGACGAGCCTCGCTTGCTGCATCCATATTAGGTCAGATCGTTCTGTGAGGAAATCAGAACGGATACAATTGCAAGTAAAAGGCGTTTATTAATGGTCAGAAACGCACAAACACAGGTCGGGGAAAACACACTCAGATGACGATTGTGGCACAGGGACTTCGATGGCCTCCGGTGGTGGTGAAGTGAAGCGTGCTCAGGAAACCAGGAACCAGTGGAACATCCAGACGAGGTGACGGAACACAACGAATCCACACGACGAAAGCCACAGCAGGGAAACAGAGAGCCACACGGGAACAGGACACGACACCGGGGAAACCACAACGATCTGACAACATGAGATGGGAATTACTGCACATATAAAGGGAACGGGGATTGATAACAGCTGGCAACACTAATCACTACAATGAGTAACCACGCCCACATACAGACACATACACACACACACACACATCAGAATTGAGACAGCCGATTCATGAACCGTGACAGTATTACACATGTTTGGTATCATTTGAAATGTCTCAGTGCGAGTGGTACAAAGGACTCATTCCCAAAGAAGTAAACCAAAAGGTTGAAGCGTATGGATGAAATCACAATGACTTACTCATTCTAAGATTCAGAAAGCTTTTAACCTATTGACTCATTTCATGTAAATCACAGCTTAGCGCCAATGAGTCTGGATCGAATTGCTCCCTTTGACACGTTTGTGGCCTGGTGGAAATTAAACAGAATCACCTCCAAGCTCCGTCGTGAGCTTCAAACAGATCGTAATCAGTTCAACTCCCCTTTCTCGGCAAGCAAGAAGTCCAGGTGGCAGGGAGAGCCCAATACACATACGCAAACATTCTTTGCATTTAACTCAGAATATAAGTAATTCCAATATGTATATGATATATTCCTGTATGCATGTATGTTTGCCCCCTCATATTAGCCTAGTTATGACTTTCTAGTTGTGTTAGTTGAACTCTCAGTGCTTATTTTAAAGAATAAGAATGTATCTCTACATTTGTATCTTCCAGACATATTGATCTGGGTACCGAATTAAACCTCTTGGTTTGCCTAAGCTAAATATATATAGTGGGCTACAATAAAATGTACTATACTGTGTTTACCATCTTTTGGAGTAGAAACTACGAATTCTACCATAAACCATGCAAATTAGGCTGTCAAGAGGAGACAAAGAAACTCTGAATTCTGAATTCTATTGGTCGGTTCACCCAGTAAAGGTGTGGACTACGATCTCCTTAAAGGAGGGGGTATACCCCAGGGGGTATGCACCGCCATCATGTAGTGCTTCAAGTTTTTTTTCGCTTTTTGCTTTTCCTTTGCTTTTTCTTTTCTCTCTTTACAAGTTTGTTTTGTCTCTCTAAGTTTGTCCTCTCTCCGAGTTTTGTTTTATGTCTTGCCTTGTTTTAGTCTCATGCTCATTCATTTCTATCTACGAGTGAAAAGGACTTAGCCTGAGTTTCTGGCAACTTTGCTTACAAGTAAACCGTTTGATCTTCCCGCTAATGACACGCGCTCGGAAGAACCGAAAGAACGCTTCAATCTAACGGACACACCAAGGAAGGACATTCACACACACGCATTCTTGCTCAACACCAAAGATCCATGCACGTATTATTTCTCTCGAAATTTAAATGCATTTAAGATTGTCTACCCCTGCTTTAAGGTGATTTGATTCTTTGCTGGCTCTCAAAGGTTAACTGTTTGTGATATTTTGCCATTCTGTGATCTGCTCTTTCTTTCTTTCTTTACTTTCGTTATTCTGTTTCTATATGTTCTTTGTGTAAATATAGTTGTGTGTTTTTATAGTTTCATTTATTAAAACCCATTATACGCTTGATTGTCTCTGTCTGCTGCTCACCGAACAAAGTCTCTTAAATGTGTGATCTTAAGCTACAAGCTTTATATTGTTGAGTAGGCTACTTTAGTTAGTAATCTTAAGGCCCGTACACACCGGGACGAATATCGGCGCGTGTTATTCGCCAGCATTTTTCAACACGTTTTTTGTGTTCACACCCAAGCGATTTTCGCTGACGATGAGCCGAGTGAACATGCAAATTCATTCCCTGACATTAGATGGCGCTTAATGTAAAACAGAAATACAATACCATTCCATAACAGTATATACTCTGCAATACCACTCCATAACAGTTCTCTTTTATCAAGATTTTTGTAGTCGCTGTCGCGTTTGTCATATAGTTCTTTATTCCGACACCAACGAGACCAGCAGCTCTACATTCATCTTGCCTTGCATCTTCCTCGTCTTATTTCTTCCCGGCAGTGTCTATGGGCAGTGTAGACGCTACTTGGCGTATATCTTCTTCGCTGTTACGTATGTGTGCTCGGCAAGACCGTTTTGTGTTTGAGCGCCCCCAAGTTGTGTTTTACTGTAACTTCAGAAGCTCCAGACACGTGAGCAAAAGTGCCAATCTCATTGGTCGGTTTCGCGTCGGTGTGCACACTCACATTGGCGCCCTTTGTTTAGTCACGAGGCGTTAAACGTCGGCGAATATCACGCGCGAAATTCGTCCCAGTGTGTACGGGCCTTTATAGAACAGGAAAGTTATTCTTCATGACCAGAAGCATAGCCTTTCTTGAGAGTTTATAGGAAGAATAATCCTTCTTGAGAGTTGATAAGAAGATCAACCGATCGTACGGTCGGTTCGGCGGACGAATGGATTATTCGATGTGAAATTAATTCTGTTAAAGCTTAGGCCTATTCTTAAATTTGATCCATAGCCTATCTGTATATTCATAATTGATTATAATTCGTTGTAGTTAGTTATCTATGTATAGAGATACAAATATATGGGCTATGTATTCCCTTTTTGGGCGATTTTAAAATGTGTAGGTAATAATTAATCATAACCAGTATGATTAATTATGAATTATTTATTCCCCTCATTTGAGCTGATTCGCTACAAGGTAATAAAGTTTTTAAGAGTTTAGAGATAACATGCACACAAAGGAGGGTGTGTCTTCCAGGCAAATGGCATCCTGCTCCCAAAAGGTGTCAACTCTGAATGCAAATTCACATTGTTAGCAAATGTTTCCATGTGAAAAGGAGTTTCTGTCTTGGTCTGGCTATATAATGAAATGCAACAAAAGACTCGGGGCGATTTGTAGAAAAATTGGCCCGTGAGACTGAGAGTGGCCAAGACTCTCAGAATCATGTATTTCCTAATGTTGGTTTGCATCTTTTCTCTTTAGTATTCCAGAGCATTTGATGTTTTGTATTTATTATCTTTGAACTGATTATGTAATTTACATGATACATTTACCTGACATAATAAATTGTAAACATTTGATTTTATTCTAACGGACTCTGACATTATTTTCAGTAAAGAGTTAAAAGACTAGTCAAACAAAGTGCTGTGAATGAATGAAACGTGTATGATTGGAAAACAGGACTGATATTTCTGCTCATAATCAACGTTCAGCACTGGGACGCTTTCATAAAACATGTATGTATTTTTTCCATTCTTACACAAATCATCATGAGATTTAGATAAGAATGACTACATTTATTCTGCTCCTATTTCATTATACAGGGACGTCGTTAGGCCTATTTTAGGGGGGCTGAAGCACAACAATAACAATTCGATTTATCAATAACCGTATCCTCATTCATATTTAGACGCAACAAATTATATATATCCAGCTACAAAAAATAGCCGAAAAGTCGGAAGTTGGACAGAAGTACAAAGAGTCGTTGTGCTATCAAGATGATGCACCGCACTGTCTCGTTGCATTGGTGTGAACCGTGGCAGCTTTCAGAGCGTTGCAGACCGGAGCGCAGAGGATTCATCTCGTCTCGTCGTTACTCTAGTTTGGTCTGAAGTTGAACTCGCTAATATGCACCCTCCCGCCCACACACACCGATACACACGCTAAAGGGGGTCGCACACCGGACGCGCAGCGCCACGTCTTTTAAATTCGAACACATTATTCTCTATGAGAGTACACACACCGGCGGCGCCTTTCGGCGTCTGTCCGCGGCGGCTCAGGACCGTGTTCAAAATCCATGTGCTGCAATATTGTGTGTCAATATTGCAAAATACGGCAAAATCCATGTGCCGGTCCGGAGCGGGTGTTGCATCGCAACCTGATTCGCCCCTGTCCGAACTATCCGACTCCTGCTGCCGAAAAGCCCCCCGGTGAAACAGCATGGATGCCCCAGTTGGTGGGATGGGCAGTGGTCCCGAGGGGACTAGGCATAGAGCCACGGCCTGAAGAGCCTATTTCTCCACCCAGGCGTTCCCAGCGGAAGAACCGAGGTCAGTCCCCAGCTAGATATGGAGACTGGGTGTCCGGCTCCCGTTCTCGGGACTAGAACGGTTTGGCGGGGGGGTATGTCACGGTGTGACAAATGAGAGGGCGGAACTAAAGTTCGCCGAAATTGTGTCCCCTCCGGTACAATAACAAGGACACACCACCCCCCGTGTAAATGTGTATCTGTTGCCTTGCCAACCGGGATGAGGAAATCGACATCAGGTGTGGGGAATTAATCTAGAGCCATGACGAAGCCATGTGGGCATTGAGAAGGATATAAAAAGCCAGTGAAGAGAGACTGTTGGGTGGTTCTCCCCCGTGAGAAGTCGTTCTATTTGAGTGTTGCAGAGAAGAATTGTGGTGTGCAAGGGAAAGTGTTGTTGGAGGGGACTCGAGGAGCGTGGAAGAGTTGTGAAAACACCCCGTTTGTTTGGAAGGGAGAGAGATAAGTAATCGACCATTGGATCTCTTATCTGCATGTTTCAACACTGAATTTAAGGTGGATTGGAGTGTTTTGATTGTGCTATTTAAACGTCACCGAGTGAATTACACTGATTCATGTTCGATCTCTTACCCTCTTCCCCCATGTTGGAACGGTGATGTGAATCCTGTCTATGTCTGTGGAGGAAAACCTCTAAACATCCTTTCTCAACATTGAAGCTCGTTGCTTGTGACACGGAGACCTCTGGGTGAGTGCTGGCCTTATCTGCACTTATTGAAGTGGATTGCAGTGCTTAAATTGACGTTTCCCCCCTCACGTTGCATGTTTGGAGTGAAATTGCCGTGTGTGTGTGGAAGATTTATTCTCTCTTGCCGTGCACTCCCCACGTGCCATGCTGGTCTACTGTCAGTAACTGGAGCTTAATAATGTCGATCGGCCCCATCTGTTGAGGACTAGAAGGAATAGCATCTGTGAGTCAAACTAACCTCTCTGTTTTGAAGTAGTGATTCTGACTGTCTTAGAAGAAGCTCTGTCCAGCCTGTTGACTGAAGTTCGCTACTTGCCTGTCAACCCACCTGTATGGTGAGAAGGTTCGCCCCCTTGCAACACACGTGAGACTGCACACTCTATCTGCAATCTTGATTCTGTTTGTCTTAGCAGGAGCTCCGCTCAGCCTGTTGACTTTGAGTCTGCTACAGCCCTAAGCCCACCTGCACGGTGTGAAGTTATCTGTCCCCTGCAACACGTGAGAACTGTATACTGTTGTTGAAGTTGATTCTGTCTGTCTTAGAGAAGTTCCGCTCAGCCTGCGACTTTGAGTTTGCTACAACCCCAAGCTCACCTGCATGGCGTGAAGTTATCTGTCCCCTGCAACACACGTGAGAATTGTATATTGCTGTTGAAGTTGATTCTGTCTGTTTTAGAGAAGTCCTGCTCAGCCTGCGACTTTGAGTCTGCTACAACCCCAAGCCCATCTGCATGGTGTGAAGTTATCTGTCCCCCGCAACACGTGCGAGAACTGTATATTGCTGTTGAAGTTGATTCTGTTTGTCTCAGAGAAGTTCCACTCAGCCTGCGACTTGAGCCTGCTACAACCCCAAGTCCATCTGCATGGTGTGAAGTTATCTGTCCCCTGCAACACACGTGAGAACTGTATATTGCTGTTTAAGTTGATTCTGTCTGTCCTAGAGAAGCTCCGCTCAGCCTGCGACTTGAGTCTGCTACAACCCCAAGTCCATCTGCATGGTGTGAAGTTATCTGTCCCCTGCAACACACGTGAGAACTGTATACTGCTGTTGAAGTTGATTCTGTCTGTCCTAGAGAAGCTCCGCTCAGCCTGCGACTTTGAGTCTGCTACAGCCCCAAGCCCATCTGCATGGTGCGAAGTTATCTGTCCCCTGCAACACACGTGAGGACTGTATACTGCTGTTGAAGTTGATTCTGCCTGTCCTAGAGAAGCTCCGCTCAGCCTGCGACTTTGAGTCTGCTATAGCCCCAGGCCCATCTGCATGGTGAGAAGTTATCTGTCCCCGGCAACACACGTGAGAACTATATACTGTTGTTGAAGTTGATCCTGTCTGTCCTAGAGAAGCTCCGCTCAGCCTGCGACTTTGAGTCTGCTGTAGCCCCATAGCCCACCTGTTTGGCGCGAAGTGTTCATCCCTCTGTATTACATGTGAGGACTGCATCCTCTGCTTGAAGTATTGACTCTGTCTGTCTTAGAAGAAGCTTTGCTCCGCCTGTTGGCTTCGAGTCTGCTGCAGCCTTATAGTCCACCTGTCTGAGGTAAAGTGTTCATCTCCCGGTAACACACGTGAAACCTGTATCCTCTGCTCCCAGTGTCGATACTGCCTGTTCAGAAGAAGGCCCGCTTAGCCTGTGGACTTCGAGTCTGCTGCAGCTCCAGAGCCCTGACCTTCCCTGTGAACCCCGCATCAGTGTGGGAAGAGGAACAGCCCCGACCGCATACTCACCCGTGGAAACTCACCTGTCCCTCACAGGCCGCTGCGAACCTCGCACCGGTGTGAGAAGGGGAAGAGCCCTGACCATCTACTCACTTGTGGAAACTCACCTGTCCATCGCATACCATTGTGAACCCTACATCGGCGTGGGAAGAGGAAAGGCCCCGACCGTCTACTCACCTGTGGAAATTCACCTGTTCGTCGTAGGTCCCTCTGAACCTTGCACCGGCGTGGGCCCCGGAGACTACTGCATTGCCTCGATTCCTGGGAAGAAGAAAGGAAGATTTAGTTTAGGTTATTCAAATTACTTTTAACTGTAATAAAAAGAACTGTTATTCTTTTAAATTCTGTCTCCGTCTCGTCTCTGACACGCTCCTCAGGGTGGTCCTGGTTCAGGGGTGGGCGCAGTCCGGCTTGGCCCATCCCGACCTGTGACAATATACATTTAGTTTTATATTTATTTACAGAAATCAGAAAATTGCTGATGTTATCGGATTTTCAGGTGAGAGTTGTCCTAGACGTACGTGGCGCTGAGCTGCGCGTCCGGTGTGCGGCCCCCTTAACTGTACGTTCACACCGCCGACGACTTGAGCTGCAAAGAAGCTCTGGCCGCCCTGTCAAGGACGCTTGTCAAAAAGTACGGGGAAGTCTGTGTCACACCCATAGACTGTAAACAATATGGACAAAGCGTCTGTGACGTCACCCATAGACTTTCTGAAGAACGGGTTTGAAGCCGTTTATGGGGGGTATGGGCGGCGCCATCTTGGAAAATCTTGGGAAATCCTAACCCCGCCCACCTTCTGACGCAGCGCACGTCACTCGCTCGCTCTGCTACTTCGGTTATCTCTGTGTATATTTAGGCAACGAAGTATGTTAAACACCATACTAACTCTTTTCGTTTTCAAATTTAAAGAAATCTTAAACATTATAGCCACACAAATGTGGTTCAGGCAACGCGTATTGATTATATTCACTGCACATAACGTTTGCCTATTTATAAAAAAACAAAACAAAATATAAAACACAAACCTGCCTCTTTTCGTTTTAAATATAATATAAAAATATTAAACATTTTAATATGGTCCAGGCAATATGTGCATAAATGAATAATGAATGTGCACAAATTTGTACTAAACAACAGATGTTGCAGTAAACAACATTACAGATCATATTCGTTGTATTAAAATTTTAAAATGACAAAACTCAACCCAGTCTCTTTTTGTTAAATTTCAGTTTTATCAATATTAGCTATTATAAAAGTATAAGTAAAAGGTACAAGAAGCTTTACAAATAAAGCAAACAATTCTGTCAAACATACAAAGTCAGCGCTCGATCTAGTCTAACCATACAATGGTAAAGTTAAATAGCTTATAAACTTATGAAACTTCCCCTCAGCCAAACCGATTGGCCAGGGAACAAATTATAGATTTACAAGACCAAAAATCGCCCTTTAGATATACACAAGACAAATTATATCTCATGTTTAACCACTACAGAGACGTCAGAGTCAGCGTCAAACGTCAGAACGACTAGCCGAGGAAAGGCTGTTCCAGGCGGGGTACATGAACGCCGAGCGCCCGGTCATCGCTGGATCTCACAACTGGATACAATTTTCATAAATCTTTATAAATAAACCACAGATTTGAGCTTTAAACAAATACATTCTCGCCTGAAAAACTCTTAAAACTACATTTCATGATACAGAAACAGTAGTATTATATGTCAACTGTATTAAAAAATGGCGCTTCTTATGTTGTCATTCTCCGTGGCGCTGCCTTGTCAGCTGTCAATCAAGCTGTCAATCAAAGTTAACCATGCCCTTATTGTCATACATTTTATATCTAAATACGATCTAAACTAACGAGATAGAAAAAAATTCACAGCCCTCATGGTTGTCAGGCACTCGGAACCTATCGAAAAATACAATAAAAGTCCATGGGACCAACCTGTAAAAACATGAATTTATGCTGTGAAAACTGACATTTTAACATGGGGGCTATGGACATTTGCTCCCTTTTGGGACTTCGCCCTAGCGGATTTTCGATGTATTGCAGTTTTTCGCACTTCCGGGTAGGCTTCATTTTTCAGATCAGAATGTTGCCGCTTGGTCACACCATGAAATGTAAACAGAAAAAAACAAGCAATACATTGACACTAGAAACCTTTTATAATGACAGCATTTTTATAACCGTTTTGGTCACATTTGGTCAGGAAAAAATAATAATTAGCTATTATTATTATTATTATTAATAGTGAGTGCGCGCGCGCACGGCCGGGGCTCTCTCTCTCTCTCTCTCTCTCTCTCGCTCCGCTCGTTCGTATGCCCTGTCAAGCACGCCCTGTTAAACTGACAGGACATAAAAACACATGCAAATGATAAACTTTCACTCTATGATGGTTAAACTGTGCAATTAATCCGATAATGATAGGAAACCCAGCAACGGCAATGATCAGCTTCTCCTCCAATTTCTCGGAACTAATGTTTTGGTACGAACGAAAGTTTACATCGTATGTTTCTCCGGAATCAGCCAGCGCGAAGGACGTCTATATTCCGATTGGTTGCTGGCGTTTGCCGCTGCTTGCGGCGCTTGCAGCTGAACCGCGTCTCATTACCATAAAGTTGAGCTACTTTCAACTTTCTGATTGACGCTCAAAACGCCCAAAATGCGACGCCGATGGATTTGACGCTCCTTGCAGCTGAGCAAAGCCAGCTTCCATTGAAAATTAATGACTTCCGGCAGGCTAACTTTGTGTAACCGAATTAATGAGATGATTGACATTAGTGAGCACCTATCAGCAGGGAATCCCTCCTATTTAAGAGCTGGTTGGCTATAGCCTGGGATGCGTCACATCCGACTCCTTCTTCCGTTGTTGACGGTGGCTGTATGTATGTGTGTTAGCATATAGTAATTTTTGTTTTTATTTTCTTGTATGTACGGGACTGACGATTAGTGTTGTGTTTAGCCTGTCTTTCCCCTCCGGTTTCCCTCAGCTTGTCGTGGTGGGTGCATTCGTTGGCCGCTCGCCTTTCAGGTATGTGCAAACTGTTTGTGGAAAGCATATTGTTTGTTTTCGTTCGGGGGTTTAGGATCGGTTGATTGTTTTGAGTTATGTGCAGTGTCCCTGTAGTCCAGCTGAACAGCGGATTGCATAATTTCCCGTGCCTGTGAAAGGACAAGCACATTGTGTGAATGCATCGTCCCCTTCCGGTAAGTGTTATTGTGCATATAACTGTAGTTACGAGCTGAACGTTTAGCAATTGAGGCATAAATCTTAGTGGTGTTTTTCTTTGTATTTGGCTCAGGATTTTCCCTCTCGTCCGGGCGATTTGTTTTTCTTGCTGGCGCTAGCCCCGTTGACTCCTTGCTACTCTCTGGTCTCGGTTGTGGCGTTTACCTTTTCTGCTGTTGCTACAGTTTACGTTACAACCCTGTTGCTCCCTCGCTGCCATCTGTGAGAAGATCGTGTCACCCCACTGACGAAGGTGATCGTTGCTGTCTGGTTTTATTGATTTACTGTCTACTGAACTTTTGAGGCTGACGCTTATTAGTGTCTAAAATCGGAGCACCAAACCATCTGTTTTGCGAGCCCATTGCGGGAATTGAGTCATCGGTTGCCTTTTTAATGTGATTTCTCCTTCTGCTTTAAATTAAACTCTGTATTAATACAACATTTGTATATTTTCATATCCACGTTTCTGCCTACCTTATTAGAGAGAAGTGAACCTGAGTGACCTAATAATAATAATTTGAGTGTTGTCTATATTTCCCGGGGCGAAATTCCCCGGGTGGCGTAGTCAGAATTCTTTCTACCTGTAATACCATGCTCTCGCCACAATCTGGCGTAGTTGGCAGGATTCTCTATTGTGTAGTGCAAAGACGTGGGTATTGTTTTGTTGGTTTAGTGTTTTTGGATTATTTATTTTTTTCTCTCTTCTCTTTTTCTTTTGCAGAAACCAGACAGCAGCAGTCCCTCTTTTGTGGGTTTGCGTGACGAGTAGACCCTGCGAGTTTCGTAATTCCATTTATATTGGTAAGTGATTTTGCGTGATTCGTAATCATGGACGACGAACTACGAGAGTTAAGCGAATTAGTAGTCCAATTAAAGGCAGACAATGAAAGATTGCGACAGGAGCAAGTGCCGGCTGTACAGCCTGGTTCATCTAGTGCTCCCATACCTGCAGCTGTGGACCCTCCTCCACCCACCGGTTCCAGTGCAACAGAGCGATTCGTTTTTGTTCCTCGTGACAGAAAGTGTCCAAAATGTAATGGTAGGTCTGGCATTTTCATCGATGAATGGGTGGAGGCGGCCCAGGCCTGCATGCGGCTTCGCCATCTCTCTAATACGGATCAGGCATTTTTCTTAGTTGATCATTTGGAGGGAGAAGCAAGGGAGGAGATTCGTTATCGGTCGAGGGACGAGAGGGAGGATCCGAAGAAAATTATTCAGGCATTGCGTGATTTGTATGGTTGTACAAAATCGTATGTTGCTCTTCAGGAGTCATTTTTTTCCAGGAGACAACAGGATGGGGAGAGCTTATTGGAGTTCTCCCTGGTTCTGATGAATCTTCTGGAAAAAGTAAAATGTCAATCGCCTTATGGCATACCTAATGCGGAAATTTTGCTGCGAGATCAATTCGTAGAATATGTTAATGATGGTGCCCTCCGACGTGAATTAAAGCAGCTAGTCCGTCGCCAACCCACTGCTACGTTGTTGGACGTTCGCAGTGAAGCTATTTGCTGGGGACGGGAGGGAGTGCCGGGGGGAACACGCGGTCGAAGCCAGTCTGTTCCTTCTGCTTATGGCATTCAGTATGGAGTGCAGGGACATCAGCACACAGGTAGTAACACTGTTTCAACCACATCTGAATTGGGCGAATTACGAGAGATGCTGAAAACACAGCAACAACAATTTAATCAATTGACTCAAAGCATAGCTCAAATTCAAAATCCCCAACCCCGAATGCGATCATCTCGGCTTAATCAGATTATTTGTAGAAGGTGTCAACAACCTGGTCATTATGCCGGAGATTGTGATGGGGAGCGGCGACCTTCTCGTTTTCCACCAGCACTCGCAGATTCCTCTTTAATGAGGAGTGCGCAGTCACCATCTAGACAATCGTCGGGAAACTAGTTCCCGCCGAGCTGCAGGGTCACAGTTTGGTTGGGGAAAAGACAGGCTCAGGTTTTCTGATTGGTTCAGATTTTATGTCTCGTTTTATGTCAACTTGTCCTCAACTCGTCGTGGGTATGGGTGGGGTCAAGGTACCTTGCCTGGTGGACACCGGTTCTATGGTGTCCACCATTACAGAGAGTTGTTTCTTGACAAATTTTGAATCTTGGGGTCAGGAACAGCTTCGGTCATGCCATTGGCTACAGCTCCGGGCCGCAAATGGCCTCTCAATTCCGTACATCGGCTATCTAGAACTAGATGTTAAGCTTTGCGGGCGAGTGGTATTAGGTTGCGGGGTGCTGGTGGTCAAAGATCCTCCGGGTGGTTTGTGTGCTCAGGTTCCCGAATGTCATGCTCATGAATGTCCTGAGCCGCTGCTACCAGGAACTCTTTGGCCAGCATGGCATGAGTCTTTTCGATTTACCTGTCGTGTCGCAGGCCCCTAGTTCTGTTTTCCAGGCTTTACAACATTGCTGTCACATTGATTCTCAGTCAGTCTCGGATCAGAGGGGGCGAGTTAAAGTGCATGGACGTCGGGCGTGTCGCATCCCAGGCGGCACAATGAAATTGGTTGCCATGACCTGTTCTGCACAGTACTCGAGTGGTACAGTACTGTTTGAGCCACCCGATGCTGGTCTTCCAGCAGGTTTGTTGGCATCTCCTTCTTTAGTGCCAGTGGAGCGTGGTACAGCTTATGTGCCCGTGGTTAATGTTGGCACGGTGCTACAGATGTAGTACTATATGCTAGCACGGTCATAGGTACTGTCAACCAGGTTTATGTGGTTAGATTACCTCCAGAGGTCACTGAGGTTCAGGTGGTTTCGGCTAGGGTGAGTACACAAGCTGTGCTGGTTTCTCCCGCGTTATCAGAACACATTGGGTCAATTGATTTATCTGTCCTGTCAGTGGAAGACCAAGGTAAGGTGAGGGCACTTCTTGAAAAGTATTTGACTGTGTTTTCCATGCATGAGGGAGATCTGGGATGTTCCAATCTCATTTCTCATGATATCCCGTTGCTGGATGATGTCCCTGTGCGGCAGCGGTATAGGCGCATCCCTCCCTCTGAGTACGAGGTAGTGTTGTTTTTGGCGGCCTGTTTTAATTTTAGTTTTAGTCTAGTCTTTGTGTCAAGCTGTCATTTTAGTTTTTATTAGTTTTAGTCACGTTCAAACTCTTTTTAGTCTAGTCAAGTTTTAGTCGACGAAAACTTATGACATTTTAGTCTAGTTTTAGTCAACGAAAACTGATAACATTTTAGTCTAGTTTTAGTCGACGAAAACTGATGACATTTTAGTCTAGTTTTAGTCAATGGAAATTGTATTTTAGTCTCTTTTTAGTAATGCAATTCTATTTACCCTAGTCAATATAGAATTGCAAACAAGGTTATCTTATTATATTTAGTATATTTAGCTTTGGCTGTGACGGTGGCAGTTTTTTTTTTTTTTTTTTACCACCGCGGTAATGGACCAACTACCGGCGGTGGTTGGGGGGTTATTTAAAAAAAAATTTAAAAATAAAAACTCGTTTTATATTTCCACACAAAGACGCGTGATATAGCCTACCACTCTGCGCTTTGAGAGGGATGTGGGACACGAGCAGGAAAGAGACCATCGATCTCTTTATGATATCTTCGTGTTTTCTACTTGATGTAAATTGGTCTGAAGAACGAATTTTATCGTCCACAAGGGCGAAATATTTAGAAATTATATATTTATTTTGTTCTATGTTTGAGATTGCGCTGCCAGAGAAAGTGAAACTAAAAATCACCCGCGCGTGTGAAACGCGTTTTACAACTAAACTTGACTAATGTCTAAAGACCTATGTCTAATATAGGCCTAACAAGCACAAACTGTGTAAAAAATTATTTGACATGCAAGTACAAATGTAGGCTATCTGTCCTACAGCGTTTTTCTACTTTACCACAGTAAAGAATACGCATATAATAGGCCTTATTAAAAGCGAACCAATGAAGAAACGTTTATAATCCATTTAGAAAATGGGTGAGACGTGAGTGAAGATTTGGGAAAAGAAACAAGAGATTCCATGCAGGGATGAGTCACGATTTTTGGATATTCGATTAGTTTATTTAATTATAGAATATCGAATAGGTTGTGCGATTATTCTCTAAAATAAAATCTCCATGTTCTGGTGCTGATGCGGTGACGCGTTCATGTAACCGCGGGTGACGTAGCCAATAACATACAGCTGTCACAAAGAACCGGCAAAAGTAATGATTATGAATGTGTCAAATATCAATGAGACATTTTAATAGAATAACTAATGGAGTAATATTGTTAAATTCGCTGATAATCGGGTGACCAGATCGCAAACCAGAATTTAAAGCCGATATAGGTTCACGCACAACTCTCTCATTCGTCGTGACGTTATAACATTTCGTCTCGTCTCGTTTTGGTCAACGAAAATGAAGAGACATTTTAGCATAGTTTTTATTTCGTAAACCACATTTAGTCTCGTTTTTATTCGTCAACGATATTGCATTATACATGTATTTTAGTCATCGTCACATGACCAGCATTTACGTCTCGTCTCGTCTCGTTTTCGTCAGGTGATAACGGTTCGTTGACGACAATATTTCGTCATAATTTTCGTTTACGAAAGCAACACTAGTACGAGGTTGTGAAGGCCCACATTAACCAACTACTTGAGGCCCAGGTAATTAGAGAAAGCTGCAGCCCTTACGCTTCACCCATCGTCCTGGTCAAGAAGAAGGACGGTAGTCTACGCATGTGCGTAGACTACCGTCATTTAAATTCTAAGACCAGGAAGGATGCCTTTCCTCTACCCCGTATTGAGGAAACATTGGACTCGCTGGCGGTGGCACGTTGGTTTTCCACCATGGACCTTGCCAGCGGGTACAATCAGGTTCCTGTCACTGAGGCGGACAGATCTAAGACTGCCTTTTGCACTCCGTTTGGTCTCTTTGAATGGAACAGGATGCCATTCGGGTTGTGCAATGCCCCCGGCACCTTCCAACGAGTGCCAGTCTCTGCTCCTCTACCTGGATGACATTGTTGTGTTTTCCTCTTCAGTTGACCAACATCTGGCTCGGATGGAGGTAGTGTTAAGCCGGTTACACAGGGAGGGTTTGAAGGTCAAATTGTCCAAGTGTGCCTTTTTCAAACAGGAAGTGCAGTACCTGGATCATGTCATTTCGTCAGAGGGGGTCTCCACAGACCCAGGTAAGATTGAGGCGGTCTCACAGTGGCCTCTTCCAACCAGTGTGACAGGCTAGGCTAGCTGCCCAAAAACGGGATATTTTGTTCGGGTGACGTCTGTTTATTTGTTAGTCTAGCCACGGTGTTAAATAAAAATCTTGGATTGTTGTGGTTGTTTTCTATTAGTTTGCAGAGGTGCTCAGCCCTGGCTGCTTTTAGGGCCTTTTTATAACGTGACATACTGTCTTTCCACGCGATTCTAAAGACCTCTAAATTAGTTTGTTTCCATTTACGCTCTTAAATACGGGTTTCTCTCTTTAAAACATGCGTAGTATTGTTATACCATGGTGCTTTCATTTTCTCTCTGACCTTTTTTAATTTAATAGGTGCAACCACATCCAATGTTCTAGAGAGAATGGTGCTCATAGTGCTAGTTAGTTCTTCTAGTTCATCTGTTTGTTTGGGTTCAGGCAGCAGCTGAGACAGATTAGATAAGCAATTTGAGAAATTATCTATGGTGGATGGGAGGATTGTTCTGCCTGGTTGATAACGCGACGCCGCATGACATATTACAGCAGTACGTAATATGCAAGTTACCATGTAGTGATCAGTGACATCATCACTTTGTGGAATGATATCTATATCGGTTGGATCGGTTCCATGTGATATAATTAAATCGAGTGTATGATTAAGAGTTGGTCCGGTGACGTTTTGCTTGACCCCAAATGAATTTAATAAATCTGTAAACGCAGCCCCTAACGCATCATTTGGATTATCTACGTGTATGTTAAAATCTCCAACAATTAATGCTTTATCGACATTGACTAATAGGTCTGAGAGAAAATCTGCAAACTCTTTTAGGAAATCAGCGTAAGGCCCTGGCGGTCTATATACGGTAGCCAAGGCTAGAGCTAATAGGGCTGTTTTTCTAACATCTAAGAGCTTAACATTTAGTACAAGTACTTCAAATGAAATAAACTTATA
This sequence comes from Leuciscus leuciscus, assembly GCF_965113295.1. Taxonomy (NCBI): domain Eukaryota; kingdom Metazoa; phylum Chordata; class Actinopteri; order Cypriniformes; family Leuciscidae; genus Leuciscus; species Leuciscus leuciscus. Next base: position 41,521,396 of record NC_138737.1, on the reverse strand, counting down.
ACCCATTTTCTGAGTAACATTGAGAATATCTCTATAGATGGTTGCAACACCGCCGCCACGACCGATCAGACGGGGCTCATGCTTATAACAGTATCCAGATGGAGTAGACTCATTTAGACCGAAATAATCATTTGGTTTAAGCCAGGTTTCAGTAAGGCAAAGTACATCGAAGCTATTATCTGTGACTATTTCATTTACAATAACTGCCTTAGGTGTGAGTGATCTAATGTTTAGAAGACCTAGCTTTAGAAATAGTTTTTGTTTACTAATAGCAACATTTTCTGTTTTAATAATAATTAGATTTTTCCTAGATTCTGCAGTAGATTTATTATTTGATCTCACTAAACGAGGAATAGACACGGTTTCTATGCAATGTTCTACACTAGTATTTATATCAGTTGAATTGGTGCAGCAGAGACTATGATTTGGACTTTTGGTTACTAGTCAAAGGGTATTTAACATTTTGGAGATGTTATCCGACAGAAGATCCGCTCCGAATCTGCTTGGGTGTAACGGCAGCACCATCAGCACGGAAAAGCCTAGGACGCTCCCAAAACAGATTCCAATTATTTACAAAGAGCAGTTTCTGCTCATTGCACCATGACATTAACCATTCATTTAGCGCAAATAATCTGCTGAACTTTTCATGCCCTAATCGGTACGTGGGAAGCGGTCCTGACACAATGATCGTTGTTTCAGGCGATGTGCTGCGTACCGTATCGATCAGATTCCTGAAATCTTTCTTCAGAATCTCCATCTGGCGCAGCCTGATGTCGTTCACTCCCGCGCGCAGGACCACAGTTCCGACGTGCTCGTCACCGTTCAGGATCTCGGGAACGCGAGCAGCGATTTCAGAAACACGAGCACCAGGAAAGCAGTGACTGTGCACCTTACTTTTACCTAACGTAGCGTGTACGTGCCGAACGATGGAATCGCCGATGATCACAGCATCGCGTTCTGTTTCGCGAAGAGGGGAGAAGCGGTTTTGTGTGGATAACTCGAAAACCGGGAGGGTCGGAGAAAGTCTTGGTCTAAACCTGACTCGCGTCTTCCGCTGCGGAACCACCCAGGCTTCGTGGTGGCGTGTTGGAGCCGGAGTGAACGAGACCATGGCTGATCGCGACCGATGCTGAGGAACGCACGGAGTAGACGCGGTCGGAGTCAGCGGGTTAGTAACGTTAAACACTGATTTGTGTGCATCGGCGCGTGATGTTTCAAGAGCTAAACACCGGTCTCTCAGCTCGGCCTGTCTCAATAAAAGGTCGTGGATCTGTTTCTCAACAGCTTCCAGCTCAGACTGCAGTGCGTGCAGCTCAAATGTGTCCTCACCTGCACCAAAAGGTAGACTACTTACATCTGATATATTCGCCATTTTAACAGATGGACAGTGAGTTAGCAACGAAGCTACCAGTGATGCTATCAATATTAATACTAATTTATGACTGAAGTCTTGGATATAATCCGTTTTTTTTTTTTAGTGGTAGGGGTGTAGAGTAAACGCACGATAGGCGAAAAAAAAATGTTTGTTTGTAAGTGAGTGTGGAGAAGACGCGTTCAGCCGTGATCCACGGACGTACCTTTAAGAGTATCCAGCGTTGGATCACTAATAGGCTTGAGACGCGTCAGCTCAACAGTCCGCGTTGTAACTATGAGGTTTGAGCAGTAGTGCTTCTCAGTGAGGAAAAGTAGAAAATGTTCGTTGTGAGTTTAAAGAGAAAAATCAAGAATTATAAATCAAATCGATAGAGCTCCAAAAACAACAACGCATTCAGACGCGACGCATGCGCATTCCCTGTGATAGTGTGCATAGGTGGGTCCTGGAGCATCAGGATCGGTTGCAGGTTGCTTTTGAGGGTGCTCGTGAGCGGTTGGGGGCCACGGCAGATCGTCGGAAGGCCCGGCATGATCTGCAAGTACGAGAAGCACCACTGAAGGAGGGTCAGTTGGTATACCTCCGCGACCATAGCGTGAGAAGTAGACACAAAATCCACGACCTGTGGAGTTCAGTGGTGTACCAAATCTTGAAGGCACCTAAGGACGGGGGTGTGGTGTATACTATTGCCCCCGCCACAGATTTGGATAAAATAAAGCACGTGCACCGATCCTTGCTGAAAACTCAGATTAGCAGGAACCTTTCTCCCGCCTTGCAGGACAATCCGGTGGTTGAATTTGTACAGCTTCGTAGAGAGGAAGAGTTAGATGAGGGAGACTTGTTTGTCCTGGTGCCGGAAGCACCGCAAGTTAGTGGTGGGCAGGGGCCTAGAGGTATTGCCCCTTCCGTCCCTCAGAGGTCTGAGGAGGTACTATCGGGTGAAGCTCAGAGGGCAGAAGAAAGTCTTGAGACGGAGGTGAACTTACAGCCTGTAATGAGTTTTCCTTCAGGTTCTGCTGTGGTTAGGAGGACTGGAAGGAGTACTGCTGGGCAGCATCCTAATGTACATCACCTCCCACGATCAGTGGGGGCAGGTACGGTGTCTAGTATAGTGGGTGGTACAGCTGTTACTTGGTTTCGGCCTTGGAACTGATGACTCAGTGTAGGTTCTGTTTAGTTCACCGCCGGGGCGTCAGTGCAGAAGCTGGGGGTGGATTGTAACCGAATGAATGAGATGATTGACATTAGTGAGCACCTATCAGCAGGGAATCCCTCCTATTTAAGAGCTGGTTGGCTATAGCCTGGGATGCGTCACATCCGACTCCTTCTTCCATTGTTGACGGTGGCTGTAGGTGTGTGCGTTAGCATATAGTAATTTTTGTTTTTAGTTTCTTGTATGTACGGGACTGACGATTAGTGTTGTGTTTAGCCTGTCTTTCCCCTCCGGTTTCCCTCAGCTTGTCGTGGTGGGTGCATTCGTTGGCCGCTCGCCTTTCAGGTATGTGCAAACTGTTTGTGGAAAGCATATTGTTTGTTTTCGTTCGGGGGTTTAGGATCGGTTGATTGTTTTGAGTTATGTGCAGTGTCCCTGTAGTCCAGCTGAACAGCGGATTGCATGAATTCTGAGTACCTGTGAAAGGACAAGCACATTGTGTGAATGCATCGTCCCCTTCCGGTAAGTGTTATTGTGCATATAACTGTAGTTACGAGCTGAACGTTTAGCAATTGAGGCATAAATCTTAGTGGTGTTTTTCTTTGTATTTGGCTCAGGATTTTCCCTCTCGTCCGGGCGATTTGTTTTTCTTGCTGGCGCTATAAAAAGCTGTTATAGCCCCGTTGACTCCTTGCTGCTCTCTGGTCTCGGTTGTGGCGTTTGCCTTTCCTGCTGTTGCTACAGTTTACGTTACAAACCTGTTGCTCCCTCACTGCCATCTGTGAGAAGATCGTGTCACCCCACTGACGAAGGCGATCGTTGCTGTCTGGTTTTATTGATTTACTGTCTACTGAACTTTTGAGGCTGACGCTTATTAGTGTCTAAAATCGGAGCACCAAACCATCTGTTTTGCGAGCCCATTGCGGGAATTGAGTCATTTCTTTGTGGTTTTTTTTGTTTACACCTTTGTATGCTATTTGTGATTATTTATTAATTGTTATTATTACTATCTGCTCATGACTATACCCTAAACACTATCCAACTGTGGCTTATTGCAGTTAGTATTTTGAAGTTTGGTTATTAATTATTCTTTTTGTGATTTCCTTTCAGGTGCTGGGGCCCCACGGGTGGAGGATCTCTTGTGGTGGTGGTGTTCTCTCCGAATGTTTGCCGTGTGACACTTGAAGTTTTTGATGGTGTGTGCTTTCGGTGAATTAGTTTAGTGATCCCTCCTCCTGTGGCTTACCTCAGCCCTGTCAGTTTGTGTGTGTGTTTTTTGTTGTGTCTTTGTAACCAGTGTATTAGTAAAGAAAAGGTTGTGGATGTGTTTGTTTTTGTTTACTTAAATGTGTTTGTTGTTTTTGTTCACTCAAAACCTTGCCAGCATAGCTCCCGGTTGCCTTTTTAATGTGATTTCTCCTTCTGCTTTAAATTAAACTCTGTATTAATAAAACTTTTGTATATTTTCATATCCACGTTTCTGCCTACCTTATTAGAGAGAAGTGAACCTGAGTGACCTAATAATAATAATTTGAGTGTTGTCTATATTTCCCGGGGCGAAATTCCCCGGGTGGCGTAGTCGGAATTATTTCTACCTGTAATACCACGCTCCCGCCACAATCGGAAGCTCAAGTCGGCGGCGGTGTGAACCTACAGTTATGGTGAAAGGAAGATTGGTAAGTATCGTGATACAGAGTGAAATTGTAAGTTGTTTTTAATTACACGCTTACCTTTAGCTACGTTTTCTTGAGGTTAAGGAAAGGGGATATTTTGGTTTGCTATGGAAAACTGTAGTCTAGCTAGAGTGAACAAGCAAAATACAAGAAATGGTTAACTTATCAAGCTAATCACAACTCTTTATTCTTTGCCAATAATATAACCTATCTCTATAATAGGCTTGTTAACATCTTGGTTTCTTGACTGGTTGTTGACATAAGTGCAGCTCTAGATGTGAGTGCAAAGATTTTGCAAACGCAAGTTACAAATACCCTGGGGGCTAAGAAGTGCAGTCCTGGCTTTGCTGGAGCACATTGGGGCGTCTGGGCTTTTGACCACCAGAGGAAACGTCTGCAGTGCCGGGCTGGCCATGGTCGGACACGGGACCATAGCGGCCGTGCCAAACATTCCCACCGGACTGGGCAAACCGGACCACTGGTGTGGATACACAGGGGCTGGCATCACCCCAGCGAAGGGGGCGGTGGGCATCAGGTATCCGGGTATAATGAGTCACATTTTCAGTCTACAATATTATGAATATTTTTTTTATAATATCAATAATCTCATCTCACCTTACAATAGCAGCAGTTTCCTCAGTAGCTTGCTCTTCTCTGCAACTCTGTCTATTACAGTGTCGGTGTCCAAAGCTACAAGGATGTCCTTTTGAGTGGCCATCAACATGAAGGCTTCCAATTTGCTTGCAGACAGGCTGCTCCTCAGTCGGCTTTTGATATATTTTAGGGTTGAAAATGATCGTTCGCAGGCCACCTGGGTTATTGAAAGTGTCAACAAAAACTTGTACGCAAGTCCAAGCAGGGGATATGCATCAGTGAGCATGTTGAATCTCTGGAGAATCTGATAGCAGCACAGTGGGTAGTCTTTGCAGGAGACACAGCTTTTGTTGATGATTTCCATGTCCTCTTCCTTTCCATTAGGTCCATCCTCCACTGCCCTGGTCACATATTCATCCAGTGGTGACTCTTTCAGCTTGTCCCACTGTCCCATTAAGCTTTTCAGCTCATACTGCAGGTTGTCAACTGTTGCCCTATCATCAAATTTAACCAGGCACTTGCTGAGGTCTTCAAGTGCAGATTTAGGAAGAGCATGGTTTCGGATCAGGGAGAAGTTTTTGGGATCCAGAAATGACAAATCTGTATAAAGAGTGCCATGTGTCAGAAATCTTTGGTGGATGGCCTCAATAGCTGTATCAACAATTTGGTTATGAACCTTTACCTCGTAGGCTCTCTCAGCATCAATTATGGTGTCATCCTGAGACATCTCACCCGGCATGGCTTTCTTCTTCTTTCTTCTTTTCTGTGGCAGTGCAGCCTCCACTTCCATGTCGGTTTCCTCATCTTGCTGCTCAAGTTTTTCATTTGCCCATTTCACAAAGTCATCAGCAGCAACCTTGGCAGCTTGGAAATCTCTCGCCATCTTTTTTAGGGCATCTTGTGTTGACATGACCATCCTATGGGCAGAGAGGATGTCCATCCCTTCTGTCTGCAGGTACTTTGACAATGGTGATGTATGCTCAAATATCCTAAGGAATAATTGAGCTGTCAGTATTGTCTCATACCTGAGTAGGCCCTCTTTGTATCCTCTGGCTTTGGTGCGTACATTTCCTTTCACAGTCTTCAGTTCCTGAATGGCTGTGAGCGTGGACAACACATCAATGTACAAACTGTCTTGAGGCTTTCCAAATGATCCAAATATTTTGTTCAGAGCATCGTGCTTAGCCCACCAACGTGTCTCTCCAATTGGAGCAATGTGTCTGTGTCTCTTGTCATGGCTCTCCTTCTCCCAAATGTTCACTCTCTGATATGACTCCCTGATGAACACTGCTGTGTCATTGAGGAGATCAAACAGTGATCCACTCTCTATCACTATTTGAGTGGTATCAGACAGCACGAGATTGAGGACATGTGAATAGCACCATACGTGTACATGGTTGGGGGACTGTGATGCCAGCAGTGCAGAGAAGCCTCTGTACTGCCCCTGCATGTTTGAAGCTCCATCTGTTGCATTTCCATTGTCCAGTTTCAGATGCTCAAGGACCTCTTTTAGCAAGTTGACAAAGGATTGTCCAGTGGACGCGCTGCACCGGACCACTGCGACAAGCCTCTCATTGACAACATCAGTCACATACCTCAAAATGACTGAGCATTGGTCTTGCGCTGTTATGTCCTGCGTTGTATCCAGCTGGACAAAAAACATTCCAGCTTTCCGGATCTCAGTGGAGATGTTTTGCTGAATTAAGTTCCGGATGGTATCAATCACAGAGTTGACGGTCGTTTTAGACAGTAGAGAGATGAGGGAACCTCTGCCTCTTAATCCTGGTGACACATGCAACTTTTTGCTCTTCTCAATCACATTACTTAGATGCTCTTTTAAACACACATCATACTTTCCCAATAAAATGATCAGCTCCAAAAAATTTCCATGGTCGAGGCTATCATTGTCCAGGGTATACGCGGCCTCATTCTCCACCTGTCTGTAGCTTAGGCCCCTCTTTCCTATCACTTTTACGACCTCCACTACCCGTTCCAAAACCTGACGCCTCTTCTTGACCTGATTTCTGTGCTCTGTCAACTGTCTGCCCCCCAGTAGGTTTTTGATGTCAGCTTTTGAGCAGTTTAAAAAATAAGCTTCAGCACAATTTCTGTGTGCCATGCTTTTTTCATGCTCTTCCGATCTCTGGTGCACATGTCTCCAGTCTGACATTCCATTTATGAAAATACAGACACTCTGTCTGGCCAGACATAAAAAACAAAATAAAGCCTGATGTTCATGACAATATGTCAGCCACTTTCTGCTTTTGCCATCTTTACTGGTGAACACCTTCTTCACCACAGGGTTTTTAGCATCCTGTTTGGGGTGATGATATAAAAACACCTGCATCATGGCAGGCTCAGGACAGGCAAAGTAGTCTACAGCCTGTTCCTCCCTGTCTCTCTCCTCCACTGCTAACTCAACCTGGCTTGACTATACATAAGGACAGAGAGAGAGATGATTACAATTATTTGGAAGAGTTATTAAAAGTACACTTAGTAAGGATCCATTTTGGTTATATAGTCCTGTATTCTTAAAGAGCAGGATTTCTAGATGGACAATGTGCTCCATGTTATAAAAGCTAGTTAACCCTTTAGAACCCAATAGAATGTGGATGTAGTCCACATAAAATGTTTTTTTTCCAATGAACCAGACAGCAGAAAAACTAGTTTACAATTGCCAGTATAGGCTACTTTGTTTTAAAGAGCATAACCCCCTCTTTAATATGAAACCAAACAACATTTTCATTGTTGAGATACTTCCCATAAAAAAAGGAAAAAAAAGAAAAAAGGTGTTCATAAATTGTGAACAATGGTAGTGTCACACCACTGTATGGACGAGGACACAGAGATAATGGTAACAAAGGTTTATTTAGACACTGTATGCAGCTCCGGATAGCAAGGAAGCACAAAAGGTCAAACTCAGGGAATATAACGTTGAACTTAGAGTCTTTAGTATGCATGGAACAGATATAGTCACTCAGGGCAATGAGCTGGGATTCAGGAAGCTTCGCTGGTGGAGACAAACAGAACGGGTCTTGATCTTGAGGTTATCCAGGTAATAGCTGATCACTGATACAGACAGAGAACACACAGAGAGTTATGGAAAGTATGAACTTGAGAATACTTGCGGGATCACAGAGACACTTGGGAATAACGCTGGGGAGTCACAGACGTCTGAAGACGAGACCGGACAGTGAACTGTGGTGTGACTGGGGTTTATATCCAGAGTGAGCGTGGCATGTGAAGTGATGAGTTGCAGGTGCAGATAATCAGAATTCGGGTGAGTGTGATCGAGACCAGGTGTGTTGAGTTGACGCTGGCTGAGGTGTGCTGAGTGGATCCGTGACAGTACCCCCTCCTCCACGGCCAGCTCCTGAGGGCCGTATGCCCCGACGACGAGGGCGACCCCTAGGACGAGGGGCTGGACGATCCGGGTGTTCACGGTGGAAGTCCTGGAGGAGCGTGGGGTCTAAGATGTCATCCCGGTGTACCCAACAGCGCTCCTCCGGTCCGAACCCCTCCCAGTCCACAAGATACTGCAGTTGGCCCCCCTGTCGTCGGGAATCCAGAATGGCGTGGACCTGATACACGGCTTCGTCAGTGGGGTCCACTTGAGGAGGAGGAGGCACATCACCAGCGTCAGCTTCTGTGGAAGGGGGAGAGAGAGGTGCAGTGTAAGGTTTTAGCAGTGACACGTGGAAAGTGGGTGCAATCCTGTAGTGACGGGGTAGTGCGAGTCGATACGTGACTTCATTGACCTACCTCAATATCGCAAATGGACCTATGAACCTGGGACTCAGCTTACGAGAGGGCAGCCGGAGGCGAATATCCCTGGTGGAGAGCCACACCAGCTGGCCAGGAGTATAGTGGGGTGTGGCTCTACGACGTGCGTCGGCCTGCTGTTGGAACCTCCGGACTGCCCCCTGAAGATGGACATGGGCTGAGTCCCAGACCCTCTCACTCTCGGTGAACCAGTGTTGGACCGCTGGAACGTCCGATGGTTCTCCTGTCCAAGGGAACAGAGGTGGTTGATACCTTAGAACGCACTGGAACGGCGTCAGTCCGGTGGATGTCTGGCGCAGGGAGTTCTGGGCATACTCTGCCCATGGGAGGTACTGGTTCCAGCGGTCCTGAGCTTCATGGCAGTAGGTCCTCAGGTACCTCCCGATCTCCTGAACCTTACGTTCTGCTTGGCCGTTAGACTGTGGATGGTACCCCGACGTCAAGCTGACCGATACCCCCAGAAGTTTGAAGAAAGATTACCAGACTCTTGATATGAACTGATATGAACCTGAGCCATGCTGGGCCACCAGTAGCGTTGTTGAAGGAGTGAGAGGGTTTGTTGACTGCCTGGGTGTCCAGATCCCGGAGAGGTGTGTACGGAGTCCATGAGGGGAAGACGGAGATTGGTGGGTACAAAAATCTTCCCCTCAGGACCTCCCGGCGGAGCAGGTTCGGTAACGGTGGCGTCGGCTATGAGTTCGTCGATATTCCACTGGATGGGGCTGACAATCATAGTTGGAGGGAGGATGGTTTCGTTGATCTCTGTGGAGGACTGCTTTGAGATTCTTGGAACCGGGGCGGTAAGTAACCGTGAAGTTAAAGCGTGTGAAGAAGAGAGCCCACCTAGCCTGGCAAGGATTTAATCTCTTGGCTTCCCGGAGATACTCAAGGTTGCGGTGATCTGTAATCACTTGGAACGGATGATTGGCTCCCTCCAACCAGTGTCTCTATTCCTCTAGAGCCAACTTAATGGCCAGGAGTTCTCGGTTACCGACATCGTAATTCTGCTCCGCCGGGGACAACTTCCGTGAAAAGAAGGCGCATGGATGAAGTCGTGAAGGGGTCCCCTGCCGCTGAGATAGAACTGCTCCAACTCCGTTGGTGGAGGCGTCCACTTCCACTAGGAATGGTAGTTCGGGATCTGGATGACTCAGCATAGGAGCAGAACTGAAGGCTTCTTTGAGAGTTTCAAAGGCTTGACACGCCTCTGTAGACCAGGTTAGCCGCTTGATACCCTTCTTCACCATGGATGTCACTGGAGCGCAGATCTTACTGTAGTCGCGGATGAACCGGCGATAGAAATTGGCAAAGCCGAGGAAGCGTTGCAGCTCTTTCAGGGTTTGAGGCTTAGGCCAATTGATTACAGACTCCACTTTACTTTGATCCATGGAGATGCCATCTGGACGGATCACATACCCCAGGAAGTGCATGGATTCACGATGGAATTCGCATTTTTCTAACTTCAGGTATAGCTGGTACTCACGGAGGTGTTTTAGCACTTTCTTAACCTGAAGGATGTGTTCATCGAGGTTGGAGGAGTAAATCAAGATATCATCAATGTAGATGATCACAAACCGGTGGAGCATGTCTCGGAAGATTTCATTCATGAAGCCCTGGAAGATCGCTGGACTGTTGGACAGGCCGAAGGGCATAACCCGATATTCGTAGTGCCCCGCAGGAGTGATGAAGGCCGTCTTCCACTCGTCTCCTTCACGGATACGAACCAGGTTGTATGCACTTCTCAAGTCGAGTTTGGTGAAGATTTTCGCCGAACGGAGTTGCTCAAGAGCAGAGGGCACCAATGGTAACGGATATCTGTACTTGACTGTGGCTGCGTTAAGGATGCGATAATCAATACATGGACGGAGTCCTCCATCTTTTTTCCCAACGAAGAAGAAGCTTGAAGCGGCAGGGGACGTGGATGGTCGAATGTATCCTTGACGTAGAGCTTCCTCCACGTACTCCTCCATGGCCTTCTGCTCCGGGATGGACAATGGGTAAACCTTCCCAAGCGGTAGTGTGGCCCCAGGCAGCAGGTCGATTGCGCAGTCCCATGGCCGATGAGGTGGAAGAGTGGTGGCGAGTTGCTTGCTAAACACGTCCTGGAACGCCCGGTATTCTAGTGGAATCTCGGGAGCTACATCTGTGGCCGGACTCTCGATGGAGGTTGAACCCAGGATAGCAGGAGAAGTGGACAAGGACGGGGCCGTTGAGTTCTTCTTGATGGGACGTAAACAATGCGATTTGCAATAATTACTCCATTGGCGTACCTCTCCAGATGTCCAGCAGATGTCAGGCGAGTGCTGGTTAAGCCAAGGGCGTCCCAGGACGATATCAGATGTGGAGCCCTCCAGTACCAGTAATGAACATCTTTCCTGATGTAAGCGCCCGATGGAAAGTTGTAACTCGGGACTGCAGTGAAGAATACTTCTGTTACTGAGAGGTTTGCCCAGAATGGAGTGAATACTCAGTGGATGACTCAAGCGACGACGGCGGGCTTGTAACCGGTTGAGCAGAGAGGCTGAGATGAAATTCCCCGCTGCACCAGAGTCAATCAGAGCTTTCGCTGGAACAGAATGTTTTCGGTAGGTAAGTAATACTGGAGTTTGCTTCAGGTTTGATACAGGAAATGGCAGTTCAACTGTACTCACCGCCGAACGACTGGGACGAACGGGACATTCAGCACGGTAGTGTTCAGAAGCTCCACAGTAGAAACACAGATTATTGGTGCGACGTCGATTACGTTCTGTTGTGGTTAGTCGTCCTGAGTCGAATTCCATTGGCTCTGGTACTGGAGGGTTTACGGGCTCGGAGAGGCGAGGGGGTCGTGCAGAGGGATTTTGGAAGCAAGCAGTGCGGTGTTGGGCTATGAGAATTGAGCGTTGGATACGTTTTTCAATCCCGATGGTGTCATCATAAATGGCCAGTTGTAAACAGATGTCAGAGTTGAGTCCTTGACGATAGGCTGTCATCAAGGCAATCTCATTCCATCCGCTACTTGCAGCGATCGTCCGAAACCTCAGAGCATAATCTGAAACAGAGGAATTGCCTTGTTGTAGGCGAAACAACTGATCGTGAATCGATATGGCATTGGATGATTGAGAAAATACAGTACTGAAATGATTTAGGAACCCGTTGAAAGACTGTAATGCAGGTGCATCGGAATCCCAGAGAGCTTGAGCACTCTTTGCACTCTCCGTCGCCCGAGTAATTTGCAGGTTTGGCCATGGGACTTACTGAGGCAGGTCGGTAGTTCAGAAGAGTATGACGGAATTCCATTAGTGTTTCTTGAAGTGTAGGTTGTTGGGTGACGGCTGCGTGCACAGGGGTACTCTGAGAGGTTTCGATGGATGAAGCGGAGATTCCGGAAGCCGTGGGAGCCTGCATTGTGTGTGGTCCGGTCTTCTGTCACACCACTGTATGGACGAGGACACAGAGATAATGGTAACAAAGGTTTATTTAGACACTGTATGCAGCTCCGGATAGCAAGGAAGCACAAAAGGTCAAACTCAGGGAATATAACGTTGAACTTAGAGTCTTTAGTATGCATGGAACAGATATAGTCACTCAGGGCAATGAGCTGGGATTCAGGAAGCTTCGCTGGTGGAGACAAACAGAACGGGTCTTGATCTTGAGGTTATCCAGGTAATAGCTGATCACTGATACAGACAGAGAACACACAGAGAGTTATGGAAAGTCTGAACTTGAGAAAACTTGCGGGATCACAGAGACACTTGGGAATAACGCTGGGGAGTCACAGACGTCTGAAGACGAGACCGGACAGTGAACTGTGGTGTGACTGGGGTTTATATCCAGAGTGAGCGTGGCATGTGAAGTGATGAGTTGCAGGTGCAGATAATCAGAATTCGGGTGAGTGTGATCGAGACCAGGTGTGTTGAGTTGACGCTGGCTGAGGTGTGCTGAGTGGATCCGTGACAGGTAGCTTATTTAATCGCTTAATTGTGGTAGCTTATTTAATGTATAAATTTATATTTATATTTATTTAATGTATAAATTGTATCTATCAAGGCGGGTTTTGATCCACAAATAGCATGCGTTAGCTACCTCTCTTCCAACGTGTAACTCGTCGTGGGCACTTTGACGCAGCCATTTTGAGTAATAATTAAAATAATCAAATGGCATCATCTAAGTTTTTCTAGAGAAGGGCCGTCGACGGCCGTTATGGGTTTTAAAGGGTTAACATTAGAATAGTCAGCCGAAGTTGCAATTGAATAAGTTAACTCTGCTAACCTAGCTACAAAAACAATGCAAAATAGCTTATGCTGTGTTATTTGACTTTAGCTGACTAAGTGGCTAGTGCAGTAGGTGACAATCTGACAGACTTTATAATAGCGACAACGATTATTGTCTTATTATAATATTCATTAATTTAGGTAAATCATCATCATCATCATCTTCGTCGTGGCCCAGCCAGGCCCACACACACTATCCTCCTGCATCCGCCCTGATTAACACTCCCTCCCTGTTAAATCATGTAGCTACCATGCTTACCGTTTCAATTACACTCTCCTGCTCACTCTGTCCCTCCTTGACTTCGCCTTGACTACGTCGGCTGACTGGAACCACCAATGCTTTAGCGATGCACTCCCACACTCGTGTTTCACTGCAACCCACACAAATAATCACACGTGAATATATCAATGCACAGCACTGCAAAGTCTCTCCACTCACAGAATAGGGTGTTGGCATGGGGTCCCGTCTACCACTCGCCGATGGAGTCTCACTGGTAACAGCAGTGAAGCGTGAGGTATTCAATAAACTATAAACTCCTCCCAAAAGACAATTTCAAATGACATGAAGTTCCATCCAGTTCCAAGAGACATCACTTATGTCACAATCCAGTTAAAGACATCACTTATCTCTCATCGGTGTCGATTCTCCTCTCCAACCCTTCAGTTATGCCTCAACCCATTGGACTCGCCCTTTGCCCGGCTTCCGGTCTCCTACCGCGTCTGGAACACAAGACTGGCTGCCCCAACACCGCTCGACTCGACTCCACTCCGCTAAACTGCTGAACTCCCTTTGGTTTGAATGTAATACCTTTTTATGTTACCCCCAATCAATGCATGCCCCAATCGCTGTTCTGCTTACTCTCTCCTCCCGCACCTGTTCTCAATCTTTCATAATAATGTAACAACAATGACTATGACATGCGGTCACATGCTGTTCAAATTAGTAGATCCTGATCTCCCAACACATCCTTCGTTGTCTCCTTAGACAACGAGTTTGTTCATGGCACCTCTGAGTCTGCTTGAACGGTCAAAATGGCATCTTTGTGGCTCCCCAGAGGGACATTTGATTCACATAGGGAACCCTGTTTTGGAGAATACCCTCTAAAACCCCCATTTGAGCATGGACTCCCTGTGACTTTACATCCTCGTGACATTCCAGATACTCCACACACACGTACATACACACACACACAAACATCCTTTGGGTTTAACTTAACATCCTCTTAATGTGTGTAACTCAGACTTGTATCTGAACTTCCTGTATGTATGTGTGATTAATGTTGTTTTGATCATATAGTTATGATCTTCGAGTGTTTGGCTCTGAAATGTGTTTTTGAAGAATGTTCTCCCAGTAGAATCGCATCCCGTAACCCGACCTCGACCTGGTCATAAACTTTATGACTCCAAAGCTGCAGCTCCTCCAGTTCTTCTGCAAGCCAACATTCCAGACATTTCCACACATATGATCCAATAGCAATGTTTGTGATATGTATTTTTATGTGTGTATAATTAGCCAGATAATGTCTGAGGTATCTATGCAACGTTATTATGATAATCAAAATCACTAGGCTATTGATTATGAGGAAATTATGTAACCCTGTATTTCTTTCATGCAAAAACGTCATTCGAGGTGTCAATGTAATGGGAAAAACATGTCGGAGTCGAATCTTGACTGCAAAGTACAATAATATGCATTTATTCCAGGAAATACCATATTTCTAAATTTGAATGTTGTTTTCGATTTCTCACATGACAGACAAAGGAGGGGGGGGGGGGGGGGGGGGGGGGGTTTCTTCACAAACAAAGAAACCTCTTCCCGCTTCAGATCAGAGGATCCGATTCGTCCTCCACGAAAAAGGAGGCGTACACGGGATTCCCTTAAAAGTCCGAACCTTCAGTTTAAACTTCTCTCTCAACTCTCTCAACTCTCAACTCATCCTCTCTTCGGACCTTCTCCTCCACGCGCAGCGCTTCTCCCAACGCAACCAGCGGGACAGGCCTCGGCTTCTCCTCTGGATGCATGCCCGCGTCATGTAGAAGCTGCCGTTCTTTTGCAACTAAGTTCCTACACGCCTTTCCCTTCCACAAGGGAAATGATCTGAACTTTCTCGGTAACGTTAAATTCAAGTGAGCCTTTACATCGTCTTGCGAAACAACCCAAAAGACGAAGCTAGACGCAAACCAGCCGGACACGCACGCGCACGCGCGCGCCCCCTTTTCAGCACCACTCTGAAAGAGCACAGAATCTTGCAAGTAACGTAACTCTCTCTAAACGCTGATTTCAGGTGTCCAGGTCTTAGGTCTGTGAATTAAGTTACCCTCTATCTCTTCTCTCTGTCTTTCTGTCTTTCTTTCATTTCATTTCATTTATTCTGACCACGCAATGTTTTATGTTTTGTTTGGTTAAATGTTGTCTGTTTTACTGTTTGCATTTTTACGTACGTTTATATTGTAGCTCATATAATCTCTCTAGTTTACATTTATTAAAATTTCATTTATACTTTAACTGTCTCTGTGTTTGAAAACCCACCTTTTAAGTCAATGAAATTAAAAGATCTAAGCTACAAAGCTCGGTATTTTAGACTACATTTAGTAGGTCTTAATTCATAAACTCAGAAAGTTTGATGTTCGTGGCCAGAAGATAAAACTTTCTTGGAGTTTGTAAAGGGATACCCCCTTCTTAACTGTGATAATCTTACATTTATTCGCTGGACGAATGACTGATGACCAAACCAGTTACAGAACAAGGTAATCTCGACAATTGATAAAATAAATGTACATGCGATTTCTGAATTATTATGACCATGAGTTATAATTATTAATATTTCCAAAATTCCCTATAGCCTTGAGTTAATTCACATTTACCCAGAGTCGTTTACGTTACAATAATCTCCGTCATTGCCCGGTGTATCCGGAACCGGAGTCTTCGCGGGTCCCACACCGGAAGAGCTCCCCATAGGAAAACTCCGGCCGGAATCAAAGGTTCCGCCTCCTTCATAATCGTCACCCGTGACATCGACGCTAACAGACAGCAGACAACAGGTGTGTTGGACATCGGCTGCGGCTGGATGTAACCGATCGGCGAGAGTAGCCAAGTGCAGGCGGGGAGGAGCTGCAAACGGAGACGTGAAGTCGGACACTTTCTGGTTCCCGTAGTGACCGCTCACGTGGTGTTTGCATACTTTACCACAGCTGAAGTGAAATAAATGCAATATTTGCCAAATAATACACTGATGTTTCAGAGACATTTTCATTCAATACTTTATGTATAGCCGGGCTGAGGGAAGATCCTAACTGCAAGCTCTGTGTGCAAAAGGGAACACTGGCACATATACTATCAGGGTGTAAAACAGCTCTCACCCAAGGTGAGATGGAGATGTCTCACCATAAATGGCGTCATGACAAAGTGTTACTGGCCCTTGCTGACATATTGGAGCAGGAGAGATGCAGGAAGAGGCCTGCCGGTATGGGCTTGAAGAGGGCGATCACCTTCATCAAGGAGGGAGAAAGGCCTTTTTCAACCAAATCATCAAAACCCAGTCTCCTTCAAAACGCCAGGTCCTGGGAGATGAGGGTGGACGTGGGAAAAAGGCTGCAATTCCCAGAGGTGGTGCTCACAGCCCTCCGTCTAGGGTGACCAGACGTCCCGAAAAATTCGGGACAGCCCCGAAATCTAAACTGTTGTCCCGAATCCCGAATTTGGCCCTAATTGTCCCGAAAATTATACTAAAGCAAAATCTTGAGTAGTTATTGTCTTACAAA
Source organism: Leuciscus leuciscus (assembly GCF_965113295.1). Lineage (NCBI taxonomy): Eukaryota > Metazoa > Chordata > Actinopteri > Cypriniformes > Leuciscidae > Leuciscus > Leuciscus leuciscus. The sequence goes on along the minus strand of NC_138737.1, from coordinate 41,504,806 downwards.
CATTAAAAACTGTCTGCGGAGGTTGAGGCCGGCGACACACTGGCTGCGTGGCGTGTCCGTTTTTATTTCGGCTCCCTGTTAACAGGTTAGAGCTTGCACACTGCCTGCGTGACACGCGCGTCTCAGGCGCGCCTCGAGCCGCGCGGAAAACGCGTGCATGCTAGAAACAGAACCGACGCCTATTTTTCACGCGACACGCAAGCCTGCAAAATAGCAAGCAAAATAGAATAGGAAAAGATGTTTGTATGTCATTTTGACATGAAAACATATTAATAAATGACATTTTGATGTTTGAAAGTTTAAGTTTTTACATAAATGCAGATATAAATGTAATAAAAAAATATATATGATCGATTTTCAAATATTGCACCTCTCAATACAGAATAATGACAGACTGTTGATCTGTTTGGTTCAGGTTTGAAATTCATTATCTTTTATTATAGGCTACGCAGTCTGATATCATAGAAGCCCCCCATCCCGTCACCCCAGACCCATAGATACCCCCCCCCCCCCCCCGGGTCCCGAATTTCAGCCAATCTCATCTGGTCACCCTACCTCCGTCCAGGGCAAGAAAATAATTCTAGTTGAGCTGACGGTGCCTTGGGAGGATGGATGTGAGGTTGCCCATGAGAGGAAGGCCTTGAAGTACCAATCCCTTCTTCAGGACTGCAAGGACAAGGGATGGCAGGTGTGGCTGTTCCTGTTGGAGGTCGGCTGCAGAGGTTTCCCGCTCTGGGCATGGACGAAAGGAGAAAAAATCAAACAGCACGTCGGATGGGGGAGGAGGCAGAACGTGCCTCCTGCTGGATATGGAACAGGAGGGAGGAGGAAAGCTGGAAGCCAGGAGCAGATGGGCAGTGACTTGGCCATCACTGCCGGCCCACCAACTGGAGGGTGTTGTGGTTGAGGGCCGAAGCACACAGTGAAGGTTGTGTACCACCTGACGACATCTGCTCCTGGCAGAAGGCTACAGTTACCCATAAGGTAAGTCAAGTCAAGTCAAGTCAAGTTTATTTGTATAGCGCTTTTCACAATACAGATTGCATCAAAGCAGCTTCACAGTATTAAATTAAAATAATACAACAAAGTTTTTTTCAAGAGGAATTTATTGATTGATAAAATTAAATTAAATATCCCCAAAATATCCCCAACTGAGCAAGCCAAAGGCAACAGTGGCAAGGAACCGAAAAACTCCATCAAGTGACCTAATGGTGTCCTAAAACTCCATCAGGTGCCTTAATGGAGAAAAAAAACCTTGGGAGAACCCAGGCTCAGTCGGGGGCCAGTTCTCCTCTGGCATTGGATAGAGGCCGGATTGTAGTTTGAACTGTAGGATTATATGAATGCCTGGCTGAAGAGATGCGACTTTAATCTAGTTTTAAACTGGGAGAGCGAGTCTGAGCAACGAACAGTATCAGGAAGACTATTCCAGAGTTTTGGAGCCAAATGTGAAAATGCTCTCCCTCCTTTGGTGGTTCTGGATATCCTAGGTATGACCAAAAGCCTCGAATTTAGTGATCTCAAAGAGCGCGATGGATTATAGGGCGATAGAAGATCCGTTAAATAGACTGGAGCTAAGCCGTTTAGGGCTTTATAAGTCAGTAGCAATACCTTGTAATTAATACGGAACTTTATAGGTAACCAATGCAGTGATGATAAAATCGGTGTTATATGATCATATTTTCTTGATCTCGTAAGAACTCTAGCGGCGGCATTTTGGACTAACTGTAGCTTGTTTATTGAGGATGCAGGACAACCAGCTAATAAAGCATTACAGTAATCCAGTCTCGAGGTCATGAATGCATGAACTAACTTTTCTGCATCAGAAACTGATAGCATATTACGTAGCTTAGCAATGTTTCTAAGGTGGAAAAAGGCTGTTTTTGTAACATAAGAAATATGATTTTCAAAAGACAGGTTGCAATCGAGTATAACACCCAGGTCTTTTACTGTAGAGGATAAAGTAACAGGACATCCTATGATGTTAAAGTTGTATTGTGCGAGGTTTTGTGGGCGGTTTTTTGAACCGATAAGTATTACCTCTGTCTTGTCTGGATTTAATAAAAGAAAATTACGCGTCATCCAATCTTTTATATCTTTAACACACTCTGTCAATTTGGAAAATGTAGCGTTTTCATCCGGCCGTGATGAAATATATATTTGAGTGTCATCAGCATAACAATGGAAACTAATTCCATGTTTCCTTATAATATTTCCAAGTGGCATCATATATATTGAAAATAACAGAGGGCCTAATACAGATCCCTGCGGCACTCCATAGTTTACTGGAGTTATGATCGATTTTTCTCCATTTAAATAGACAAAATGGTAGCGGTCAGATAGGTATGATTTGAACCAGCTTAGTGCTTGTCCTTGAACACCAGTATAATTTTGTAGTCGATCTAAGAGTATTGTGTGATCTATAGTATCGAACGCAGCACTAAGATCAAGTAAAACTAGTATTGAGATACAGCCTTGGTCAGAAGCTAAAAGTAAATCATTTGTGATTTTAACGAGCGCAGTTTCAGTGCTATGATGCGGTCTGAATCCAGACTGAAACTTTTCACAGATATCATTTTGTTGCAAGAAAGAGCCCAGTTGAGCGGACACCACTTTTTCTAATATTTTAGACATAAATGGAAGATTTGAAATGGGTCTATAATTTGCTAGATTATTATGATCTAATTGTGGTTTCTTAATGAGAGGTTTTATAACTGCCAGTTTAAATGTTCTTGGAACATGACCTAAAGATAAAGACGAGTTAATAATATTGAGGAGAGGCTCTTCCACTACAGATAACACTTCTTTCAGTAGTTTAGTTGGTATAGGATCTAATAAACATGTTGTTGTTTTAGATGAAGTGATAAGTTTATTTAACTCTTTTTGTTCTATAGTTGTAAAGCACTGTAATTGTTCTTTCGGGGTGATAATTGAAGCTGAATTGTAAGGCGCGATTGAAGATTGAACGTTTATAATTGTGGTTCTGATGCTTTCTATTTTCTCAGTGAAGAAGTTCATGAAATCATTACTACTGAACTGTAACGGGATATTTTGTTCGGGTGACGTCTGTTTATTTGTTAGTCTAGCCACGGTGTTAAATAGAAACCTTGGATTGTTTTGGTTGTTTTCTATTAGTTTGCGGAGGTGCTCAGCCCTGGCAGCTTTTAGGGCCTTTTTATAACGTGACATACTGTCTTTCCACGCGATTCTAAAGACCTCTAAATTAGTTTGTTTCCATTTACGCTCTAAAATACGGGTTTCTCTCTTTAAAACATGCGTAGTATTGTTATACCATGGTGCTTTATTTTTCTCTCTGACCTTTTTTAATTTAATAGGTGCAACCACATCCAATGTTCTAGAGAGAATGGTGCTCATAGTGCTAGTTAGTTCTTCTAGTTCATCTGTTTGTTTGGGTTCAGGCAGCAGCTGAGACAGATTAGATAAGCAATTTGAGAAATTATCTATGGTGGATGGGAGGATTGTTCTGCCTGGTTGATAACGCGACGCCGCATGACATATTACAGCAGTACGTAATATGCAAGTTACCATGTAGTGATCAGTGACTTCATCACTTTGTGGAATGATATCTATATCGGTTGGATCGGTTCCGTGTGATATAATTAAATCGAGTGTATGATTAAGACGATGAGTTGGTCCGGTGACGTTTTGCTTGACCCCAAATGAATTTAATAAATCTGTAAACGCAGCTCCTAACGCATCATTTGGATTATCTACGTGTATGTTAAAATCTCCAACAATTAATGCTTAACTGTTGCACCCACTAGGTGTATGTCACAAGTATGTACTGCTTCATACAGCGTCTGTTTGAACAAGAATAAAGTTCAACATAAGCTACTATCAATGAAGTGGAGTCTACGTTTTTAATCAGTTTTAATTTGATAAACATGACACAATATAACATTGCAACAACATGAAAAGATTTTTTGTGAGCTTTAGAGGAACTAAAGGTGTTCGAATAAACACGAAACACACGTGATCGTTGTCATGCGGTGAATCCGGCCAATCGTGGAACAGCTGAGTCGTCATCAGAGCTCCTGCAGCCGCTCTTGAGAAGCGGCACTGGCGGGGGAGTGCCAAGATGGTGGCCGCGTAAGTCTGTTACTGCTGAGCTCCCGCACAAAAGTTCTAATTTGGTGGCATTTCAAGAAAAACTGCATTCTTCTGATATCGGACCATTTCTTATTACTTTGAGAACCACCTAATGTCACCGCCTCAGAGGAAAAGAATGCACAAGATCAAGAAGAAGCTCATCCCTGATGCACAGCCAAATAACGCTCTGATAGTCTCGTGTCACGATTATGCTAGCTCTATGTCGACAGTAGAGGTCTCCATGTCGGAGGGAAACTTTTCCCCGCTACCTGTGACTCCATGTGATTCCCCAGCGGTAAAAAAGGCTCTCTATAATGCAAAACACGAGCCCACATCCCAAGACAACATCGTCATTACTACCCTTTCCCAGCTTATCAAGGAGCAGGCTGACTCCATACAATTTCTGGTGAGTGAAAATTGATGAAAACGCATTGAAAATTGAAGGGCTAAAGAAAACTGTGGACTTTGTATGCAGTGAAGTAAAAGAAGCACAACTGAGAGTCAAGAATGTTGATGGCCGCCTTAAAGAGGAAGAAAAAAAAAGTGGCAGCGCTCCTATCTCGCGTGTGTGAACTGGAGACTTACTCAAGAAGGTGGAACTTGAAGGTCTATGGAGTCGCCGAAAACACTGCAGAAAATGTGAAGGAAAAGGTTACAGAGCTTTGCCGGAGTATTCTGCCAGATGAAAAATTGACACCAGCGATCGACGTCGCCCATCGCATTGGGAAACTAACACCAGCCAGCTCTCGGCCGAGAGCCATCATCATCAGATTCTCCCAGAGATCCTACAGAGATGCTCTATGGAAAGCGGCAAAAAATCACCCCGTCATGCGTGATAACAAGCTCCGCTTCGTTGAAGACCTCCCTCAACCTGTCAAGGAAGCCAGGCTGAAGATGTGGCCTTTGGTGAGTAAGGCACGTAGTGAAGGTAAATCTGCTTACTTTGTTGGAGCACGGGCTTTTGTCGATGGGAAGGAAATCACTTGAAGAACTGAACTGACAATGGTCCGAAATCTCCGGAATATTGTACATGAGACAACCTTCTAGATTCCCATATTTTTGGGTAAAATGTTCTTTTATTTTTTGACACATAACCCATAAAGTGTTTTTCCAGGCTATTGGCTCTTTTTACTACCTTGTTCTGAAGCCTGATCCTAAGTTTTGTTTATTGAAGATCGTTTATGTGGGATGTAGCTTAATATACTCCCTGAAAGATCATAATTATTGACCAGCAATTTAAAAGACTTTTATTCTTTTTTGATAAACACATTGGTCTTCTTTATTTTATCTGGGACACAATAAATATGGTCTTAAGTTTCCACCATATAACACTTTTTTTATTTTAAGGTGCAATTGGTGCTCAGTATAACATTGTTTTGTTGATTGTTCCGTAGTACTTAAGCCATAGAACACAGATTTCTGGTTTTGCCAGGAATCTCACTCAAACTCAAATGATGAGAATTTTTGGAGATCTCAGTGGGGGAACGATTTATGGTTTTCTCAAATACAGATCCAAAAGGGCATTTTATCTGCCAAGTGGTTGGTTACAACAAGATTGTTTTAATCATATTAAACATTTACGGGTACAATTCTAAGTTACAAAACATCCAGTTATTTGCTAATATAGAAAACAGACTCAAGTATTGGCTAACAAAATTTCCAAACTCTCACATTTTACCTGGAGGAGACTTTAATATTACTCTAAATTCTGAGATTGACAGATGGCCACCTACACGTGATAATAATAGAAATGCATATTTTAAGCTTTTCATGGACAGGTATGATTTAAGTGACATATGGAGAGTTAAATTCCCAGATGTAGTTTCACCTGGAGTAATAAAGACAACACTAGACTTTCTCGCATAGACTTCTGGTTAGCAGGATATCTCAGTTAACATTCTTCCCTGTCCTTTAAGCGATCATAAAGCAGTATTCATTTCTATTAAATTATTTTCAGATAATGATTATAAAGCCAATTACTGGAAACTTAATAATTCTCTTCTTAAAGGTCCCATGACATGAATTTTTCACTTTCTGAGGGTTTTTTAACATTAATATGAGTTCCCCTAGCCTGTATATGGTCCCCAAGTTTCTAAAAATTTCAATCGGTGTAAATCGAGCTTTTGCTATCTTTCTCTGCCTTTGAGAAAATGGAGGCTCATACGCGCTGATCTTGAATCTCCTCCTTATGACGTCATAAGGAGGAAATGTACGTAAACTCCACGCATTCCTTGACAAAAAGTGATTTGTTACCAAACAATACATTTTCATTATTCCAAATAAGACACGTGTGTGGGGAGAAATGATGTTTGAAAGCAATCTTCCAGGATTCTATACCTTGTTTGTAAAAATCTTAGTTTAATAGGTAATTTGCTGCATTTAAATGGTAAATGGACTGCATTTATATAGCGCTTTCACAGACCTATGGCCACCAAAGCGCTTTACATATAGCCTCACATCCACACACTCATTCATACACCGACGGCGGCGTCAGCCATGCAAGGCGCCATCCAGCTCGTCGGGAGCAGCTGGGGTTAGGTGTCTTGCTCATGGACACCTCGACACTTGGTCAGGTGGAACCAGGGATTAAACCACCAACCTTCTGGTTTGTAGACACCCTACATGAACCACTGAGCCACTGCCACCCCACATTTAAAATGACAAGATAATAAAAACTGAAGGTCACCACAATGTTTGAAGATTATGTTAGGGATCCAAAACCAGTGTAATCCATCATTAGAAATACAATACTTAATCCAGTTAATTTTGATAATAATAATTTTTGAATAATATCAGCCACAGGTCTATAGTCTATGTGATTTTTGCGAAAAATCTGATTTAAACCAAGTGTACAAGTGTATATATGGGGGTTTAGATATCTCTGTGCATCGATCATGTTCAGACACTGACAGAGATTTGCTATTAGGTGTTTGACGCTATTAGACACATTTCTAGAAGGAAATCTATCAGCAATAAATCTGGAGCCTCATTGAAATCGCCACCAAATAATAAAGGCAGAGGGATATTTAAGTTATTAATTACTTATATAAATGACTTTACTATCTGGTAGATTTTGTTGTTTGAAGAACTCTTGAACCCATGTTAATCATTATTGAAAAAATGGTATCCAAGTGAACAATTGAGATAATCCACCTTCCAATCCCTGAAGAAAGCGTTTCTATAATCTTTCCTTGAAATCCACTATTAAGTACGGCAGAATTTTTCATCGTTTACACAAGAGTGTATAAAATAAAATGTCCCTTTTCATGGATTTACAAAACTAAAATAAAGCTTTTTGCATGTTTAAGTCACGCACCCCATCGAACATTAAAAGAGAAACATGAGAGGAAGTTGATATATATAGAAAGAAGGGTGAAATCTGCAGCCCGGAAGTTGTCCGTTGGTCAGGAAATCTTTAGTCCATTCTGTGGAAAGGAGTTTTAACATTTAATCCTTAAAATTAGTGCTGGGCGGTATGACCAAAAATCCACATCACGGTATTTTTCTAAATTATTATGCGCACGCAACCAGGGGGCAAAAAAACCCGCGGTCTTCGTACCGGAGTAAAGGGTTTAGGCTAGTAGCATAGTGGTGGTGTTGTCGCTAAGTCAAAATGCCAAGGAGTTGTTGCATGGTCAATTGTACCAACCGAGCCAGTGCTGGGTGCCTGATGTTCAACATTCCTAGGGGGGAGCATGGTTTTGCCAAAAACCGGCGGAGGTTATGGCTTCAAGCCATAAGAAGGAGGGCAGATTGGGGTCCGGATGGTGCAGAAGGAGGTGAGAGTGTCTGCAGCGAACACTTCATAACTGGTAAGTGTTTTGTTTTATAGCTATCTTAATTCTCTATCTATGAGTTTGAGTTAGCACTGCATGCTCATCCATGTTCATGGTCATAAATCAATTATCATTAAACAAAAGACGTTGCTTTGGTTCAGTGAATATGGTAGTAGCAGCTAGCTAGCTAGCAGCGCGATAGATTTCTCTGTCATTGAGTAAATGTTAATATAAAACATTAAGAAAGTAATATTGCTAATCTGTCATGTTTTTTTTTCTACCAGGGGAGCCATCCTTTGACTGTGATAGTCCAGACTTTGTTCCCTCCAGCATCACCATAGACAGTAGTGGAAAAGTGGCAAGGTCTGTCCGTATTTTTTAACCTTTTGAGTCATTTAAAATATTTTGACCTCATTTATTTGACAGTTTTTCTGCCAGTTTCTGTGTCCTGTCTGTATTGTTTTGTTTGCTCTCGAAAACAGCCTAGATTGTTTGCTGATATTTTTATGTTGATATGCCTTCCTCTGCTGTTGTCGTAGGTCTGAACGAAAGAGAAGACGGGAGTCAAGGGCTCCTGATGAGAGACCTGGTGTCATGCCTGATCTGGAATCAGCTGCAGGTATGCCAAACTCCTAATTTTGATTAATTAATAAACTGACACTGTTAGTTTGTTACACAATGTGTTTGCCTTTCCTTAGTAAAATGTGTGTGTTTGTGTGTTTGTCTCTCTCTCTCTCTCTCCCTCTCTCTCGCTTTCGTAGATGAGCTTTCCCCTGAGTGTGCACTCGAAACTAAATATAGAGAGCTGCGTGAGGACTACTCTTCTCTGAAAAGAGAGCTGGAGGCTGTAAAAGAAGAAAACCAGCAGCTGAAAGAGAAACTGAAGAAATCCAAATTCGGGTTCAATTCTATTTCAGACTCTGCGCTTTGCTTCTTCATCGGTCTCCAAAAAGTACAGGCTTTTTTATGGCTTTCGAGCATTCTCAAAAGAAACTCAGCGATCACACTGAAGGGTGGATTAACATGGGAGAACCACCTCCTGTTAGTGCTCATGAAATTAAGGCTTGCCCTCTCCAACAAGGACATAGCATATCGATTCGACCTTCCCTTCTCCACTGTTTCCAAAATTTTAAGGGAGTGGGTACCCCTGCTGTCCTCCGTCCTAAAACCACTAGTAATTTGGCCCAGTAAGGAAGCAGTGAGAGCAAACTTGCCTAAATCATTTAAACCCAAATTCAAAAACTGTAGATGCATAATTGACTGTACTGAAATTTTTATACAAAGGACATACAATTTGAAAGCCAGAGCTGAAACTTGGTCCAATTACAAACACCAGAACACAATCAAATATTTAATTGGCATAACACCTGCAGGCTCCAAATCTTTTCTTTCCGATGGGGGGGGGGGGGGGGGGGGGGGGGGGGTGGTCGGGCCTCAGACAAACTAATTACATTAGATTCAAACTTTGTAAACAAACTTGACCATGGCGATGTCATACTTGCAGACAGAGGGTTCCTAGTGAGAGAAGAGTTGGCGAGTGTGGGAGCAACTTTAAAAATCCCTAGTTTCACTAAGGGTAAGTCCCAGTTGTCTGGTTTGTGCGTTGACACGTCCCGACAGTTATCGAGGGTTCGTATACATGTAGAACGTGTAATTGGTCAGCTGAAGAATTTCCAAATATTGAACAGCGTCATAACAATAAGCCAGGTTGACATGCTAGATCACATTGTCACCATTTGTGCAGGTCTCACAAATCTGAAGAGGTCTGTGGTCCCCCGGAAATAGAAAGCAGCATGTGTATGTATATATGTAAAAAAATATATATATATAATAATTGTCCCGACCCCTAAGAACCACTGCTTTATGTTGTGATCAAATGGACCAACAACTTGAATATAGTGTACAATATAATGATTGTAAAAACAAGTGTTAAAAATATATAACTATGTGTGATGTATGAATAATTAATGATATTTGTAATATGATGTAATGTAACAAACTAAATGAAATTAATGAATATATATTTAACAAAGATGTATGTCTTGAGGTGACTTTTTTGGGGGGGCATCATGTGCAGTACAGTATCCACCTAGGCTATGTCTTCAAATCCACATTTCCATCTTTTGGTCTGTCTGACAATGTTCACACATTTAGGGTGGAACTGTTTGCAACAGTCTATGTATGTGATTATTTTGCCAAAGCTGGGTATTTTGCAACGAGGACAGTTGACCTCTTCAGCCAACTGGGGGTCTTGGCGGCGGCAGACCAGCTCTGGAAGGAGGTGGTCCATGAAGAACACTTCACCCTTTGAAAGGGTTTCTTCAAGGAAGCGGCCATCTCTCCATATCCGGCGGGTGATGCTATTGTTCTTTGTCCACACCATGAAATCACACATGTTCAATTGGCAAACATACATTTGCATTTGAACCTGTGAGTAGTATGAGTGGTTTTGGCGCAGCTTTATAATATTCATCTAGGCAGAAGGTAGCATCAGCTTCAGACCCCTGTAGTCCCTCTCTGTATTTGTACAGACATTTGATTTCTAGTAAACCTGTTCCACAACAGTCACAGGAGAATACCCCATCAGGAGAAGCAGCCTGTCATGGCTTGTCTGCTTTTACTGTTAGCCCCACTGCTTTTAGGTTGAAATTTGAATGTGTCTTCCTCATTTCTGTTTCGTAACATTGACGTGCAGTATCTTCCATTTGCCTGCCCCACATGACAGCTGGTACAGTGAGCTCTTTGGTGTCATACTGCATTACATGTTTGACCACACTTTCAACTGAAGACTGCTTACATCTAACAACCCTGTTAAAAGTACCTCCAGTTATACGTCCTACTCTGTGTATGTTCCATGTTGTGCACTTTGCCTGCTCTTTAGTCACATCCTGTAGATGTTCCAGTTTAGAAATTGTGCATCTTATTCTCATTTTGTCAAAGCTAACTTCACACTTAACTTTTAGGTCAGCTGGTGACAGGTCCCTTGCAGAGGTTCAGGGAGTTCGTATTCAGTTTCAGAGGCTGTATCTGTGTCAGAGTCCATGTCTGTGTTGATAGCTGTAAACAAAGCAGCATCTGGGCATATTGTTTTCAGAGCCTGAAGATCATCGGATGTAATTGCTGAGTGTAGGAACAAATTTGTATATTTTCAATAGAAAGGCAGTATATTTAATACAACTTTTTCAATAAACATTTTACTACAGTTTGTATGTTTTTTTTTTATTATTATAAAAATGCAACACCATCGTTGTATTCATAATTTATTTACATGCAGGCCTATCTGTTGTGTTTTATCTGCTCATTTAAATTATACATGTTGCAAGTAATTCCTAATCTAGGCAAATGGAAGAGTGGGACAGAAGGAGGAAGTTGTATGTTATATTCTTTCTATTGATAATGGTTGCGCCTCTATGATGCAGATGGCTCAGTGTGTAGGCTACCTGGAACGTTTTGGAGTGTTGGTACACAACGAGATTGGGGTAACTCGGTTAGATGCCTTTTTGGACGGCTGAAGTTAATCATTTTTAGTTTCTGTGGCTCAACTTTTGACCGGGACATATCTTTCCACTGATTGGGTTTGAAGGTGCAGGCAACCTCCTCCTCAGTAGCATATTTCCGTCCTGACAGTTCAACTTGACACATGATGGCAGCAGCATGACTACAACAAGAGGCTAGGCTGGAGTGATGGACAGAGTAATGTGAGTAAAAGCAGAATTAGCATTCATTATTTTTGTGTGATTGCAGATACATTTTGATAGACATACCCTGCCATGCATTTGCAGTTAGCCATAAGGATGTAACCAAGGACCTTATGGACATACACCCAGGCATCATAAGGCTTGGCTTTAATGCCTTGCCTTTGACTAGGGAGCACATCTTACCTCAACACGCAAAAATCCGGTGCAGCATCAAAGTATTTGACGAGCTGCACATGACCACATAGCACGTAGTTGTATGCATCAAGGGATTTGTACGCTCTAATCATTTCTCTTGTATACACACTTGGTGTCTGAGTAAGATAATTATATATATCAGGCCATACAATTCCTGGCCACTTCTTGTCATCCACAATCCAAAGATCGTCATGGATTGCGTAGGGATCCGGCAAGATCTCACCATTGCTGAGAGTACGTTTTTTAATATAATCGCCACGGTCGGAGGTACTAAGGCTTCCCACATAATCCATCATCAAATCTTTGATTTACAGTAAAGTAACGTTATATGTGTGCAGTCATGAAATGTTGCAGGTCATAAAGTAACGTAAACAAGGTTAACTTGTATAAAAGCAAATTCGGGCTCTATAGAGGCTATTACATTACTAACTTAGTCTAACATGATAATTCATACATGCATCACAGTATGTCCGGATTTTGATTCGTAAACAGTTAGTCGTTTTACATAATGTTATATTAATATGAAACACAAACAAACAGATCCAACTCTGAAATTGCAGTTTATTATTGAGTCAACAAGAAATTACAAACAATGCAAAATCTACGTTAATTACAATGTTCTTTTACAGAACTCGGCATAACAGATAGCGTTTTTTTGCCTCCTGGATGCGCGCGCATCCGGTATTGTTTGTATACAAGAAACCCGTGTATGGGAAACACTGTAATATAATTTGACAGCTGTCAATTATAGTTGAACCTCTCCATCTTCAAAGTCACGCTTAGTAACACGTGCATCACCCCAGTGCAACAGTGAAAAAGGACCGCGCCGCGTTCCGATCGTTATTAAAGCGACATAAACCGGTATTGCGGTATTTAAAAAATTCATATCATAACAAAAATAAACACCGGTATTCGGTATGGACCGGTACACCACCCAGCACTACTTAAAATGTACAATCATTTTAGGTACTAATATCTATTCCATTAGGTCGTTCTTGTTCTTTACTAGTACCTTTTTTAAAGTGGAAATGACATGGAAAAAGATTTGATGATCGATAATCAAAAAATTATCGATAATTGTCATTTCCATTTAATTTCAAATGTTGCGAAAAACTAGTTTGGAAACACTTTTTGTCGAGAAAAAGGGTTTTAAAGCAAATAAATATGGTGTCACATGACAGAAGCTGTATTTGTTGATCCCGTTAAAGCAACATTAAAAAGGTTCATAATATTCATATAATTAAATTGTTTTATCACTGTTGGTAAGAATAATACATGTTACCTCTCAAACATCATTCTTCCTTATTTTTGTAATTTTGTCTTTTTTTTATAATCTAAAAAAAGTTAAGCAGAGAAATAGCCTAATAGCTGCACCCGCTTCTGGATATTGCTGGATCAAGTGTTGATCTAAATAGTCTTTATAATGAAGTACAAAAAATCATGACACGTTAATAAAAATCGTTGTTTGTATACAAGTTAATAATATATAATAACATGTTGTTTGAGGAAAACAGAGGCTTGGAAATCTCTGCCACTCGTCAAAACTACAAATGTGTGTCTGTCAAACGCAGGAAGACTGAAGGAGTTTCCAATAAAGGCAGAAAGAAAGGTAAAATAAACATGTTACGTCTGTAAAGTATTGTTTCCACGACTTAAACCCTAAATATCATCCCAAACATTTAATCTTTCACTCTGAGCATTAAATCACATAATCACATATTATTTATTTAAAACACAAGATTATCAGCAAGAACCTTTTACATCCATTTATTCCAATGAACAAATGATTTAGATTAGATTAGATTAGATTCAACTTTATTGTCATTACACAAGTACAGGTACAAGGCAACGAAATGCAGTTTAGGTCTAACCAGAAGTGCAATAGCAGCAAGTGCAGGATATACAGTGGTTCCATAAGTGCAGAACATGGATATGTACTGAATAAATATAGAGTTGAATACTATTATAAACAAAAATTTACAGATAGATTTGTCCTATGAATATAATATACAGATAACTATTACTGTGAACAGAATTTACAGCTAGATATGTACTGAATATAATATACAGATGGCTATTACTATAAACAGAATTTTTACAGATAGATATGTGCTATGAATATATGTACAGATGGCTGTCACTATAAGCAGAATGTGAGCATAATATACAGATGGCTATTACTATAAACAGAATTTTTACAGATAGATATGTACTGAATATATATACAGATGGGTGTTACTATAAACAGAATGTGAGCATAATATACAGATGGCTATTACTATAAACAGAATTTTACAGATAGATATGTACTATGAATATATATATACAGATGGGTGTTACTATAAACAGAATGTGAGCATAATATACAGATGGCTATTACTATAAACAGAATTTTACAAATAGATATATGTATAAGTTAGGCTAAAATGAGCAGTATAACAATGGATTTAAAGTAGTGCAAATAAAGTTTGGACAGAAGCTATCCGAGTGAAAGTGCAGTGGAAGTAATTGCATATTACAGTTAAAGTATGGTATTGCAAATGTATATGTAAACAGTCGGTACTGTAAATAAACAGTCGGCAGTGCAAATTGAGCATATTCCAGTCAAGGTAGTAGTGCAAGATGCATATGTAAACAGTTGTTTCTGTAATAACAGTCAGCAGTGCAAATGAACATTATAGTATTGCAAATAACAAAATGGAGGCAGGTGTGAGGAGGGAGAGGAGAGTCAATCAGTATATGAGGGGAGTGGGATCAATGAGGGTTAGAGTTTAATAAAGAGACAGCTCTGGGGAAAAAACTGTTCTTTAGTCTGCTGGTCCTGGTCCGGAGGCACCTGAAACGCCTGCCGGAGGGCAGGAGAGAAAACAGTCTGTGGGCTGGGTGAGAGGAGTCCTTAAGGATGCTGCGAGCTCGATGCAGACAGCGTTTCCTCTGGATGTGCTCGATGGCAGGTAGTGGAGTCCCAGTGATGCGCTGGGCGGTTTTCACCACCCGCTGCAGTGCCTTGCGCTCTGCAACAGAACAGCTCCCATACCACACTGTAGCACAGTTGGTCAGGATGCTTTCTATTGCACAGCGATAGAAGTTCACCAGGATAGTGGAGGAAAGCTGATTCTTCCTCAGTGTCCTCAGGAAGAAAAGGCGCTGGTGAGCCTTCTTGACCAGGCTGGAGGTGTTGGTTGTCCAGGTCATGTCCGCCGAGATGTGGGTCCCCAGGAACTTGAAACTGGAGACACGCTCAACAGCCATTCCATTGATGTGGATGGTGTCGTGTGTGCCTCTTGACACTTTCCTGAAGTCCACGATGAGCTCCTTCGTTTTGGTGGTGTTGAGGAGCTGGTTATTTTCAGTGCACCATGTGGCCAGGTGCTTGATCTCCTCCCTATAGGCAGTCTCATCGTTGTTGCTGATGAGACCAATCACCGTAGTGTCGTCCGCAAACTTGACGATGGAATTAGATCCGTGCACAGGCTTGCAGTCAGAGGTGAAGAGGGAGTAGAGAAACGGGCTTAGCACACAGCCCTGTGGTACACCAGTGTTGAGTGTGATGGACGTGGAGCAGTTGGAGCCTGATCGAACATTCTGGGGTCTGTTGGTCAAAAAGTCCAAAATCCAGTTGCACATGGAGGTGTTGATGCCCAGGTCTCCAAGTTTGGCTATTAACTTAGTTGGGATGACAGTGTTGAATGCTGAGCTGAAGTCAACAAACAGCATGCGTGCATAAGTGTTCTTATTGTCCAGATGTGTGAGCACAGAGTGCAGTGCCATGGAAACTGCATCCTCTGTGCTCCTATTGCTACGGTAGGCAAACTGGTGTGAGTCCAATGTGGATGGAAGAGAGTCTTTTAGGTGTGCCAGGACCAGCCGCTCAAAGCACTTCATTACGATGGGTGTGAGTGCTACAGGGCGGTAGTCGTTAAGGCACTTCGGGCTGGAGTGTTTTGGCACTGGCACAATGGAAGTGCATTTAAAGCATGTTGGTACAGCTGCTTGGGCAAGAGACAGGTTGAAAATGTCTGTAAAAACCCCAGCGAGCTGCTCCGCACATGCCCTGAGTACGCGTCCAGGGATGTTGTCTGGTCCAGCAGCCTTGTGCGCGCTGATCCTGCTCAGTGCATTGCAGACATCTGTGGAGGAGAGTGTGATCGGCGGGTGGTCAGCTGAGGATTTGAGCTTGGTGGCAGTTTCTCTGTTGTCTCTTTCAAAGCGAGCATAAAAGTCATTTAGCTCGTTCAGGAAGTTGACATCAGTGGCTGCGGGGGTGGAGTGAGAGGGTTTGTAGTCACTGATGGCCTGAATGCCCTGCCACATGCGCCGAGGGTCAGCGTTGGAAAAGTGTCCCTCTATCTTAAGCTTGTAGCAGTGCTTGGCCTCTTTGATGCCCCTTTTCAGATTTGCTCTGGATGTGCTATAGGCTTGTGCATCTCCTGATCTGAAGGCAGTGTTGCGTGTCTTCAATAGGAGTCGCACTTCCCTGTTCATCCATGGCTTCTGATTTGGGTATGTGGTGATCTGCTTCTGGGTTGTAACACTGTCAATGGTGGTATTGATATAATCCAGTACAGAGGAGGTGTAGCAGTCAATGTCCGTGTGAGAGCCACTGGTGGCTTGAGAAGCAAACATACTCCAGTCTGTGTGTAGAAACCTTTCCTGGAGTGAGGAATCTGCCCCCGCAGGCCACACCTTGATGGTCTTCACTGATGGCTTCACGCGATTGATGAGAGGTGCATATTTGGGGGTGAGGAACAAAGAAAGGTGATCTGACTGTCCCAGGTGGGGGAGGGGTGTCGCGACGTAAGCTCCAGCCATGTTTGTGTAAACATGGTCTAAGGTTTTGTTTCCTCTGGTGTGACAGGAAACATGCTGGTGAAATTTCGGTAGCACTGACTTTAAGTTTGAATGATTAAAATCACCCGCAACAATAAACGCAGCTTCCGGGTGAACGGTCTGTTGTTTACTGATGGCTGCGTGAAGTTCTTTCATAGCAAACTTGGCATCAGCATCCGGGGGAATATAGGCTGCAGTTATAATAGTGGAAGTGAACTCCCGCGGTAGATAAAACGGTCTACATTTAACCATGAGAAACTCAAGGTTAGCTGAACAATGTCTCCCAACAATAGCAGAGTTTGTGCACCAAGCTTTGTTAATGTAAATGCACAATCCACCACCTCTGGTCTTACCGGAGCCATCTAATGTTCTATCCGCCCGGAATGTATGGCGTCCCGCTAGCTCAATAGCGTTGTCCGGTATTCCGCTGTTTAACCATGTTTCCGTGAAAATTAGAACATTACAGTTCAAAAGTCTCTTGCTGTATGTGATGTTGAGTCGAATCTCCTCCATTTTGTTCAACAGCGACCGTACATTGGCAAGGAAAATGCTGGGTAAAGAGAGCCGGTGTGGTGTTAGCTTTAGCTTAGCTCTTAGTCCTCCGCGCTTCCCCCGCCTTTGTTTACGATCTCGACGCCGCCTGCGAGCACTTCCGCCCGGCCGGGCAGAGTGCATAGCCCCGGGTGTTTTGGCGATCTCAGGAAGGAGTCGAAGGTTGTCCATAAAACTGTCGGAAATTCGCAAACCAATATCCAAAAGCTCACCTTGGGTGTACGATGTTAAGGCACAACTGTTCTGCACGAACAGACCCGAAATGAGCAAGAAAAATACTACTAAATTGCAGAATCTGGAGAGACCGCGAGCCTCGCGATGTACTCGCGCCGCCATCTTGGTCTAAATTCCTCCTTGATCATTTCTCCTCTATAACTGAAATAATTATTCATTTAGTCTCATGTTGAACAAACACTAAGAATGTGCAGAATTTACTGCCTCAGTGATTTAATGTAATACAAGAAAAAAAAAAAGATATATAATCATATATAATTATGATGCAAAAAAGTTTAGAAATTAATAAACACACATTGACTGAAATAATCTGGTAAATGTCAATTATCCTGAAAACATGAATGCTAAAACGGTCTCTAATCGGTTTAATTGTGTGAAGTTGAATATAAATGAAAACTTCTTGTTTATTGATCTGAGTGTTGCTGTAGTGCTGGATATCAGTCATGTGATCATCACGGCCCAATCACAGCCACCGTACTGATATTCAGATCAACAGCACTCTTACTCATGTGATATGGATTAAATATTGGAAACATGATGAAAGCAGGAAGATCCAGATCTACAGGAGTGACGTTTACTGACTATTGACCGGTAAGATCTTTAGAGAGTCACAACAACAGAAGAATGGAAAGAGTGTGTGAGTGAAGGTGGTTGTGAATGTGTGTAGATGTGTGTTAGTTACAGGATCAGAGAACGACACCGTTCCTCCGTCATAGTCCAGATTCACTCTCACACGATCAAGCTTCTTTTTAAGAAGAAAAACAGAATCTAAAGGCATATCATCCTCAAAATACAAATCCAGATACTCCACACTCCAGACATCAGTGTTGAAGAAAACACTTCCCTTCCTCTGGTTTGATGCTGTAGTTACTCCAAGAGTCCAGTCTGAACTCTCTTTAACCTCCACATCCCAGCAGTGTGTTCCTGAGTTAAAACCCTCTGAACCCAGAACACAGTCATAACAGTTAAATCTCTCTGGATTATCAGGAACAGGTTTGTAGTTCCCGCTGTATCTCACACTGGTCAGATCATCAGACAGGACGAGATGTGGATCTGCAGTGTTTGGATCCAGAATCACAGGAGCTGATGAGACACAATCAACAGATTCTTTTATTCTGATCTTCATATAATGATCAAGAGTGAACCCAACACAGATTATTATGAATTATGACACTCGTCCTGTTGATCAAACACATTTTCCTCTGATCACTGTCAGTGCTGTTATTAGTTTCAAACTCGTTTTTATCATCAGCGTTTAACGGCATCAACTACAAACATGTAATATGAGATTCAGACATTTGTGTCCATCAAGAGAAACTGATATTTTGGGAAAGTTAAATAACAATAAATCAATGAGATCTGTTGAGATTTATGCTGTAGATGAAAAACGTACTCGGTTACTAACGTAACCTCGGTTCTCTCTAGAAGAGGGAACGAGTACTGCGCAATAGCTTACGCTAGGGGAAAAACTCTTTTCCGCGAGATATTGAAGCCAAAAATTATCCTTAATATTGTAATAATGTAAAACGCGTTGCGGCAGCATGCAGACATAGGCGAGACGGCACGCGCGCCCATTGGCTGCCCATTGGCAACTGCAGCAGCCTATCGAGAAAGGCCCCTCGTGACGTCAAATCAAATGAGGGCGCTTTGCGTCCACTACGTCACGTCCTGCCGAAACGGGCGTGGCTTGGGCCTATAAATATAGCTCGACAGGCTGGAGAATCTGGTTTTTCATCGCCGAAGCGAACCAGAGCGTGATGCATGCACAGCAAAGATACGCAGTACTCGTTCCCTCTTCTAGAGAGAACCGAGGTTACGTTAGTAACCGAGTACGTTCTCTTATGAGAGGTCTCTCGTACTGCGTAATAGCTTACGCTAGGGGAACACAGTATAAAACGCTGTGCGTGCTAAGATCCAACTCTAAAGTCCCAAGGGTAGGTGCCCGGGGCTCATATAGTGCATGATCACCAAGGACTCGCAGAGAGTCTGGGAAAGAGGGGCTAGAATAGCATCGTTCCCGTAATAAGTAGCAACCTTATTAAGTCCCTTAGAACGTCTGCTGAATGAAACAAAGACGAGCGAGACACGTAAGCCCTTAAAGCCCTGACCGGGCATTAGTGGCCGGCAGGGCCAACAGGGAAATCACCTGTGCCCTAAACGGTGTATTGAGGGATTTAGGAACATACCCATGCCTTGGTTTGAGTATGACTTTCGAGTCATTAGGCCCAAATTCCATACATGTCGCGCTCACTGAGAGCGCTTGCAAGTCCCCTATACGCTTTACTGAAGCGAGAGCCAGAAGAAACACTCTCTTGAAAGACAAGTGTTTGATATCTAATGATTGGATTGGCTCGAATGGGGCACCTTTCATGGCTTCCAAAACCGTAGAAAGGTCCCACATGGGAACTGAGGGAGGTCTGGGAGGATTCAGCCTCTTAGCTCCTCTAAGGAAGCGAACGACCAGATCGTTCCTTCCAAGTGACTGGCCAAGCGTCGGTTTAGTGAACGCTGCTATGGCTGCCACGTAAACCTTGAGTGTGGATGGGGTTCTGCCCTTATCCAGTAGCTCTTGCAGGAAGGAGTGAACCTCCGTCACCCCACAGTCTGAGGGTGATGTGCCACGAGCTGTGCACCAGCTAGAGAACACAGACCATTTTGAGGAATAGAGCCGTCTAGTAGACGGGGCTCTAGCCTGTGTGATCGTGTTTAACACTCCCACCGGGAGGTTAGCGGGTACCCGTCGATGGCCCACGCATGTAGGGACCAAAGCTCCGGGCGAGGATGCCAGATCGAGCCCTTGGCCTGAGAGAGGAGGTCCCTCCTCACTGGTATCGGCCATGGGGCAGTGCTTGTCAGCTGCATCAGAACCGGCAACCAAGCTCGGTTCGTCCAGAATGGAGCCACAAGTAGCACTGAGCATCCGTTTTCCCTGATTCGCTCTAATACCTGAGGTAGAAGCGTGACGGGGAAAAGTTTTCAGGTTTCAGAGCTGAGACGCATTTCTGATCGACCTTGAGACGGAAAAGACCGGAAGTCCACACTCGACGCGGTAATTGCGGTTTTAGCCAGAACTGGAGTGGGTGCATGCGAAGCAGAACCAACTGGAGTACTGATGATGCTGAGGCCATGAGACCCAGCATCTTCTGAAACTGTCTGAGCGGGACTATAGTGCCACAGCGGAAGGATTCCGTCATGCGCTGAATATTCAAGTCTGCGCTGTGGCGATAGCTGTGCTGTCATAGACAGCGAGTCCAGTTCTGTGCCCAGAAAAGATATTCTCTGAATGGGAGACAGTGAACTCTTCGCCCAATTGACTTTAAGACCTAGATTCTCGAGATGTTCAAGTAATATGGTCCTGTGTTCTATGAGCTCTGAGTGTGATCGAGCTAGAATCATCCAATCGTCCAAGTATTCAAAACTCGCATGCCCCGCAGTTTCAGGGGTGCAAACGCCACGTCCATGCACATCGTGAATGTACGGGGTGCAAGGGACAGGCCAAACGGCAGGACTGTGTATTGATATGCCTGGCCCTCGAAGGCGGATCTCAAAAATCGCCTGTGACGTGACGCTATTTGTATTTGGAAATACGCGTCCTTCAGATCTATTGACATAAACCAGTCCCCTTGGTGAATTTGCGAGAGGATTTTCCTGGAGCACTTTGTTCAACTGTCTTAGACCTAGAATGGGTCTGAGACCCCCGTCTTTTTTCGGCCCCTTTGCTCAACAGTTTCGCTATTTCGGCTCGAAGTAGATGTGCTACTTCCTTTTCCACCGTAGTTTCGATTCGCGCTGCGTAACGGCGGGGGCGTCGAGCGAACTGTAGCAAATAGCCTCTTTTTATAATGTTCAGCACCCATTCTGATACCCCGGGGAGCTTTGCCAATGCACTCGCATGAATAGCTAGGGGTTGAATGAGATCTGGGCTCTGGCCGCGACATGGTGGCGACCGGAGAGCATCGGTATGCTGTAACATAGACGCCGTGCTTGCAGCGTTCGAGGCGGGGGGCGCGCTGATCACAGCGGGCAGCCTGCCGGCACTCGACTCTCCTATGGCGGTTTGCTGAGAGAGAGCGAGCAGGGCGAACCCCGTAGGGCTTGTCATGTCTGTGAGTAAATATGGGCGCGGGACAGCGGGCACATTTACTACACTGAAAACACTGTCTGCTTGAGCAGACTGTATGTGCGTTGGTTTCGTTTTTACAGAAACCGTGAGACATGCAGTGTGTAGTGTTTGTGGGCACTGGGTCGTGGGCACATTCAATACATTTAATGCACAATCGACATGAGTCGATTTTATGTGTGCGAGCCCTGTGTGGCGGGCTGTGCTTGTGTGTAGGAATGAGCACTGGGCTGTGGGCATTTTTACTACACTCATAACACCATCGGCCGTGGCCGGAATACCAGAAAATACACTCTTTATGAGATTTATCTGGGTCGCCATAAAAACGACATTTGTGTGCAGGCAAACGGGCTGTAGTACCGGCTTGTTTTCTGCTAAATACACTGGAACAGTCGCATTTTCTGGAACTGAACGAGCAAGAAGTTTTGGTGGAAGTCTGGCCGCAGCGGGACTTGAACACCGTCGTTTTCCTAGGCGGGCTAGGAAGACTTTGAGGTCTCTGGCTTTATCTCGATCTTAGGCCGGGGCCCACGTGGGGGGCGGCGGCCGGCAGAGTGAGAGCGCGGTCTCGGGTCCCAGGCCTGTCGGCGCTGCGAAGCGGCGGCGGTGGGCAGAGGCTGCGGCTGGGAGCTTCGAGCAGACGGCTGTTTAGAGCGACCTGCCGCGGAACTGGAGCTTTTAGGCAGAAAATGTTTCATGGCCTGTGACGTTTTCTGCACCTCAGCAAATCTATCCGCGAAATCCTTGACGGATGATCCAAAGAGGCCGGCAGAGGAGATGGGGGCGTCGAGGAACGCGGTGCGCTCCGAGTCCGAAATCTCGGATAGCGTAAGCCACAAGTCTCTCAGCTACAGTGAGAGAAGCCATGCTCCGCCCTATGGCCTGTGCAGCGGACTTAGTGGTGCGAAGGGCAAGATCCGTAGCGCTCCTCAGGTCCGGCACGCTGATAGCTTCTGGTCCTTCCTCATCCAGTTTACGGAGAAGGTTGGCCTGGAAGATCTGCAGGATGGTCATAGAATGTAGCGCAGATACAGCCTGCCCAGCGGCGGTGTAAGCACGACCGTGCATAGCTGAAGTCGTGCGGCAGGCTTTTGATGGTAGCGCCGTCTTAGCACGCCGTCCAGCAGAGGGCGGGCAAAGATGGGCCGCTACAGCTTCTTCCACGGGGGGAAAAGAATGGTACCCCTTGTCTTTAGCACCGTCCACCACAGAGAATGCTGCTGAGACGGATGTACGCACTCTGGCTGAGAAGGGGGCGTTCCAAGACTTAGCGACTTCTTCAAGAAGCTCAGGAAGAAAGGGCGCGGGTCTTGAAGACGGTGAAGCGCGGTCCCCTTGCAGGAAGCAACCATCCAGCCGGTTGTGTGCAGGCTCCTCGGGCGTAGACCACTCGAGGCCGAGGCTAGCAACGGCCTGCTCGAGCAGACGCATGAGCTCTGCTTCAATGTTGGCTCTTTTCCCAGAAGGATGGCGAACAGAGGGGGCGAGATCCACAGAGCTCGACCAGTCCTCACTGCCCGACGCCAGGAGAGAGCAGCTGTCATCCTCCACACACACGGCTTCTTCGTCGTCATCCATGACGGAAGCGGCGGCAGACAGCGGCCGCTGTCCGGCAGTAAGAGACTCGGGTGAAGCAGGCGGCTTAGCTGGCGGGCGAACCGGTGAGCTTTTGTAGGTTGGAGGAGGTTCCGCTGAGCACGGCGCTTTTTACGGCGCGGTCCCGCAGCGGGCGGAGGTGCAGACTCGGCGAAAGATGCCAGGCGAGTCCTCAGAGTAACCATGGGCATCAGCTCGCAGTGAGGGCAGCCGCCGTCAGCGAGCATGAGAGCTGCATGATCCTCAGCCAGGCAGAAAAGACTGAAGTCGGCGAGTTGTCGGCCAGCGGCTTCAGGTGCGAAGGCTCGTCCTGCAGAAGGCTTTATCAGGCGGCGCGGCTTCTTCCTCTCGGGATCCAGTGATGCGTAAGCTTCGCTGAAGAGATGAAATATCAGATTCTCCAGCCTGTCGAGCTATATTTATAGGCCCAAGCCACGCCCGTTTCGGCGGGACGTGACGTAGTGGGCACGAAGCGCCCTCATTGGATTTGACGTCACGAGGGGCCTCTCTCGATAGGCTGCTGCAGTTGCCGCAGGGCAGCCAATGGGCGCGCGAGCCGTCTCGCCTATGTCTGCATGCTGCCGCAACGCGTTTTACATTATTACAAAATTAAGGATAATTTTTGGCTTCAATATCTCACGGAAAAGAGTTTTTCCCCTAGCGTAAGCTATTACGCAGTACGAGAGACCTCTCGTAAGAGAACTGTAAGTGTGTGTCTGATCTTCAGCAGCATCTGATCATCATTTTATTGGCAATATTTTGATTTAAATTAGTTTATTATGACTGCCTGTTGTGTTTGACTTACTATTTTGGCTTGAGAAATTATTTATTATTAGTGGTGCCAAAAGGCAAAGTATCACTATTGTTATACAACACCCTAGCAACCATTTAAAGAGTTTCATTCAAAGAGATCATAAAGAATATCTTTTGATAGAAGTGTCATAGAATCATGAATCACCTTCGACACTTCCTAGCCATGCCCTAGCAACCATTGTCAAGCACCCTAGCAATCCAAATCCAAAGAGGGATATCTTGTAATCTGAATGTCACAGAGGAGTTATATCATTCATACTGGCAAGCAGCCTTAGAAGTAACATCATTGGCAGCTGCCAAGCCACTCCCTAGCAACTAAACAGAGTACCCTAGCAACTGTTCAGCAAGACCTATAACTCTGCACCAGAATATCATAGAGACATGGTGGTTGGCTAATAGCTAATGCTAGCAAAACAGGACTTCCATCATGCTACACATGCTAGCAGAATAGCTACATGCTAATATCGATTAACTAAGTGTTGAAACATTTCAAAAAGGCTTACTAAAACACAGTAGCAGCATGCTAATCATGTTAGCACCATGCTAACAACATGTTAATCACGTTAAAATCATCTTAATCATTTTAACATCTTGTTAAAACATGCAAGCAACATAGTGGTTGTGTTAGCATTATACTAGAATCATGCTAATAATGTTAGCATCTTGTTTAACAAAATATGACAAGCATGCTAATATCATGCTAACAACATGGTAATCATGTCAGCATCTTGTTCACAACATGCTAATTGTATGATAGGATTATGCTAGCAACATGCTAATCGTGTTAACATTATGCTAGCAACATGCTGATTGTGTTAGCATTTTGTTAAAGGCATGTTTGCAAAATGTTAATCATGTTAGCATAATGCTAGGAACATGGTAATTGTGTTAACAAAAAGATAAATGTGTTAACATCATGTTAAAAAAAAAGCTAATTGTGCTACCATCATGTTAGCAACATATTAATTAAGTTAGCATTTGCCCAGTTCCGAACTAATTGATTATTCTGAGTTTATCATTATTATTATTATATATTCTATCTATCTATCTATCTATCTATCTATCTATCTATCTATCTATCTATCTATGTCATGAAGAGCCTCTAACTCTCCACCCATCCATCATGTCCAGCTCAGATCTCCTGCTGTCAGACTCACTGTTTTGGACGATGTCCTGCATCTTCTTCCAGACTCTGAACGGCAGGTTGCCCAAGTATCGTGGCACATGAATCAAAGCTCCAGAAGCCATCTGTGTATCCGGCTGTGAGCTCTGGACTCTGGAAGAACATTCAGGAGTCAGAACTGCAGTGGCTTTGGATCAGAACCAGAGAGACCAGAGACAGGAGCAGATCACTCACCTTTCCATTGAGACTGGAAACTCCTGCAGAACAAACACACCATTTATCATCAAGAACTCAATCAATCATCAATCAATCAACCAATGATCTGAAATCAGACCTTCAGAAAGCAGACGTCATTGGCTTTCATCATCTCCTCCATGTCTTTGATTTTGTGTGAAAGAGCTGAGATGTGTGTGTTCATCTCCTCCAGCTTCTCCTTCATCCTCTGCTTCTTCTGCTCCTCTTCCTCCCTCAGTGCAGTGACTGTAGCTTCTTCTTCATCTCTGAGAAACTGATGAAGCTTCTCAAACTGCTGTTTAATCTGACGCTCTGTGTGCTCAGCTTGAGACTGAAATCAAAGCACATTCACTTCAATCATCTCAATCGACACACATCATTAAAGGGGACATATCATGCTAAATCCACTTTTTTAGCCCTTAAATGCATTTTGTTGTATATTTGGAGTGTTTAAGAAGTACAGAAAAGTTGAAATTAGTCTCTTCAGGTGCTTCGTTGATATCTTTATATTCTGTTTTGGTCATATTTTGCAACCTGTTCCGATTTTTCTATTCTCTATTATGTTTTTTTGAACAATAACGTCACAGTATTTGCAGCGAAACTGCCAAATAAGGACATCGATTCCCGGCCCAACACTTCGAGCAATCCGCCATTTTTATTTCTCGCTGCGATTTTGTAGTCCAAGCTCAAGGATGCAAAAGTTACAAGAGGGTAAGTCAAAATGTTCGGTTGTTGGATGTAGTAACCCACACGCTTCATTACACCGTCTCCCAGCATCAGAACCTCTTCGAAGTGCCTGGTTGAGTTTTATTTTTCACGGAAATGTGGGTAAAGTCATTATTGTGCTAACTAACGTTACTACACCAACCTCCGCCAGTATAAAGAAGGATTTGCCGATAGACTTCGTCTGATTGAGGGGTCAATTCCTTCTATCTTTGGAGACGACAAACAGAGCACTTCGGTAAGCTGTAAATAACGTTAAAAAAAGTAAAGTACTTTACTTTCTTAAAGCACACGGTGGTCATGGTTAAGCAGTACCTTTGTTTGTTTTTTTGTTGTTGTTTTTTTACACGTCTGTAGCAGTATTACTGTTGTTGAGTGTCATCACTAGGGATGGGAATTGAAAAACTGAATTGAACCACTCGAGAACCGGTTCTAAGTTTTATGAACAATCGATATTGTATGCCCTCGACGTTAACGATTCCTCTTATCAATGCTCCTGCTCCGAGTCCCACCCATAGACCGTGAACTCACAACTTTCGTCATGACGTCAAAGTGATTTGAGCAGAGAAGGTAATCATGGAGAGGAAGAGGCGATCTAAAGCTTATTGGCTTTATTTTACAAAACGAAACAAATTATGCCGTTTGCAATAACAGGATCTTTCCAACAGTGAACTCAGGAGACGTCTGAATCGGTGTATAACTAATCAGTAACACTTTACAATAAGGTTCTATTTATTACATAAGTTTCTGTGCCGCTAGATAATCGTATCTCTGCTATCAAACTACAAAAATGGCCGAACGGGGTGGAGTTGAACCGAGTGTCACCTCTGCAAACTGGAGAGGGGGCGGGGTATGAAGTGTCTCATTTGCATTTAAAGAGACCGCACCAAAACGAGTTGCTCTCAGACGCACATCAGAAAAGGGGTAGAAAAAGGGCCTGTGGAGCTATAATAATGTGGAATTCAGATCCAAGCATTGCAGTTCCGCTTTATATAGACCACAAATGTATGATTTATATGTAAAAAGGAACGATTTAAAAGCACGATAAAGTCTCCTTTAATGTCAAAGATAAACTCGGATACCCGACATAAAACGGATCCAGAAGCAGATTGCTGCAAGTCATTTACAGAAATAATAAACTGGAATCCATTATCTCAAATCATAACTGTATATAGTGATCCAACAGCTGTAACGAAAATGTCTCTCGTTTCTGTTTCCTCACCTTGATGTGTTGAACTGTTTTATTAAACTCTGCTTTCAGTTTTTCATTGTGTTGAAGTTTCTCTTGTAAGGACTTCAGTGCTGTATTGAGCTCCTCCTAAAATTGAACAAAAACACATTAAAACTCCAGATTATAGTGAAGAGAAGACAATACAGTGATATGATCATATAATGCAGTGAAAAAGTATTTGCCCCCATCTCATTCTAAATTGATTCAGAAATGAAAACCTACCATAAAACAAAGGCAACCTGAGTAAACACAAAGTACATTGTGTAAATTACAATGCTATTTATTGAAACAAAAAAGTTATCCAATACCATCTGGGCCGGCGTGAAAATGTATTTGCCCCCGTAGTTACTAATTCTTCAAATCTATGAAACTGCATTTAAATGTAGTTCAGCTGGACTAAACACAACCAGTCCTGATCACTGCAGCCCTGTTCAATCAAATCAACACTGAATACTGAAGCCTGATTGGTTCACGTCTGTGCACCTGTACAGACAAATGGCTTTTCAGCCCGCTAAAACGGACGGGGCCGACTGCATATTTAAGTCACGCTGAAAACTGTTTTCATCAGAAGTTTTCTCCTTCAAGTGTGAAGATCATCTCCTCGCTGTCTCCAAAGAGAAGAAGACAGGAGCCTTTCTGCTCGCCGCTGAAACAAGCCTCAAGCAGCGGATTAACGGCGCTTCAACACCTGCAGCTCTGTGCCTTCCCCTGCAGCTATCCAGCAACTCTTCAGCAGAACATATCATTATTAAAGGGGTCATATGATGCGATTTCTTGTTTTTCTTTTTCTTTAGTGGCTGTTTAAGATCTGCAGTGTTACAAAGCTCAAAGTCTCAAACCGAAAGAAATATTCTTTGTAAAAGTTAAAGCTCAGCCACGCCTTCCTATAATGCTTCATTCAAACATGCCACCACAAATCTACGTCAGTGTGTGTGCGCAGAGTTTCATAACACCGCCCAGATGTATACGCAAAGAAAGAAGGTGTAACTCTTATTCTCGCTGTATTATTGTTGCCGCCGGCGCCGGCATCTCGTGTAAAACTACTTTGGCTTTCCAAAAGAGGACAAAATTAGAAAACAGTGGTTAAGCTTTACTTAAAACACTGCTCCAGAAAAGTACAACCAAAATATTTCACTGTGTGCTGCGCATTTTTTGGAGGACTGTGCAAAAAGGCGGATTCTAAAAAATGGGGCAATTCCATCTTTGCTAGTCCAGTCTGGCGCTTCTGACTCACAGACACAGCTTGTAAGTATGTTTTCATATTTTAATAATTTGCTACTGACTATTCAAACGCGAGTTTTGAGCAGTATAGAGTACGATCACAAATGCAGACATGGTTTTATGCTTACAAAGTGTTCTCCCCCCGTAGCGTTGCACGAAAAAAAATAAAAATAAAAAATGAATATATCCCCCATGAAATAAAGTTCAAGTCCTTTATTTTTCCTCAAGGGACGATTAGTTTTGCTGCAGTAGCAAAGAAGTACATACAGTACATGGCAACAAAGCAACAACATCATTGAAAATAAAACTTAAGTATATAAGTATAACTTATGTATATAAATAAAATTATGTCCCCAATGAAATAAAACTTTACCAATCTGATACGTTCTGGCCCAGTCGCGCTGGCAAAGTTCAGCCCGATCAGCTTGGCCCTCTGCATTTTCCGGATCAGATTCGGGCTTGAATTTATAAGTTAGTACGGTACCGACATTATCACCTGTCATTATTGCTTTGGGAGCTGATGTTCCAAATATGGTAAGGGGCGTGACATTTCTGTCACACGCTTAAGGTATTCGGGCCAATCACAATGCACTGGATCGCTGGCCAATCAGAGCACACCACGTTTTTTATAACTAGGGATGGCGAAAACGAAACATTTTCTTGACCGACCACCGAGCCTCATTAGCCGGTGGAAACCGGTTAACCGATTAGTTTAAAATATTCGCTATTTGAAATAACAGCCATTTCGAGCCGCGCCTGGGTGGGAGACATATAAGCCTGAAAAAAGTTTTTATTTTTTACTTCACATATTAGGCATAAAAAATATTGAGTTGTGTTGTACTGACTCTTGCATTTCCCACAATATATGTGGTCTTTTAGATTTTGAATTTGAAATTGGATTTATTCACCAATTTGTTGCATTTGTGCCTAAAATTGTCATATGGTGTGACATAAAAGTTATTCTATATAAAATGAAAATGGGATATACTCTCCCTAAGTAACTAACTTCAACATAAATTGTTTTCATTACTATCTTAAGATTTAACATTTCTTTTGTGCAGATTCATTAGATTTTGTATTGTTTTTCTAAATCATCATGCAAAGTAAGTCATCTCTCCTCAGCCTTTCCAGATATTTTAGATTAATTATGTTAAAC
Organism: Leuciscus leuciscus; assembly: GCF_965113295.1. NCBI lineage: Eukaryota > Metazoa > Chordata > Actinopteri > Cypriniformes > Leuciscidae > Leuciscus > Leuciscus leuciscus. The sequence continues at coordinate 41,475,194 of NC_138737.1, read as the reverse complement.
CCGGTTATAAATCTATGAAAATGCTTGTGACTCTTGCTGATACTATTTATCTTGTGTTCCGTTTACTTTTTTATGATTTATAATTAAGAAAGTATTTTTACTGGCACAATTCTGAATGTCACACCAAATTATATAGTGTCACGCTATATGATGAACTGCACCACTCCACAATTTGTCAATGCAAAAAAATGTATTTTATTTGCATTCAACATTCAATTAATTCAATTCAGTTAACATTAATCAAAAAACATACTAACATTGTTTTAAAACTTTTAAAATTATAAGAAACTCATAAAAATGAGTAAATGAAACACCATCTCACTTCAAGAACATTAAATTAAGTATAAAATTGAAAAGAAATACATTAATTGTATAGGTAATTTAATGTTCACTATTAAACATTCACTATTATCATTGAATATGTTTTGAATAGTTATTTATTTATCATTAAAAAAGGTGTATGTAATATTGTGTGACAAATATATCATATGGTGTGACTTAGAAAAACAGTCACACCATATGATACAGTGTCACACCATATGACGTTTTGTTCAGTTAAGCTAATCTCTTGGTTAACTAAAAACAGCTAGCTTATACTTAGCATGTAAATTGCCACATGGCAGGAATGATTTTTAAGAATTAATAAGTAAAATTCGTATAAAAGTGTTTCATTTTTATGTAAATAATGTCACACCATAAGACACAAAACATTGACCACTAGTGAGCATATCAGATACAGAGCTTTTTAATAAAAAATTAAAAAGCCAGAACTCAACTCTTGACCTTGCAAACCACTCCAGAGATGACACTGCAACTTCCTGGTTGAGTGTGGACCTCTTCATCATAATGATGTCCGTTCAAAATATAGATTGCAGTGTCACACCATATGACGCCCATTTTACGGACAAAATGTATTTGGCCAGAACTTGCTTTAAAATCATCCACAGACATCAACACTTTCTGTGTCTGTTGAAATGGCCTAATTCTGTTACTTAAACTGTAAATCTATCAATTATTTATATTTTGCTGATATATATATTGTCATATTAGTAAGGTCACACATATCCCGGACAGTCACACCACGTGACAATTTTGATGTTTAGATAAAAATTTGAAGTAGAGGTCTTTATACACCAACTACAGCTATGGTATGCTGTAATAATATCTTGTCAGAGGAACAACATGAAGATATTTTTAACAAATACCCATTTTTATTAGGTTATGACATCATGGACGGGTAGAATTGCATGTCATGTCTCCCACCCGCCTGCAATTTCGCAACTCTGTCACATCTCTCTGCCGCTCTGCCTCCCGCTCACACACACACACGCTGTTTGTCACATTTCCTACCAGCTAGCATAGATGACACGGTAGGTTGGATTTGGCTACCTTTCTCACCCGAAAAGGCTTGCGGGTGTCGCGTTTTCAGGTGATACATCATAAGCTGCGTTTCCATTACCCTTCAAATTGCGCAAATTGAAATTGCGAATTGAAAATACGCACAATGGAAACACGTCAATTTCGCATAAACTCCCGTTTATCGCAATAAAGTTTTTACGCTCGCATGAGGTGGTTTTTCAGGCAATTCGAAAAAGGAATATTTCGCAAAACTGCAATGGAAACAGTTTTTGCGCATTTACAGTCACCTGACTTAGAAGACGTGCTGTGTTTGAGGTCCATGTATAGCTACGCAAATAATAATAATTGTATATTATTTTATTATAACATTTAATAGGCTATATTTATAAGACGCTTTTATGCAAAAAAAGTAACAAAGCTGAGTGTGGAGCGCGCACTGCATGGCACGGAGGCGCGGGCGCGAACACTTGCATTTTCCTATATCAACAGTGGAAACAACTTAAAATACTCTATCATTTCTGGTCATACAGAAAATAATACATTATTCTCAACTACTTTTATTTGTGTAAACTCACAATAACAAGAAAATGTTGTGCTCTGATATAATAAAAGAAAACAATCAGACGCACTTTCATGATCTCCGTAAACTGGAGCGCGAGAACTGAAACAAAGCCTATGTAGGCTAAAGCTTGAAATGTCCACTTTAAAACGAACCAATTCGAATCGAAAGCTAATACCTTCTGATTATGTAATCCGTACGAAAGGTGCATTTCTCTCTAAGCGCATCTGCTTAACAGTGGAGATGGAGATGTGATTTTAGCCGACACTTAGAAAACAATAGTTTATTAATAATATTAATGGCTCTTCTCATTCAGCACTGCGGGAAAAATATCAATTCCAGGTTCTAATTTGGCCTTAGAAAACCAGTAAAATCGACATGTGCTCCATATTAATTTGTGAATATTTTAAATGTTTAATAAAGGGGCAAAAAGTCATAAACAAAAATCAGAAAATTCGTCGATATTTACTTTTTTGCGCAGCAGTTGGTGTAGCCAGTTCAAATTCATATTTTGGTGTTCAACTTTGCATTTTAAAAAGACAACAACAGTTCATTTTTCGTTTTTCAATTACGGGTTAAAAAAGGAAAATGAATGGACACAAAAGTAGCCTACATGGACCGTTTGGACAGAATACGAGACAGAATTCTTTATTAAATTCATAAAATAAACAATATTTAGCCTTCTCGGAGCAGAAATGAGGGCGAAACACCCAGAAACTCCTTATATGTGTCGTTCGCAGTATAAGGGTCTTTCCCTGCCATTAATGCTTGGATAACACGCCACGTCTCCTTCCATTAATAATAATAATAATAATGTCTAATGCGGTGGCTGTGATATATATATATATATATATATATAAACTTACCAACATCCTTTGCCGTGATTTTTTTGAATGACTTATCGCGAGAGAAAAAAGGACGTTTTAGTCGCATAACATCGGTCAATGGAAACGCCGTCATTTCGCAATAGTTTCTTTATCGATATTTAGATAATAGATATTTTTAGACAAATCTGTGCTACTACTGTATTTAAGCACTGGATCACACAAGTTGCAACTTACATCTGTGTCATTCTTTTTGGTGAAATGGTCCCACACACGCTTCATCCTATCGTCTGCCCTGGCTCTAACCTCGAGTGTTTTAGCCTGTAGCCTTTACTTTTCGCAAACCTTGTGAGCGCGCAAACCCAAACGCTGTGACCTCGCGCCAAATGTTTTTATTGGTTTATTAAGTACAAACAGGCGAGTTATGAAAAATTGAGTGTGAGGGATTTGTTCACTTCACACAAAAAGATCTTGGAATGAGATGGCTAACAGTAGTAGCGTTTAGTCCACTGTCTATAATAGGCTAATTTAGAGATCACATTTTTTTTTTTACCGACTACCAACAACTTTGATCGGTTAACGTCGATACGGTCAACCATCGGTTAAACGGTCATCGGTTAACATCCCTATTCATAACTATGAGCTTTATCAAAATCGATGCGTTTCAGAAAGGCGGGGCATAGAGGAGCAACAATAAAATAAAATAATATTACAATAATTACTTTTTTGTACCTAAAAAACTGTTGGGGCAGTCATGGCTTAGTGGTTAGGGAGTTGAACTGGTAACCCAAAGGTTGCTGGTTCGATTCCAGAACCGGTGGGAAATGACTGAGGTGCCCTTGAGCAAGGCACCTAACCCCTAATCGCTCCCCGGGCGCCACACAAAGGCTGCCCGCTGCTCTGGGTGTGTGTATCCACGTTTGCAGTGTGTGTGTTAACTACTCACTACTCTGCTCCTAATGTGTGTGCATTAACTTGGATGGGTTAAATGCAGAGGTCAAATTCCAAGTATGGGTTACCATACTTGGCCGTCACGTGTCACTTTCACTTTCACTTTCACTTTTCACTTTCAAAACTACGTAAACATTGCATTAAACCAAATACACAGTTCTTTTTAGAACTGTCATATGACCTGCTTCCCTCATCTGGAGCGAGTGCCATGGTTTCATTTGGCGGCTCAGAGGAGGACTTTAATAGCACTATGTCTCTGGCTGTCTCTGAAGCGGAAGACTGAGCGGACTCTGGCCATGAGTAGAACTGGCCATCAGAGAAGAACTCTGGCACTCCCTGTAGAAGATATGGGCCATTCTTCCTTGAAGTCCACGAAGAACTGAATAAGTCATGGTGCGCCCCCTACTCATCATGCGTCCACTATTCCTCTTCATCTGCCTTCACTTTTGTTGACGGCGCGAAGGAAAAAGGATACACCAAGCTTCCCCTATTGGGAGAGACCGTCGCCCACGGCCCTCGGCTGGAAGACTAAAGCTGCCCATCCCTCTAAGCCGTGCAGAACTAGATCTGCCCTCGCGGTCAGAGAGTATGCAGCGAATGGTCAAGCTGGATCTGCCCCTCATACAATGGCGGTCCTTCAAGTCTACCAGACCAACCTTCTCTGCATCATGGATGAAACTGGTCTTGACCCGGCGGCCTTCAAAGAGCTGTGCAGTGCGACCGACCTCGCCCTGTGTGCCACTAAGTCTATGGCCCAAGCGATTGGTAGTGCTATGGCCAGTTTGGTGGTCCTCGAGCAGCACCTTTGGCCGAACCTGACAGTGTCAGAAATATTCAAATGGAGTTACTCGCTCCAGTTCTCTCACAGGCTCCCCTGCTTCAGGAGTGTGACTAACACTTCAGTCTCGGACAGCGACGCTCACGTCCTCCGAGCTGAAGCACAAGCTCTGCTAGCGAAGGGCGACTCAGGCTTTTAAAGCCCCTTCTTCCTCGTTCCAAAGAAGGATGGCGGCCTCAGGCTCATCCTCGATTTGAGATGTCTGAACCGCGCTCTGGTAAGACGGCCGTTCAGAATGCTAATGCTAACTTTGAAACAAATCCTCTCACAGATCTGATTGATTTTTATCAGTGGATCTGAAGGACACATACTTTCATATCCAGATAGCACCTCATCACAGTTCTTGAGATTCATGTTCGAAGGGGCTTACCATCCTACAGTCCTGCCATTCAGACTGTGTCTTGCTTCGCGCACTTATGATATTCGTGGATGCGACCCTCTCCCTCTGAGACAGATGGGAGTTCGCATCCTGAATTATCTCAATGATTGACTGCTTTTGGCTTAATCGAAGGCCTGATCGCACAAAGATCTTTGCTCCTCACAATGGCCGACCTTCAGCCTCTCTCGCTAAAGACGCCCTTCTGCCGGCTCTGGCATCGGTCAAGCGAGTTGGTGATCTGCAGGGTCTTTCAGTGGACGCATTCTGTCTCGAGTTTGGGCCTAATGACAGTAAAGTCCTCCTTAGACCAACACAAGGCTATGTGCTTAAGATGCTTTCCACACCCTTTAGAGCTCAGGTCATAAAGCTCTCTTCTGTTCTGCGCTAGTAGCACGGCGCTATTGGACTGAGTTCCCCATAAGTGTCAGCTACTTATGCAAGGCGAGTGAACAGTATCGAAAGGGAATGTTCCAGTTACTAACATAACCCTGGTTCCCTGAGATAACGGGAATGAGTATTGTCTAGTTTGTTGTGCTACTGTACACAAGTCGACGCTGCCGCTCATCAGTAGAAAAATTCAGAAAATGGCTTTCGGTGTGACTTAGATAGGCAGTCGGTCCTGTTTTGGCGGACTGAAAAGCCCTTTGTCTGTGCAGGTGCAGAGATGTAAACCAATCAGGCTTCAGTATTCAGTGAAAAACTAAGTTTACTCAGATATGTCAGTTACTGATGCAATGCTCATGATCTCAGGGAACTGAGGATACGTTAGTAATCGGAACGATCTGTGTTTATGACTCGTTATGATTTTTTACATGTGAATCAAGAAACATTTGTCTTACCTTATATGATGAAACCACTTCACCGATGGGTCTGAATTTATGATTGTCATGTTGTTTTGAATCTCTGCACACTAAACACACAGGCTGTTTGTCCTCCAGACAGAAGAGTTTGAGTTTCTCACTGTGTAAACTGCAGATCTCCTCAGACCCTGATGAACGCCTCTCATTTCTCTCCTTCAGGAACGACTCACACAAGTTTTTTAACACAAGATTAACTGTAGGAGGATCTCTTGAGGATCTTTTCCTGCAGACAGGACACTCCTGAGATCCCTTGGTTCTCCAGTACTGTTGAAGACACTCTTTACAGAAACTGTGACTACAGGATAAAAGAACAGGAGCCTTGAAGATCTCACGACACACAGGACAAGAAAGATCTTCTTCAGATACATTTAGTGAAGCCATTTTCACTGTTTGAGCATGTAGTACTCCTGTAAATAAACAAGAAAATGATACGTTATTACATTATATCACATTACGCTAATGTGATGGCTTCTCGTCTCTGCATTTACTACGAATTAATCAATAAAAGTATATGCATATTACAACCGTTCAGCACATTACATGGTCAACACATGTACGACTTTTGCATAGTAATGCCTGAATATAAACATTAACAACTTTAAACATTTTGCATATTCAGCAAATACAATTGCCAAAGTGACACTAATCAATAATTTCTCTCTCTATATATATATAACATTTTCACTAGTATTTAATCTTTATCTAAATAATAACATGAGAATGATGTAAAAATACATTTAGAATACAATCCATATTCTCAGTGGAGAACATGCTACTCAGTTCGTTGTCTGATGTATTAGAGTGTGTGTGTGTGTGTGTGTGTGTGTGTGTGTGTGTGTGTGTGTGTATTGAATGACGAGACATATGAAATTCACTCAAATGTAACATAACACACAGTTTACAGACATCACAGCAGATTAAACGACCACGTATGTAAATTAAAGATAATTCATAACGCTAAACAATATTATCTCTTATAGATTCGAATATTATTTCTACGTTAACCATTTATGTGGCGGACTTTCGCGCTAATCGTGGAGCACTAATGCTAACCATGTGCTCAACCGCACTGAACTCATGACAACTTTTACTAAAGTATAAAATATCAGCTTTAAACACATACAACTCGTTCGTAAATCGAAAGTGTGTTTTGCGCTATAATTTGCAGTTACCTGTAAATAAACAAGAAAATGAAGAGAAGAACGCTAATGTGATGATGGCTTCTTCTTCTTCTTGTAGGATTCCGGCAGTGTAGACGCAGCTGAGCGTATTACTGCCCTCCACAGGTCTTACATACAGTCCTGTATCATGCAAGAACTGAAGAACTGCCTTGGAGATCAGTGTATGCTCGTCACTGTGACCAAACAAAGAGAAAAGAGAAAAAGCCTTAACTCCAAGTCCTGCCAGTTTAATAAAGAATATATTTCTTTCTGCCCTATACTTTCTGCATTCTAGGAGAACATGCCCCACTGTCTCAAGACTCCCACATTCACACAAGCCGGAAACATGCTTTCCTACAATGCACAAAGAATAATTTAACCCACAGTGCCCCAACCTCACTACACACTACACACCTCTACACACTTTTTTTTATTATTTTTTTTTTACATTTTAACAAACACAAAACAAAGTAACATAAATTGCCCGACACACAACAAAGATAAACACAAAAGTGTACATAAAATAACAAGGCATTGTACTATGAAAAAAAAAAAAGTACAACAGGATCAACAGAGAACAAGGAAAAAACAAAAGACAAATAGAACCTCTGGAGGCACTATATCATACCAAACCCTCGAATACCCCAAATAGAGGCATTTACTGTCCAAATATGGTGTCCAAGTGCGAATAAAAATATCAGTTGTAGAGTGAATAAAACATGTTAGAAGTTCCAGAGGAATAGTCTCTCTAATGACTGAATGCCATCCGTTCATAGAGGGAGGTTTATCGCTGATCCACGACAATAGTAAATTCTTCCTGGCAGCAAAAGTTAACAGGCTAAAAAGACGTCTTTTATGCTTATTAGAGATACGTTTACATGATGGGAAACCCAGGAGAAGAGACAAAGGGTCAGGATCCAAGGCCAAACCTAAGATGTTATTCAATTGAGCTACGATTCTGGACCAGTAGGTCTGGATCACATGACAATCCCATACACAGTGAATATAATCTCCTATGTCAGATTTACATTTGGGGCAGAGTGGTGAGTGAGCTGGATTGTAATTGTGTCTTAGAAGAGGCGTAATATGTAGTCTGTGGAGAATCCTAAGCTGAATGGCTCTTGCTCTATTGCAAACTAAAAGCCTATTGGCTAAAGACCAAACCATTCTCCGAGATATCCACCCCAAGCTCTCTTTCCCAAGTTAATCTGAGGTGCGAGGTATTAACTGTACCATAGGAGCACAGGGCTTTGTAGAAGAAGAAGATCAACTTTTGTGTAGGAGGGAAATACAAAGCAGAAACAAAAAAAGCTATTTTGATCTCTTTTTATTTACATTTCAGACCAACAAAGTAGTGACAAAAAGCATGTTTCCTACTTGAACATAATGTTGCTCTCCTTTATATACAGACCCTTTCCAAAAATTTGAATATCATGGAAAAGTTAAATTATTTTAGGAATTCAACTTAAAATGTGAAACTAATTTTATAAAAAAAGGCTCATTGCTTGCAAAGTGAGATATTTTAAGCCTTGATTTGTTATAATTTTGATGATTATGGCTTACAGCTTATGAAACCCACAAAATCTAAATGTCAGAAAATTAGAATATTACATGAAATCACACTGTAGTTACACAGCAATCCCATGGTCATTGAACCAGGTTTTGGTTATTTTGGCAGTGTGGGCAGGTGAAAATCCTGCGGAAGTCCAGAGTCAATGCAGCCGTCTACCAGGACATTTAGAGCACTTCATGCTTCCTTCAGCAGAAAAGCTTTATGAAGATGCTTTATGAAGATGCTTTATGAAGATGAAGATGATTTTCCAGCAGGATTTTCACCTGCCCACACTGCCAAAATAACCAAAACCTGGTTCAATGACCATGGGATTACTGTGTAACTACTGTGTGATTTCATGTAATATTCTAATTTTCTGACATTTAGATTTTGTGGGTTTCATAAGCTGTAAGCCATAATCATCAAAATGATAACAAATAAAGTCTTGAAATATCTCACTTTGCAAGCAATGAGCCTATATAATATATTAGTTTCACATTTTAAGTTGAATTCCTGAAATAATTAACTTTTCCATGATATTCTAATTTTTTGGAAAGGATCTGTAGGTCTCTTAAGTGAATTCACGTTATCTCAGACGAAAGGGTCTGTACATTTCAGACCAACAAAGCAGCAACAAAAAGCATGTTTCCTACTTGAACATAAAACAATGCTCTTCTTTATATACATTTCAGATCAACAAATCAGTACCAAAAAGCATCTTTCCTACTATAAATTTAGCTCTTCTCTCTTTCTGGCCAGCAAATTTCTCAATTACTCTCTGATTAAAGTCAGTCATCTCTGTGACAAGTCTCTTCTCCATGGACAGCAATGCCAGTGCATTCAGCCTCTCCTGGGTCATGGTGTTTCTGAGAAAGGTTTTAATTCTTTTCAAGGTTGAAAAGCACCTCTCAGCTTCAGCCGTGGTCATGGGTGTGGTTATGATAACTTTTAGGAGAGTCACAGTTTCGGAAAAGACTTCTTCGAGATTATTCTCCATAAAGAGCTGGAATAGGTCCACAGCACCACGGCAGGCACTGAACTCTTGCTTGCTGTAGATAAGACTGAGCTCTGTCTTGAGCTTGCTTCCATTGAGCATCGGGTACGCTCTGATGGTGCTGCTCAATGCATCGTCAGGAAAGGTCTCCTTGTACTCGTCAAACCTGTCCCCCTGCAACAAGATGGCACAGACAAGGTGGTCTGTGAAGGAGAAACACTCCCTAGTGTGTCCCAGGATTGTGTCACAGACCTGTAGAGATAATTAAACAATATATAAATGTAAGGTAGTAGCCTGTCATCATATACTCACCCTCATGTTTTTTTCAAACCTGTACGAATTAATTCCTTCTGCTGAACAGAAAGGAAGATATTTAGAAGAACGTCAGTAACCAGACAGTTTTAGATACCATTGACTTCCATGTCACTGTCTGGTTACTGACGTTCTTCTAAATATCTTCCTTTCTGTTCAGCAGATCCCGACATCAAACTGTGTTTTGACCGCAAACAACTAACGTCATTATTAGCTAACAGCTGTAAGCATGAACTAAACACTCTGCCATCAGAAATTAAAACATTGACAGAACTCAAGGTTTTTAATACACATTTAAAACAACTGTGTGAACACTGACTGTACAGGATACAACAATGCATACAAACAAAGTTGTTAGCATGCACAGACATAAGCAAATTTTTGTGTTTTTGTATTGTTAAATGTGTCTAGACTAGTTTTATATTGATTTCTACATCTATTTAAGTACATAAAGTGGGAGAGAGTGGTAATAAATTTGTGCAAATACAAATAAAAACATATTTAAGCATAGTGTGGCCTCTCTCCCACTTTATGTATTATAATTATCTAGGCCAGCACTCTTAAAATTGACAAGTGTACACATTGAGTGAAGCCTGCTCCTATTCACATTTATTTACATCTATTTAAGCCCATATCTTATTTTCATGTATGGGATGTATTTATACATGTATTTTAATGGTTATACATTTTTAATTCAATAGGCCTACTCTGTAATTTCTGTTTTAATTTTACAAGCCTAACCAGGGACAGGGGTTGCAAATTAGTCATGGCTATAAACCTGTATGCATGGCATCTACTTTGTATTCTTTATAAAGCAATGTTCTATGCATTTGTCCCTGTCAAATAAATATTAAATAAATAAAACTCATGCTAACTTAGTGTTTAGCTAACTTAGTGAAGATTATTAGTAGGCTACCAGACAAAAAGACGACGTCTAACGTTATATGTAAACAAACTGCACATTGAAACATATGTTTGCGATGTCTGCCATCATATTCCTGTCTCTCTTCAACGTCTCGTAAGTTAGCATGTGTTTGTTGTAACGTGGCTGTTGTACTGCGAAGCCCACCGTGTCAGAGTTCATCTGCTGTCAGTCAATCCTGCATCACCATGGCGCACACACTTACCATGCTGTGTTTTTGTCTGGTACTAATAAACTTCACTAAGTTAGCTAAACACTAAGTTAGCATGAGTTAGTTCATGCTTACAGCTGTTAGCTAATAATGACTGTACCTAATGTTAGTTGTTTGTGGTCAAAGTGTCGTGGTGTAGACAGTTTGATTACGGGATATTCCTACATATTCCTATTATATTCCTGAGCCAACCAACCCCGTGACGTCATAGGTTAGAATACTGCACAATGTCGGCTCCTTGGTCGTTTTTCTTTTATATGTTTACATTGTCATGTTTCTTATATAATTGTTGATTAAAGTGAAAATCCATCTAGTAAATCATGTAAACTTGATTGACTGCTTCATTTCCCCTTTAATATTGTGAAGGCTAAGCGTAACCATATAGATTTTTATTTAAAATGTATGTTATGTTGTTTAATGTTTCACATGCAACAGGTGCCAGTCCACAATCATTTTTTATGCATTTTAATTTTCTGTGCCATTATCTGTACCGTATCCCAACGGTTACAATAAAACATCAATATAACATGCATTTTTATTCAGTATATAAGCAATATTTTGCTTTTTATGTTAAAGACACTATTGATACCGTAAGAAATTTACATTCTCAGGAAAATAGCCACTTATCAGTTAATCGTTAATCGATCGATAAGGTCAATCAACTAAAGATTAATGAATTAATCGATAACTTGCATTCCTAATTTGATCATTTATATTTATGTTGCCAATTTATTATTTTTGGGATGCTGTTAAAATAATATTAAAATGATGATTTTTGTAAGGATTTATACCAAACTAAAATTGTTTTCTTGAGTCTGTAGAATATGATATCCAGGCAGGACATTTCTGCAGCACAACAATATTGTAAAATAGTATTTTGACTGATTTCTATAACAAACTCACCTCTGCTCCAATCCTTTCACGTTCTTCCAGACTGATCACCCGGTGTCTCTTTGTTGGCTGAGAACCACTGCTTTGTTCACCAATGGAGTGGAGAGAGTTTCTGCAAAGGACAAAGCTAATTTATTATAATATTGGCAAAAGAGAGAGAGTTAATAATGAAAGAGAAACCAAATAATGATCATATTACAGGAATACAGTTACCTGATCTTTTGTATTTCCTGTTGGAACTGTTGGATGCTCACTTTGATATGGACCGAATCAATGTTCTTCTTCTGGAGCTTGGCATAGAGGAAGTCTACATGTGGCATGATGTGGTGATAAAGTTCCAGAAAGAACTTAAAATCATCATCCTCCAGTAGCATGGCCAGGGAGGATCATTTTTGAATAATATCAGCCACAGGTCTATAGCCTACGTGATTTTTGAGAAAAATCCGATTTAAACCAAGTGTAGAAGTGTATATATGGGGGTTTAGATATCTCTGTGCATCGATCAGGTTCAGACACTGACAGAGATTTGCTATTAGGTGTTTATATTAGACACATTTCTAGAAGGAAATCTATCAGCAATAAATCTGGAGCCTCATTGAAATCGCCACCAAATAATAAAGGCAGAGGGATATTCACGTTTTTAATTACTTATATAAATGACTTTACTATCTGGTAGAAATTTGTTGTTTGAAGAATATATATTAATCCACCTTCCAATCCCTGAAGAAAGCGTTTCTATAATCTTTCCTTGAAATCCACTATTAAAGGGATATTTCACCGCTGGAAAGATGAATGTGTATTTAAATTGGGTCATTTATGTAGTGGAAATGTGAAATTATTTTAGAAGTTGATGCGTTCTAGACTGAGAAAAGCCAGAAAATGTTTTTTTGGCTCATGTGGATGAAAGACAACAACTCCCAGAATGCACTTGCTTCGCTGCCCTACGAGGCCACTCCCAAGCCACGCCCACCGGTTACAGAGGGCAGTATTGGGAGAAATGATACAACTAGGCGACTAGTCACTCGAAACTGAAAAGACGCCGTTTTATGGTGAGATCCCCCTATGGGCGGGCTGAACACATGCGGGATGAGCTCCTCCTACTGGCTGGAGTCTCTCGCCTCTGGACAGAAAAGCCTCATGAAGCTACATGATGATTTTTGTGTCATCTGAGGTTTTTTTCCAGACACACAATCCAGAAATCTCTGGTCTCAGGGGGACATGAGGGAGGGAAGCACGGTCACTCCAAAATATTACCGGGTTTCTACTGATACAAAGCTTAATGCTAATCTGTGAAGTATCCCTTTAAGTAATATTTGGCTAAAAAGAAAAACTACAGCTACAGGTTTAACTATGCTAAAAAAAACACATAGAAAAACTAAAAGCTGACAGAAAAAAAAGCAAACATTGACTACAACATAATCAGTTATTAATATTTAGTTGGTTCTCTCTTGTTTCTGCATGTCCTCAAAATATCTTTGTATGAAAGTCTGGACAAAAATTATGTCGGCACAATTTATCATGTTTCTTTGATTTATAATCAGAAATAAAACATTAAACTCCAAGCACAACCATGCAATATGACTACAACATCTGTAGCACATTTATAATAATATTTGAGAGATTGTCCTAGGCTGGGCATCACTTTTGGTCTCTTACTTGCATTTAAAAAGTTTAAAATATTTTATTTTATTAAAATATTAACATGGATGCTCAGATTTGTGAGTTTCTGGGTTTACCATATCTGATGCTGAATTAAATCGGTCAACCTTCATTTGGGTGACCTATAGACAATATGTTAGAAAAAAATACACAGATGGAATAATTCTTGTGCTTATTATCTGGTGAGTCACTTAAAGTGTCAAAGTATATTTACATCGAATATTAGATTTATGTTTCCAGTAAAGATTGTTTGTGAAAAAAGGTTTAGTGCATCAAAATGTTTACCGACATGGAAATGACAATTATCGATTTTTTTTTTTATTATAGATCATCAAATCTTTTTCCATTTAATTTCAAATGTTGCGAAAAACTAGTTTGGAAACACTTTCTGTCGAGAAAAAGGGTTTTAAAGCAAATAAATATGGTGTCACATGACAGAAGTTGCATTTGTTGCAGTTAAAGCACCGTTAAAAAGGTTCATAATATTCATTTAATTAAATTGTATATTAAATTATTTTATCACTATTGGTAAGAATAATACATGTTACCTCTCAAACATCATTCTTCCTTATTTTTGTAATTTTGTCTGTTTTTTATAATGTAAAAAAAGTTAAACAGAGAAATAGCCTAATAGCTGCACCCGTTTCTGGATATTGCTGGATCAAGTGTTGATCTAAATAGTCTTTATAATGAAGTACAAAAAATCATGACACTTGTTAATAAAAATCATTGTTTGTATAGAATTGAATAATATATAATAACATGTTGTTTGAGGAAAACAGAGGCTTGTAAATCTGTGCCGCTCGTCAAAACTACAAATGTGTGTCTGTCGAACGCAGGAAGACTGAAGGAGTTTCCAATAAAGGCAGAAAGAAAGGTAAAATAAACATGTTACGTCTGTAAAGTATTGTTTCCACGACTTAAACCCTAATTATCATCCTAAACATTTAATCTTTCACTCTGAGCATTAAATCACATAATCACATATTATTTATTTATTTACAACACAAGATTATTAGCAAGAACCTTTTACATCCATTTATTCCAATGAACAAATGATCATTTCTCCTCTATAACTGAAATAATTATTCATTTAGTCTCATGTTGAACAAACACTGAGAATGTGCAGAATTTACTGCTTCAGTGATTTGATGTAATACAAGAAAAAAATATGATATATAATCATATATAATTATGATGCAAAAAAGTTTAGAAATTAATAAACACACATTGACTGAAATAATCGGGTAAATGTCAATTATCCTGAAAACATGAATGCTAAAACGGTCTCTAATCGGTCTAATTGTGTGAAGTGGAATATAAATGAAAACTTCTTGTTTATTGATCTGAGTGTTGCTGTAGTGCTGGATATCAGTCATGTGATCATCACGGCCCAATCACAGCCACCGTACTGATATTCAGATCAACAGCACTCTTACTCATGTGATATGGATTAAATATTGGAAACATGATGAAAGCAGGAAGATCCAGATCTACAGGAGTGACGTTTACTGACTATTGACCGGTAAGATCCTCAGAGAGCCAGATCTATAACACCAGAAGAATGGAAAGAGTGTGTGAGTGAAGGTGGTTGTGAATGTGTGTAGATGTGTGTTAGTTACAGGATCAGAGAACGACACCGTTCCTCCGTCATAGTCCAGATTCACTCTCACACGATCAAGCTTCTGTTTAACACGAAAACCAGAATCTAAAGGCATATCATCCTCAAAATACAAATCCAGATACTCCACACTCCAGACATCAGTGTTGAAGAAACCCCCTCCCTTCCTCTGGTTTGATGCTGTAGTTACTCCAAGAGTCCAGTCTAAACTCTCTTTAACCTCCACATCCCAGCAGTGTGTTCCTGAGTTAAAACCCTCTGAACCCAGAACACAGTAATAACAGTTAAATCTCTCTGGATTATCAGGAACTGGTTGATAGTTCTCGCTGTATGTCACACTGGTCAGATCATCAGACAGGACGAGACGTGGATCTGCAGTGTTTGGATCCAGAATCACAGGAGCTGATGAGACACAATCAACAGATTCTTTTATTCTGATCTTCATATAATGATCAAGAGTGAACCCAACACAGATTATTATGAATTATGACACTCGTCCTGTTGATCAAACACATTTTCCTCTGATCACTGTCAGTGCTGTTATTAGTTTCACACTCGTTTTTATCATCAGCGTTTAACGGCATCCACTACAAACATGAAATATGAGATTCAGACATTTGTGTCCATCAAGAGAAACTGATACTTTGGGAAAGTTAAATAACAATAAATCAATGAGATCTGTGTAGATTTATGCTGTAGATGAAGAACTGTAAGTGTGTGTCTGATCTTCAGCAGCATCTGATCATCTTCATTTTATTGGCTCTTATAGTCTGTGTTTTGTTTTATATTAGTTTATTATGACTGTCTGTTGTGTTTGACTTACAATCATGAATCACCTTCAACACTTCCTAGCCACGCCCTAGCAACCATTGTTGAGCACCCTAGCAACCCAATCCAAAGAGGGACATCTTGTAATCTGAATGTCATAGAGGAGTTGCGGTTGGTTTATATCATTCATACTGGCAAGCAGTCTTTGAAGTAACATCATTGGCAGCTGCCAAGCCACTCCCTAGCAACTGGACAGAGTACCCTAGCAACTGCTCAGCAAGACCTATATCTCTGCACCAGAACATCATAGATACATGGTGGTTGGTTCCTTTGACTAATGCTAGCAAACAGGACTTCCATCATGCTACACATGCTAGCAGAATAGCTACATGCTAATAGCGATTAGCTAAGTGTTAAAACTTGTCAACAATGCTAACTAAAACGCAGTAGCAGCATGCTAATCATGTTAGCACCACGTTCACAACATGCAAGAAACATGGTGATTGTGTTAGCATCATGCTAGCAACATGCTAATCTTGTTAGCAGTTCGTTAAAAAGATGTTTGCAAAATGTTAAACATGTTAGCATCATGTTAACAAAATGCTAATTGTGTTAGCATCTGCCTAGTTCAGAGTTTTGCCACTGCAAGCACCACTCACATTTTCTTCAGGAAATGTACATTCTAGTTATTATTGTTATTATTCTGAGACATTTAAAAAACAAATTGTAACCTAACAAACACCACACTCGTATCTATCTATCTATCTATCTATCTATCTATCTATCTATCTATCTATTCATCTATCTATCTATCTATCTATCTATCTATCTATCTATCTATCTATTCATCTATCTATCTATCTATCTATCTATCTATCTATCTATTCATCTATCTATCCATCTATCTATCTATCTATTCATCTATCTATCTATCTATCTATCTATCTATCTATTCATCTATCTATCTATCTATCTATCTATCTATCTATCTATCTATCTATCTATCTATCTATCTATCTATCTATCTATCTATCTATCTCTGTCATAAAGAACCTATAACTCTCCACCCATCCATCATGTCCAGCTCAGATCTCCTGCTGTCAGACTCACTGTTTTGGACGATGTCCTGCATCTTCTTCCAGACTCTAAACGGCAGGTTGCCCAAGTATCGTGGCACATGAATCAAAGCTCCAGAAGCCATCTGTGGATCCGGCTGTGATCTCTGGACTCTGGAAGAACATTCAGGAGTCAGAACTGCAGTGGCTTTGGATCAGAACCAGAGAGACCAGAGACAGGAGCAGATCACTCACCTTTCCATTGAGACTGGAAACTCCTGCAGAACAAACACACCATTTATCATCAAGAACTCAATCAATCATCAATCAATCAACCAATGATCTGAAATCAGACCTTCAGAAAGCAGACGTCATTGGCTTTCATCATCTCCTCCATGTCTTTGATTGTGTGTGAAAGAGCTGAGATGTGTGTGTTCATCTCCTCCAGCTTCTCCTTCATCCTCTGCTTCTTCTGCTCCTCTTCCTCCCTCAGTGCAGTGACTGTAGCTTCTTCTTCATCTCTGAGAAACTGATGAAGCTTCTCAAACTGCTGTTTAATCTGACGCTCTGTGTGCTCAGCTTGAGACTGAAATCAAAGCACATTCACTTCAATCATCTCAATCGACACACATCATTAATATCCAAGATAAACTCGGATACCCGACATAAAACGGATCCAGAAGCAGATTGCTGCTAGTCATTTACTGAAATAATAAACTGGAATACATAATATCAAATCATAACTGTATATAGTGATCCAACAGCTGTAATGAAAATGACTCTCGTTTCTGTTTCCTCACCTTGATGTGTTGAACTGTTTTCTCAAACTCTGCTTGCATTTCTTCATTGTGTTGAAGTTTCTCTTGTAAGGACTTCAGTGCTGTATTGAGCTCCTCCTAGAATTGAACAAAAATACATTAAAACACCAGATTACAGTGAAGAGAAGACAATACAGTGATATGATCATATAATGCAGTGAAAGTATTTGCCCCCATCTCATACTAAATTGATTCAGAAATGAAAACCTACCATAAAACAAAGGCAATCTGAGTAAACACAAAGTACAGTTTGTAAATGACAATGTTATTTATTGAAACAAAAAGGCTCTCCAATACCAACTGGGCCGGCGTGAAAATGTATTTGCCCCCGTAGTTACTAATTCCTCAAATCTATGAAACTGCATTTATATTGTAGTTCAGCTGGACTAAACACAACCAGTCCTGATCACTGCAGCCCTGTTCAATCAAATCAACACTGAATACTGAAGCCTGATTGGTTCATGTCTGACGGAGTTACTCGCTCCAGTTCTCTCTCAGGCTTCGGGAGTGTGACTAACACTTCAGTCTCAGACATCGACGCTCACGTCCTCCGAGCTGAAGCACAAGCTCTGCTAGTGAGAGTGACTCAGGCTTTTACAGCCGCTTCTTCCTCGTTCCAGTGAAGATGGATTTGAGATGTCTGAACCACACGGATGCATACTTTAATATTCAAATAGCCTCTCATCACAGTTCTTGAGATTCATGTTTGAAGGGGCTTACCATCCTACAGTCCTACCATTCAGACTGTCTCTTGCTTCACGCACTCTTATGATATTCGTGGATCCGGCCCTCTCCCCCTGAGACAGATGGAGATCACCTCCTGAATTACCTCAATGATTGGTTGTTTTTGGCCTAATCGAAGGCCTGATCGCACAAAGATCTTTGCTCCTCACAACGGCCGACCTTCAGCCTCTCTCGCTAAAGACGCCCTTCTGCCGGCTCTGGCATTGGTCAAGCGAGTTGGTGATCTGCAGGCTCTTTCAGTGGACGCATTCTGCCTCGAGTTTGGGGCTAATGACAGTAAAGTCCTCCTTAGACCAACACAAGGCTATGTGCTTAAGATGCTTTCCACACCCTTTAGAGCTCAGGTCATAAAGCTCTCTTCCACTCTGCACTAGTAGCACGACGCTCTTGGATTGAGTTCTCCATAAGTGTCAGCTACTTATGCAAGGCGAGTGAACAGTATCAAAAGGGAATGTTCCAGTTACTAACGTAACCCTGTTTCACTGAGATAACGGGAATGAGTATTGTCTAGTTTGTTGTGCTACTGTACACAAGTCGACGCTGCCGCTCATCAGTAGAAAAATTCAGAAAATGGCTTTCGGTGTGACTTAAATAGGCAGTCGGTCCTGTTTTGGCGGACTGAAAAGCCCTTTGTCTGTGCAGGTGCAGAGACGTGAACCAATCAGGCTTCAGTATTCAGTGAAAAACGAAGTTTTCCTCACTAAGTTTACTCAGATATGTCAGTTACTGATGCAATGCTCATGATCTCAGGGAACTGAGGTTACGTTAGTATCCGGAACGATCTGTGTTTATGACTCGTTATGATTCTTTACATGTGAATCAAGAAACATTTGTCTTACCTTATATGATGAAACCACTTCACTGATGGGTCTGAATTTATGATTGTCATGTTGTTTTGAATCTCTGCACACTAAACACACAGGCTGTTTGTCCTCCAGACAGAAGAGTTTGAGTTTCTCACTGTGTAAACTGCAGATCTCCTCAGACCCTGATGAACGCCTCTCATTTCTCTCCTTCAGGAACGACTCACACAAGTTTTTTAACGCAAGATTAAATGGAGGATGAGGCTTTGAGGATCTTCTCCTGCAGACAGGACACTCCTGAGATCCCTTGGTTCTCCAGAACTGTTGAAGACACTCTTTACAGAAACTGTGACTACAGGATAAAATAACAGGAGCCTTGAAGATTTCATGACACACAGGACAAATATAATCATCTTCAGCTGCTGAAGCCATTTTCACTGTTTGAGCTCCAGCAATCTAAACTTTACTTTCACTTTCTGATCGACGGTTTAAAAAATGATTCACCATGAGAATCACAAAGATCAGAAACAAACTTCTCAAATTGTTCTGTGAAATTTTCCCCTTCTTACTCCACTGATCACTGATTCTTTATTGCTTTTGTCGAGACAAAGTCAGTATGGCAGAAAAGAGAAATAACAGCAGTCTCTTCCTGGTTAGTGTTGTAAGAGGGTGGAGCTTCTGATCAAGTTGGTGTGTTGAAACAAGTCAAAGAACAACATCAGGATTTCTTTATGTAAAATTAACTAAATCTAAGCCTATTCAAAATTAATTTGCATTGAAACATTAAGATATAATGCTATAAAGCCTTGGATTATTTTTTTATTTTTTTTTATAATTAAAAATAAAAGATCTCAAAACCCTTATTCGTGTTTTATTTATTGCTCTTCTTTATTGGTCACAGAGTTTCTCCAGGGTCTGTCATGATCCCTCTCTCTTATAATGATTTCTTCTCATGCTGAAGTTTCAGTGATAAACACTCCTCTGTTTATCTGCTGATGTGACAAAGGTTTGTCTCTCATGGATCACTCGTCAGCACCTTTAACACTTATTTAGTATTTCTTGTTAATTATGAAAAACATACTCACTTTATTAGCATAAAGACACTTCTTAAATATAATATCAATATACATTCAGTCACATCACTGTTTATTTATATATACACATATGCTACATTATTGCATTCTTTTCTACTCACTATATTACTGTACTGTTAAATGTATTTGTTTTATTTAAATCAAATGTTATTTATTTTTATCAATTTATTTATTTTAATCAAATGTTTATATTTTTATTTTTTATTTACATCAAATTTAATTTAATTTATTCTTTTATCAATTTATTCTTTTTTTAAATGTATTCATTTTTTCAGTTTTATCCATTTCTTTTAGTTAAATCTTTTTTTTATTATTATTTATTTTTTACAGTTTTTCTCTAAACTTTTCCCACACCTGCTCTAGAATATGCTGTTCACGACACATCGACACATTTTACTGGAAGATCCATTTAAGAAGAAAAAAAAACTAGATGTACCGCATGGCGGTACAAAATATGACCGCCGCTCAGGCCTGCACTGGCTTTCCACAAAAATAAATGACGTGGAGCAATTTGGCTGTATTGCGTGTTTATGTATATACCTAAAAAAAGTAGTAGTATGTGCATGTCTGTCTGTGTGTGTGTGTATGTGTGTGTGTTTGTGTATGTGTGTGTCTGTGTGTGTGTGTGTGTGTGTGTGTGTGTGTGTGTGTGTCTGTGCGTGTATGTATGCGTGCGTACATGTGTGTGCGCGTGTGTGTTTGTGTGTGTGTGTGTCTGTGCATGTGGATTATGTGTGTGTATGGGTGTGTGTCTGTGCGTGTGGATGTCAGTGTGTGTGCATGCTTGCGTTTGTTTGTATTCCTGCAGTGGCCCCTGGGGACCAAACGAAATTTTCCGTAAAAGTCTAGTGGGGCATAAGTCTAATATATCGTGCAACATATTTGTATCAACCAACATTAGTGTTTATCCTGGTAATTTTCTCCATAGGATCTTAGAAGCACAAAATATCAGGGATATTGTTTTCTCTTCTTATTCATATTATTATTTTTTACAGTGTACCTGTACCTCAAGAGCACGGCTCAGATAATCACTGTTTACGCCTGTGAAAAACCACAAGAACACAGTAGCTATTAAGCACAAAATATTGATTTATTCTTAATTAAACTTGTACACAGTCTGTGTTGTGAGTGCATTTCGTTTGGATCTGAGCGGAGCAAAATAATGCGGAGAAGGGGGAAGCAATCATTCACAGAGAAAAGACCGGGAAAAGTCCATAACCATCAGATCCGTGAGACACAAACATGGTAAAGTGGAGTAATTATTGCCAGATATATTATCAGCATTAATAACGGCAAGAACAAAACATCAGAAACCTCCCGGAAACGTTTCTAACTGCAGATCATTGATTAACATCCTGTACAAATGCATGAAAAACACATTACAGGACAGAAGCTGCAGCAAAACTAAGCACTGAGGAAATAAATACTAGAGGACTGTACAATTCACAGTTTGGCAGTTATAATAGAAATATAACCCTGACTAAAGATTGAATCATACAAACATACAAATAAAACCAGACTTTATGTTGGGATGTGGATTTTGGATGCAAATACGTTTTGTACACCTGTGAGCTAATATTCAAACTCTTGCACTTTCTCATGCTGGATCGCTTTTATTTAAAACAACAATAAATATGAGTCATGACTAACAATTGCACTGCCCTCTTAAAAGAAATTAAAACTCAACATCATTAACACTGTGCAAGAAGGAATAAACTCAGCCACTATGCAAAGCAAATAAAAATGATACATTTGGTAAAACAGTCAAATGTAAAGTAGTTTGTCAATGTTCACATTATGGGTTGGGATAATGCAGAACGTAACAGGGAGGGTGAATCACATGCAATGTCATTTTGACACACATTCAGAGTCAAACCTGCATTCAGTCCCTGTGTTACGCTGTAAAGAGGGAAGGCGGCGCACTTATAAGAGCACGTTTACACAGTAATTCTTAATTCTGTATTTGGGCGTCCGCGACGCTTTGATGGCATGCATCGTTCATCAGATCATCGCAGTGTAAACCAGTCGTTCCTCAAACACGTCTGAGACTCTGTGCTTAGTGCAGTATTGCTTATGAATGATTGTAACCAATCAGAAACCCAGACATCAACCGCATTCGTTCATCAATCTAGTTACTAGCTACACTTCAAATGATTAGGTTTATATTTAATGCAAACTTGCTTCAAAAAAAAAAAAAAAAAAACGCCATTGCATTAGGAACAGAAGAGGAATGTTTTCCCCCCTTTAAAACCGATTCATACCTTTCGAGGGAAAACTGATGACCGATCAAGGCACTACATCATCCTGAATTGTGTTTCTTAAAGTAGGGATTTTGTCCTGTGGTCTGAAATTGCTGGATATTTCTGTAAACCGCCAATGAAAGTGCTGTAAATGAATGAAACGCGTATAATTGGAAAACAGGACTGATATTTCTGACCATAATCAACGTTCAGCACTGGGACGCTTTCATAAAACATTTATGTCTTTTTTCCATTCTTACACAAATCGTCATGAGATTTAGATAAGAATGACTACATTTATTCTGCTCCTGTTTCATTAATAAAGCCCAATATGGCTGTTTATGTATTCGTATGTTAAATCACCAAAATTATTATGAAATGATACTTCATGGCAGTAGAATTGAAGGCCTAATCTCAGCCGAACCCTTAACACTAACACTCCTTAATTCATATTCAAACATAAGAGCTAAAAGGTCAAAACAAACAAACAAACGTGCAAGCGGCGCCCACAGGACTGGTTTGATACATTAACACACTCCTCATGCCCACATTCACACACACACACACACACACACACACACACACACACACACACACACACACACACACACACACACACAAACTCACACCTCATATTTACAGGCTCAAAGGCTTCATACAGACGCGTCTCCCATCCAACAGCGATCTAAAGCACACAGACATTGAGGAGAGATTATGGTTTGATCCTGAAGCCGAGTTAAAACGTGTTGCAGGAACTCCCAGTCAGTTTGAGTTTGTGTGATTATCCATCTGCAAGTGTGTATTGATTAGCCTTATGCAGAAGAGTGTTTGAAGCGATCATGCAGTCCTGGCTTTGCTGGGGCACATTGGGGCGTCTGGGCTTTTGACCACCAGAGGAAACGTCTGCAGTGCCGGGCCGGCCATGGTCGGATACGGGACCATAGCGGCCGTGCCAAACATTCCCACCGGACTGGGCAAACCGGACCACTGGTGTGGATACACAGGGGCTGGCATCATCCCAGCGAAGGGGGCGGTGGGCATCAGGTATCCGCCCCGCTGGATGACGGGCAACGGGCCGCTGGTGATGCCGTGAGGCATGATGGGACCCAGAGCTGCTGACAGCGGGCAGGACAGGGGTAGATGGAGCTTCACAGCCGCCGCAGGGATTGAGCCTCTAAACTACAAGAGAAGAGAGAGACCAGATAAAATAACACTGCTTTATGGTTTCTCATGGTTTATGTTTATTCACTTTATATGCTTTAGAAATTTTAGCTTTAGAAAATAATTATTGGGTGCTTTAATCAGAGAATTGAGTAATGTCATTGCGTGATTACATAAACTAGCCAGTGAATAGTTTTTTTGAACTGGCTCATTGAAACGAACTGTCCGAAAGAACCTGTTCGCGGAACTGACCGCCTGTGACTCGTCAGAACAATAGACTGTAAAAAAATATTGGCCTTAGTGTCCGTGACGTCACCTGTAGGTTTCTGAAGAGCATTTTTGAAGCTCAAAGTGGGCGGAGCCGGCCGTCACCATCTTGGCAGCGCGTCACTCCCGGATTAACGAAAATGGGCAAAGAGGCGGATTAGCTGAGGTGACGTGACGCTAACAGACTGCAGACAACAGGTGTGTTGGACATCGGCTTCGGCTGGATGTAACCGATCGGCGAGAGTAGCCGCGTGCAGGAGGGGAGGAGCTGCAAACGGAGACGTGAAGTCGGACACTTTCTGGTTCCCGCAGTGACCGCTCACGTGGTGTTTGCTTACTTTACCACAGCTGAAGTGAAATAAATGCAATATTTGCCAAATAATACACAGATGTTTCAGAGACATTTTCATTCAATACTTTATGTATAGCCGGGCTGAGGGAAGATCCTAACTGCAAGCTCTGTGTGCAAAAGGGAACACTGGCACATATACTATCAGGGTGTAAAACAGCTCTCACCCAAGGTCGGTATAGATGGCATCATGACAAAGTGTTACTGGCCCTTGCTGACATATTGGAGCAGGAGAGATGCAGAAAGAGGCCTGCCGGTATGGGCTTGAAGAGGGCGATCACCTTCATCAAGGAGGGAGAAAGGCCTTTTTCAACCAAATCATCAAAACCCAATCTCCTTCAAAACGCCAGGTCCTGGGAGATGAGGGTGGACGTGGGAAAAAGGCTGCAATTCCCAGAGGTGGTGTTCACTGCTCCGTCCAGACATTGTCTTGTGGTCAACGGAGGGCAAGAAAATAATTCTAGTTGAGCTGACAGTGCCTTGGGAGGAGGGATGTGAGGTTGCCCATGAGAGGAAGGCCTTGAAGTACCAGTTCCTTCTTCAGGACTGCAAGGACAAGGGATGGCAGGTGTGGCTGTTCCTGTTGGAGGTCGGCTGCAGAGGTTTCCCGCTCTGGGCATGGACGAAAGGAGAAAAAAAAAAAATCAAGCAGCACGTCGGATGGGGGGGGGGAGGCAGAACGTGCCTCCTGCTGAATATGGAACAGGAGGGAGGAGGAAAGCTGGAAGCCAGGAGCAGATGGGCAGTGACTTGGCCATCACTGCCGGCCCACCAACTGGAGGGTGTTGTGGTTGAGGGCCGAAGCACCCAGTGAAGGTTGTGTACCACCTGACGACATCTGCTCCGGGCAGAAGGCTACAGTTACCCATAAGGTAATTGAAGAATGCACCCACTAGGTGTATGACACAAGTATGTACTGCTTCATACAGCGTCTGTTTGAACAAGAATAAAGTTCAACATAAGCTACTATCAATGAAGTGGAGTCTACATTTTTAATCAGTTTTAATTTGATAAACATGACACAATATAACATCGCAACTACATGAAAAGATTTTTTTGTGAGCTTTAGAGGAACTAGAGGTGTTCGAATAAACACGAAACACACGTGATCGTTGTCATGCGGTGAATCCGGCCAATCGTGGAACAGCTGAGTCGTCATCAGAGCTCCTGCAGCCGCTCTTGAGAAGCTGCTGGCGGGGGAGTGCCAAGATGGTGGCCGAGTAAGTCTGTTACTGCTGAGCTCCCGCACAAAAGTTCTAATTTGGTGGCATTTCAAGAAAAACTGCATTCTTCTGATATCGGACCATTTCTTATTACTTTGAGAACAACCTAATGTCACCGCCTGAGAGGAAAAGAATGCACAAGAACAAGAAGAAGCTCATCCCTGATGCACAGCCAAATAACGCTCTGATAGCCTCGTGTCACGATTATGCTAGCTCTATGTCGACATTAGAGGTCTCCATGTCGGAGGGAAACTTTTCCCCGCTAAAGAAAACTGTGGACTTTGTATGCAGTGAAGTAAAATAAGCACAACTGAGAGTCAAGAATGTTGATGGCCGCCTTAAAGAGGAAGAAAAAAAAGTGGTAGCGCTCCTATCTCACGTGTGTGAACTGGAGACTTACTCAAGAAGGTGGAACTTGAAGGTCTATGGAGTAGCCGAAAACACTGCAGAAAATGTGAAGGAAAAGGTTACAGAGCTTTGCCGGAGTATTCTGCCAGATGACAAATTGACACCAGCGATCGACGTCGCCCATCGCATTGGGAAACTAACACCAGCCAGCTCTCGGCCGAGAGCCATCATCATCAGATTCTCCCAGAGATCCTACAGAGATGCTCTATGGAAAGCGGCAAAAAATCACCCCGTCATGCGTGATAACAAGCTCCGCTTCGTTGAAGACCTCCCTCAACCTGTCAAGGAAGCCAGGCTGAAGATGTGGCCTTTGGCGAGTAAGGCACGTAGTGAAGGTAAATCTGCTTACTTTGTTGGAGCACGGGCTTTTGTCGATGGGAAGGAAATCACTTGAAGAACTGAACTGACAATGGTCCGAAATCTCTGGAATATTGTACATGAGACGACCTTCTAGATTCCCATATTTTTGGATTAAATGTTCTTTTATTTTTTGACACATAACCCAAGTGTTTTTCCAGACTCTTGGCTCTTTTTACAACCTTGTTCTGAAGCCTGATCCTTAGTTTTGTTTATTGAAGATCATTTATGTGGGATGTAGCTTAATATATTCCCTGAAAGATCATAATTACTGATCAGCAATTTAAAAGACTTTTATTATTTTTTGATAAACACATTGGTCTTTTTTATTTTATCTGGGACACAATAAATATGGTCTTAAGTTTCCACCATATAACACTTTATTTTTTTATTTTAAGGTGCAATTAGTGCTCAGTATAACATTGTTTGTTGATTGTTCTGTAGTTCTTAAGCCGTAGTAACATTAGCCTTTTCTATTCTTGAAAATGTCATTGTCTATAGCTTCTTTAAACGCCAGGGGGTTAAGAGATATAACTAAACGTAAAGCTTTATTTTTATTTGTTAAACAGCTGAACACAGATTTCTCGTTTTGTCAGGAATCTGACTCAAACTCAAATGAGATCTCAGTGGGGGAACGATTTATGGTTTTCTCACTGTTCAGAAAGATCAGCTGGAGTCTTAACGTTGAAGCACAAATATAATGGTGACATTTTGCACACAGATACAGATCCAAAAAGGCATTTTATCTGCCAAGTGGTTGGTTACAACAAGATTGTTTTAATCATATTCAACATTTACGGGTACAAAAACATCCAGTTATTTGCTAATATAGAAAATAGACTCAAGTATTGGCTAACAAAATTTCCAAACTCTCACATTTTACTTGGAGGAGACTTTAATATTACTCTAAATTCTGAGATTGACATGTGATAATAATAGACATGCATATTTTAAGCTTTTCATGGACAGGTATGATTTAAGTGACATATGGAGAGTTAAATTCCCAGATGTAGTTTCGTTCACCTGGAGTAATAAAGACAACACTAGACATTCTCGCATAGACTTCTGGTTAGTTTCAAAAAGTATTAAAGAGCAGGATATCTCAGTTAACAGTCTTCCCTGTCCTTTAAGCAATCATAAAGCAGTATTCATTTCTATTAAATTATTTTCAGATAATGATTATAAAGCCAATTACTGGAAACTTAATAATTCTCTTCTTAAAGTGGAGGAGGTTAAACAGAAAAATCCCACAGTTGATTTTTTTTTATTTTTTTAACAAAGCTGTGGTGGAAAATTATTTTAGTCTTAATTGGGAGTTATTTAAATATGAATCAGCAAAATACTTAGGAAGCTTGATAGTAAACTTCCTAAAATTAGAAAATTGGAGGAACAGAGAGTTATCACAGGCATTTCGGTAATGTCTCAAATTTCGCCAGACGTCTTAACAGAGGAGGAAAAAATAGAAATGCTTAACTTACAAGAGAGCCTGGATAAAATATATAAAAGGAAGGCAGAAGGAGCTTTTATAAGGTCTCGGAAACAGTGGTTAGAAGGGGAACAAAATTCCTCATACTTCTTCAAACTGGTAAAGTTTCGCGTAAAGATGAATACTATTAATGAATTAAAAATTGGCAACTCTATAAGTGATGATCAACATTTAATATTTGATTTTTGTTCTTCATTTTATAAAAAGCTTTAAACATCAGAATATGCTGACAATGATTCTTCAATATTCCTTAATTCTCTACATAATACCCCTAAGCTCGACAACTCAGAAAGGGATTTTTGTGACCTCCCCTTATCCCTGGCAGAAGTCAGTCAGTGTTCAGAACTGAAGACAACAAGTCACCTGGGACAGATGGGCTATCCTCTGAAGTTTATACATTGTTTTCCCAGCAGATGACGCCCTTCTTACTGCAGGTATTTAAATGTGCTTTAATCAAGGATCTCAAACTGACAGGAATACTTTTACTGTCACCTTACTAAAATCTCTTACTGAAATTGCAGCATCTTTCAGAGACATAAACTCAGAAAAAGAAAGAAGGTCTCCTTGAGCACTGAATAAATCAGAAACAAAAAGAATATTTTGATCCACCCATTCCTTGAAATAAAGTGATTTGTTTCCACACAATACATTTTCATTATTCCAAATAAGACACGTGTGTGGGGAGAAATGATGTTTGAAAGAAATCTTCCAGGATTCAAAAAATCTGAGAGTTCAATAGGTAATTTGCTGCATTTAAAATGTAGTGATGGGGACGAGACCGCCTATGCCGAGTCTGAGTCAAGACCGAGTCTTTGAAGGGTTGAGTCCGAGTCGAGACCGAGTCCGTTGGTTTTCAAATTCAGTCGAGTCCGAGTCAAGACCGAGTCTTTGAGGAAGCAAGTCCGAGTCGAGACCGAGTCTTTAGGAGTCGAGACCAACTCCTTTTTTTTTCTTTTTTTTCTTTTCTTTATTCTCTCCCACACCTCTGTATACTTACAAAATGTGTTAGCCCAGCATCTAAATTCTGTGCTCACACTCTCTCTCCTTATTTGCTTATTTGCTCTCTCTACGTTTTTTTTGTTTTGTTTTGTTTTGTTTTTGTAACTTTTCTGGTCCAGTAATCTCTCTCTCTCTTTCTTTTTCTCTCTTAATTTTTTTTTTCTTGTTTAGCAGTCTTTCTTTTTCTCTCTCTCTGTCTCTCTCTCTCTCTGTCTCTCTCTCTCTCTCTCTCTCTCTCTCTCTCTCTCTCTCTCTCTCTCTCTCTCTCTCTCTCTTTCTCTAGCTCTCTCTTGCCGTCTTTCTCTCCTTTCAATCTCTGATAAGGCATGTGCCTTTCTTTGTATACTGAGTATTTATGTCTTGACTCTCTGTTTGTCTTTGTCTATATGTGTAAAGTCCTTTTGTCCAGTGTCTGTTTGTTAGTTTTGTATTTATGTTCAACACCACTACTACTTCTAAGCTCAACCCCAAGCAAAAACGATGGAAAACATGTTATGACACACATCCACTCAATACTGTCAAAAAACAAACAAAAAAAAACACTCACGCCATATTCCCTCAACCGAACCCCTTTATCCCTCTCTTCCCTTCCTCACTCTCTTTTTCTCTTTATCACTTAATATGGCTCTTAACCTATATATACATGTTAGTCCACAACTCTGATATACCTGACATACACACATGCAACCACTTAACTTGATAACATGGAATGTGCGCGGCTTCCGTAACCCAACCAAAAGACTTAAAGTAATTAATCATCTAACAAAATTGGGGGCTGATGTTTGCTTCCTTCAAGAAACACACTTAACAGATACAGAATTGCAACATCTTAATTTTAGACAATTTGACAAAATATACTCTTCAACATATAACAGCAAACAGAGAGGTGTCTCTATTTTAATAAATAAAGACATTCATTTCACATTAAACCAATCTATCATGGACCCAGACGGTAGATTCATCATCATTAATGTAACTCTAAATCAAACAACATTTACATTGGCAAACAATTATGGCCCTAACAATGATGATCCTTCTTTCTTCCACAATCTTTTCTCCATACTATCAAATTCAAACAACCTCATCATAGCTGGAGACTTCAATACAGTCATCAATCCCACAATTGACCGCTCAAGCACTTCTGGCAACTTAAGAAACTGGCACTCCACTGACATAATAAAGCAATATATGGAGGACTATGGCCTTAGCGACAGTTGGAGAATGAGGAACCCTTTTTTAAGAGAATATTCATATTTTTCTACAGTCCACCAATGTTCATCTAGAATCGACTTATTTCTTATCAGTAATTCGCTAATAACCAAGATATCAGATAACACAATTCATCCAATTGTAATTAGTGATCACGCTTCTATTTCTCTGTCTATAAATATTCAAACATATGCTAAAACTTCAACTAGATGGCGCTTCAATACCTCATTATTAGAAGACCCCAACTTTACAACCCTTATAAGGCGAGAGTGGGCATTCTTTCTGGAGATGAACGACTCTCCAGACACCTCACCTTCACTGCTATGGGAAACTGGGAAGGCCGTAATCAGAGGAAAAATAATATCATACTCATCATATAGGAAAAAACAGCAACAACAATTGGGAAATATATTAGAGCAAAAAATTTAATTCCTAACAAATGAAATATCTCACCATCCCAGTGAACCAAAACAGAAGGAATTAAAGGACCTCAAAACACAAATTGATGACATCATACAGAAAAAAATTGTGTTTATATAAAAAATACAATTTCAAATTCAGCAACTGAAATATAATGGTTTTCAATACAGTAGTAAAACAAACAGTAAATATTTAGCAAATCTACTCCAACATAAGAAAGAGAAATCAATCATCCCAGCCATCTTAGACGTCACAGGAAACATTCATCAAAACCCACAGGATATAAACAACACATTTCGGAATTTCTACAGCAACCTCTATTCCCCCACTCATCAACCTACTCAATCAGAAATCGACACCTTCTTGAATAGTCTGACATTGCCAAAATTAACTGCAGAACAAACCAACATTCTAGACGCACCCCTTAGCCTTAATGAACTTACTAAAGCACTCAATAAAATTCCTAGCAATAAATCTCCCGGGCCAGATGGATTACCAGCTGAATTCTACCGACACTTCTGGGACATATTATCACCATTATTCAACAGAGTAACTATAGAAATTAAAACGTCATCTACCATACCCACACACATGAATACAGCAGCCATGACATTACTGCTAAAACCCAACAAAGATCCATCTCACCCTTCAAGCTATACCGACCTCTCTCACTATTGAATACTGACTTGAAAATGATCACCAAAGCACTAGCAGCCAGGATAGAAACAGTCACCCCCACACTCATTCATCCAGATCAGACAGGCTTCATTAAAAATAGACACGCCACAGATAATGTCCGCAGACTTTTTAACCTATTTAATATAGCACAAGAAAGACAACAGAAAACCATTATCATTTCACTTGATGCAGAAAAAGCTTTTCGATAAGGTAAACTGGTCTTTTTTATTCAATACACTTCACAAGTTCGGTTTTGGAGAGTCGTTCATCCACTGGATTAAAATACTGTACACATCACCCAGGGCCACCATCACCACTAACGGCATCACTTCACAGAGTTTCACACTGCATCAGGGCACCAGACAGGGATGCCCACTCTCGCCTTCCCTCTTTGCCATTTTCATTGAACCACTCGCAGCAGCAATACGACAAAACACCATAATCAAAGGAATTCAGGTAGACGACGTACAACACAAAATCAGTTTATATGCAGATGATCTTTTACTTTATTTACAGAACCCACGAGTATCACTTCAAGAAACGTTCAATATCATCAGCAGATTCTCCCTAGTCTCACATTACACTATCAACTGGAACAAGTCAATTTTACTACCACTTTCAGATGATGTATGGGATTCTGGAGCTCAGGACACATCCCTCCACCTTCACACAGGCAACATCAAGTATCTAGGGATTCAGATTTCCCCCAGGCTGTCAGAGCTTTTCACCCTCAACTACACTCCACTCCTAAAGAAAATTGAAAACGAATATAAACGCTGGTCTAAACACCCACTCACACTCATCGAAGAATAGCCGCTGTCAAAATGAAAACCCTACCCCAAATGAACTACCTTTTTTCTATGATCCCCATCACTCCTACAGATAAATGGTTCAAAACTCTTAATTCATTAACAACACAATTTTATTGGAAAAACAAAAAACCCAGAATATCACTCTCAACACTACAAAATAAAAAATCACATGGGGGGCTTGAAGCACCAAACTTCCATCACTACTTCTTGGCAAATCAATTACAGTACATAGTTAAATGGATCAATATACACAAGCATAATTACCCTTGGCTGGAATTGGAACAAAACCAGTGCACAAATATCTCAGTTGCAGACCTCCCCTTCCTCTCACAATCAATCAAGAAATCCAAATTCTGCCAATGCATTACCATCCATTCAACTCTGACAGCCTGGTGGAAAACGAAACAAATTACAAAATCATCGCTAGAATTAAACAGGTTCACCCCACTCTGGCACAACCCAGAATTCATGATACAGAACAAACCTCTTTATTTCCCCACATGGGCACAAAAAGGAATTACACACCTTCACCACTTATTTGAGAACCACCATTTCATGTCATTTAACACACTCATACAGAAATATGGGGTTGGGAGAGAACAATTCCTTCAATATCAACAACTTAGACTTCAAATTAAAGATAAAACCACACTTACCAACAATGCATTACAATCTTCTCAGCTTATAGAAGAAATTATGAAAATTAATAACTTCAAAAAATTAACCTCCCAACTATATACATTGATTTCCAAACAAAACACAACAATGACACTCCCAACAACCAAGTGGGAAACCGAGCTGGCCATCTCTTCTAACTCTGAGTACTGGGAACAAATCTGTAGGAACATATTTTTCATGACCGACAACACAAACCTGCAGCTTATACAATATAAAGTCATTCACAGAACTCACATCACCCAAAGTAAAATGTTCAAAATGGGCCTACACAACACCGATATTTGTTCACAATGCACTTAAGGTAGCACAGATGACTATTTGCACGCCATGTGGCACTGCCAACCAGTTCACTCTTTTTGGATTACAGTCACTGAGACACTGTCCACTATCCTGAGCCACAGAATCCCATCATCACCAACACTTTGTCTCATAGGCGACTTTTCCGAAATCCATATCCCGCAAAAATACAGGAATCCGTTGCTCATCTCTCTAGCTGTCGCTAAGAAAGTAGTTCTCCAAAACTGGAAATCAAAGAAATCTTGCCACATCAATCACTGGACAAATTTAATCTCAGAACACATTTCAATGGAGAAACACAATGCACACAGAAGGAAGCAAATATCAGCCTTTGAAGACACTTGGTTTCCGCTTTTGACATTTCTTAATACCACACAAACATAACTACAAGCCGTGTACATTACCAGACACATACCTCCCCCCTTTCGTTCTATAGGTTTATATATTTTCTTTTTCTTTTTCTTTTTTTCTCTTTTGCTTTTGCCCCTGCAGCTATCACTTCATACACACAGGCATACACTATCCACACTCATGCGTAACATGTTTCCAAACCCATTTCCCCTCAAACACCTTAATTATGACCAACTAATGTAAACCTCAGATCAACAAATAGAATTTGCTCAAGATCATTCTATTCAATCAATAATAACAATACGTTCTTGTGTTTGTCAATTGTCTTGTCCCTCTGTTGTCTGTCTGTCACCTTGTCGTGTCTTATATGTTACGTGTTACACTATGTACGTGGTGCTATAATCCCCCCTCCCCTTTTGTACCCAGGGTCTCACTTAACTGGGTGAATGGTTACGCACCGTATATAAATCTATTGTCTGTATTGTAATATATTGTGTATATATTTTGCTTTATTAAAAATAAAGTTGTCCTCCGAAGAGGGGGGGTGGTGGCGGGCCAAAAAAAAAAAAAAAGGAGTCGAGACCAAGACCATAAAAACATGTCAGTTTTCATGTTCATGATTTAATATCACCCCAGTTAATAATCAACTGTTAGGCCTACAGACTAAGCTAGACTGGGAATTGTTTAGAGGAGCAGTCTTAACATCTTAATATGGACTATGCTTTTACTATCATTAAAAAAAATCCCTACCACATGCATCATCTTCTGCCTATTTTTCTAAACTGCTTCAACAGTGCAGCTCTGTCATTAACATGTTAAGCCCACCCTGACTTTTTTAATCATAGTTAGGACATGCAGAGCAAATTTAAATATTCTAGTGGTATGTATTCTAGTGGACTAGTGATGGGGACGAGACCGCCTATGCCGAGTCCGAGTCAAGACCGAGTCTTTGAAGGGTCGAGTCCGAGACGAGTCAGAGAAAGCAGAAATCGGTCTCGAGACCGGACTCGAGTACTACATCACTATTAAAATGACAAGATAATAAAAACTGAAGGTCACCACAATGTTTGAAGATTATGTTTGGGATCCAAAACCAGTGTAATCCATCATTAGAAATACAATACTTAATCCAGTTAATTTTGATAATAATAATTTTTGAATAATATCAGCCACAGGTCTATAGTGTTGTATTACAAATTTATGAAATGTTTAATTTAGGTTGCAACAGTAAAAGTTGAGTACATTGAAGTTAGCATTTTAAGGTTAGGTTAGGATAATAGTAACAACAGGTTCTGCCAGTCCTATTTTTCTCTATTGTAAGTCACCTTTTGTCTTTAAATGGCTCTTGAAGCCCCAGTTTCACTCAGACTGATGGGATTAGCACATGAATGATTCCCTGAGAATCTCACCTTTTGTTCTGCAAATGGCTTTCGGACCCAAATGGCTCTTGGAGCCTTATGCTGATTGAATTAGGATTGGCCAGACCCTCAGTCTAGAGTGTTACCTAAACCTGTTACATGCTTTGTTTGAATTTGTCTCCACCTTCAAAAGTCCCTCCTCCTAAAATGCCTATAAGATACCATGTAAAGTTCCCTTAGTTAGATTTTGTTGGACGAACCGCAGCCACACTCGAATAAAGAAACTCTTCTGTTTGAATGTGATCCCAACGTCTCCTGGTCTGCTTTGAAGAAAGAAAAAACGTTCCAACAATAGCCTACGTGATTTCTGAGAAAAATCCGATTTAAACCAAGTGTACAAGTGTATATATGGGGGTTTAGATATCTATGTGCATAATCCACCTTCCAATCCCTGAAGAAAGCGTTTCTATAATCTTTCCTTGAAATCCACTATTAAAGGGATATTTCACCGCTGGAAAGATGAATGCGTATTTAAATTGGGTAATTTATGTAGTAGAAATGTGAAATTATTTTAGAAGTTGGTGCGTTCTAGACTGAGAAAAGCCAGAAAATGTATTTTTGGCTCATGTGGATGAAAGACAACAACTCCCAGAATGCACTTGCTTCGCTGCCCTACGAGGCCACACCCAAGCCACGCCTACCGGTTACAGAGGGCAGTGTCGGGAGAAATGACACAACTAGGCGACTAGACTAGAGTTCCCCTATGGGCGGGTTGAACACATGCGGGATGAGCTCCTCCTACTGGCTGGAGTCTCTCGCCTCTGGACAGAAGAGCCTCATGAAGCTACATGATGATTTTTGTGTCATCTGAGGGTTTTTTCCAGACACACAATCCAGAAATCTCTGGTCTCAGGGGGACATGAGGGAGGGAAGCACGGTCACTCCAAAATATTACCGGGTTTCTACTGATACAAAGCTTAATGCTAATCGGTGAAGTATCCCTTTAAGTTATATTTGGCAAAAAAGAAAAACTACAGCTACAGGTTTAACTATGCTAACAAAACAAAAACGCATTGAAAAACTAAAAGCTGACAGAAAAAAAAGCAAACATTGACTACAACATAATCAGTTATTAATATTTAGTTGGTTCTCTCTTGTTTCTGCATGTCCTCAAAATATCTTTGTATGAAAGTCTGGACAAAAATTATGTCGGCACAATTTATCATGTTTCTTTGATTTATAATCACAAATAAAACAATAAACTCCAAGCACAACCATGCAATATGACTACAAAATCTGTAACACATTTATAATAATATTTGAGAGATTGTCCTAGGCTGGGCATCACTTTTGGTCTCTTACTTGCATTTAAAAAGTTTAAAATATTTTATTTTATTAAAATATTAACATGGATGCTCAGATTTGTGAGTTTCTGGGTTTACCATATCTGATGCTGAATTAAATCGGTCAACCTTCATTTTGGTGACCTATAGACAATATGTTAGAAAAAAATACATAGATGGAATAATTATTGTGCTTATTATCTGGTGAGTCAACTAAAGTGTCAAAGTATATTTACATCGAATATTAGATTTATGTTTCCAGTAAAGATTGTTTGTGAAAAAAGGTTTAGTGCATCAAAATGTTTACCGACATGAAAATGACAATTATCGATCATTTATTAATTATCGATCATCGAATCTTTTTCCATTTAACCTCAAATGTTGCGAAAAACTAGTTTGGAAACACTTTCTGCCGAGAAAAAGGGTTTTAAAGCAAATAAATATGGCGTCACATGACAGAAGCTGTATTTGTTGATCCCGTTATAAAGCACCGTTAAAAAGGTTCATAATATTCATATAATTAAATTGTATATTTTATTATTTGATCACTATTGGTAAGAATAATACATATTACCTCTCAAACATCATTCTTCCTTATATTTGTAATTTTGTCTTTTTTATAATCTAAAAAAAGTTAAGCAGAGAAATAGCCTAATAGCTGCACCCGTTTCTGAATATTGCTGGATCAAGTGTTGATCTAAATAGTCTTTATAATGAAGTACAAAAAATCATGACACTTGTTAATAAAAATAATTGTTTGTATACAATATAATAATATATAATAACATGTTGTTTGAGGAAAACAGAGGCTTGTAAATCTCTGCCGCTCGTCAAAACTACAAATGTGTGTCTGTCGAACGCAGGAAGACTGAAGGAGTTTCCAATAAAGGCAGAAAGAAAGGTCAAATAAACATGTTACGTCTGTAAAGTATTGTTTCCACGACTTAAACCCTAATTATCATCCCAAACATTTAATCTTTCACTCTGAGCATTAAATCACAATCACATATTATTTATTTATTTAAAACACAAGATTATCAGCAAGAACCTTTTACATCCATTTATTCCAATGAACAAATGATCATTTCTCCTCTATAACTGAAATAATTATTCATTTAGTCTCATGTTGAACAAACACTAAGAATGTGCAGAATTTACTGCCTCAGTGATTTGATGTAATACAAGAAAAAAAAAAAGATATATAATCATATATAATTATGATGCAAAAAAGTTTAGAAATGAATAAACACACATTGACTGAAATAATCGGGTAAATGTCAATTATCCTGAAAACATGAATGCTAAAACGGTCTCTAATCGGTCTAATTGTGTGAAGTGGAATATAAATGAAAACTTCTTGTTTATTGATCTGAGTGTTGCTGTAGTGCTGGATATCAGTCATGTGATCATCACGGCCCAATCACAGCCACCGTACTGATATTCAGATCAACAGCACTCTTACTCATGTGATATGGATTAAATATTGGAAACATGATGAAAGCAGGAAGATCCAGATCTACAGGAGTGACGTTTACTGACTATTGACCGGTAAGATCCTCACAGAGGGATAACAACAGAAGAATGGAAAGAGTGTGTGAGTGAAGGTGGTTGTGAATGTGTGTAGATGTGTGTTAGTTACAGGATCAGAGAACGACACCGTTCCTCCGTCATAGTCCAGATTCACTCTCACACGATCAAGCTTCTGTTTAACATTAAAACCAGAACCTGAAAACAATCCGTACTGATCATACTCCACACACCAGACATCAGTGTTGAAGAAAACACTTCCCTTCCTCTGGTTTGATGCTGTAGTTACTCCAAGAATCCAGGCTGAACTCTCTTTAACCTCCACATCCCAGCAGTGTGTTCCTGAGTTAAAACCCTCTGAACCCAGAACACACTCATTACAGTCAAATCTCTCTGGATTATCAGGAACTGGTTTATAGTTCCCGCTGTATCTCACACTGGTCAGATCATCAGACAGGACGAGACGTGGATCTGCAGTGTTTGGATCCAGAATCACAGGAGCTGATGAGACACAATCAACAGATGCTTTTATTCTGATCTTCATATAATGATCAAGAGTGAACCCAACACAGATTATTATGAATTATGACACTCGTCCTGTTGATCAAACACATTTTCCTCTGATCACTGTCAGTGCTGTTATTAGTTTCACACTCGTTTTTATCATCAGTGTTTAACGGCATCCACTACAAACATTAAATATGAGATTCAGACATTTGTGTCCATCAAGAGAAACTGATACTTTGGGAAAGTTAAATAACAATAAATCAATGAGATCTGTGTAGATTTATGCTGTAGATGAAGAACTGTAAGTGTGTGTCTGATCTTCAGCAGCATCTGATCATCTTCATTTTATTGGCTCTTATAGTCTGTGTTTTGTTTTAAATTAGTTTATTATGACTGTCTGTTGTGTTTGACTTACAATCATGAATCACCTTTAACACTTCCTAGCCACGCCCTAGCAACCATTGTCGAGCACCCTAGCAACCCAAATCCAAAGAGGGACATCTTCTAATCTGAATGTCATAGAGGAGTTGCGGTTGGTTTATATCATTCATACTGGCAAGCAGCCTTTGAAGTAACATCATTGGCAGCTGCCAAGCCACTCCCTAGCAACTAAACAGAGTACCCTAGCAACTGTTCAGCAAGACCTATATCTCTGCACCAGAACATCATAGACACATGGTGGTTGGTTCCTTTGACAAATGCTAGCAAACAGGACTTCCATCATGCTACACATGCTAGCAGAATAGCTACATGCTAATAGCAATTAGCTAAGTGTTAAAACTTGTCAACAATGCTAACTAAAATGCAGTAGCAGCATGCTAGTCATGTTAGCACCACGTTCATAACATGCAAGGAACATGGTGATTGTGTTAGCATCATGCTAGCAACATGCTAATCTTGTTAGCAGTTCGTTAAAAAGATGTTTGCAAAATGTTAAACATGTTAGCATCATGCTAAGAACATGCTAATTGTGTTAACAACATGATAAATGTGTTAGCATCATGTTAACAAAATGCTAATTGTGTTAGCATCTGCCTAGTTCAGAGTTTTGCCACTGCAAGCACCACTCACATTTTCTTCAGGAAATGTACATTCTAGTTATTATTGTTATTATTCTGAGACATTTAAAAAACAAATTGTAACCTAACAAACACCACACTCGTATCTATCTATCTATCTATCTATCTATCTATCTATCTATCTATCTATCTATCTATCTATTCATCTATCTATCTATCTATTCATCTATCTATCTATCTATCTATCTATCTATCTATCTATCTATCTATCTATCTATCTATCTATCTATCTATCTATCTACCTATCTATCTATCTATCTATCTATCTATCTATCTATCTATCTATCTATCTATCTATCTATCTATCTATCTATGTCATGAAGAGCCTCTAACTCTCCACCCATCCATCATGTCCAGCTCAGAT
This sequence comes from Leuciscus leuciscus, assembly GCF_965113295.1. Classification (NCBI taxonomy): domain Eukaryota; kingdom Metazoa; phylum Chordata; class Actinopteri; order Cypriniformes; family Leuciscidae; genus Leuciscus; species Leuciscus leuciscus. Next base: position 41,435,707 of record NC_138737.1, on the reverse strand, counting down.
CTCCTGCTGTCAGACTCACTGTTTTGGACGATGTCCTGCATCTTCTTCCAGACTCTGAACGGCAGGTTGCCCAAGTATCGTGGCACATGAATCAAAGCTCCAGAAGCCATCTGTGGATCCGGCTGTGAGCTCTGGACTCTGGAAGAACATTCAGGAGTCAGAACTGCAGTGGCTTTGGATCAGAACCAGAGAGACCAGAGACAGGAGCAGATCACTCACCTTTTCATTGAGACTGGAAACTCCTGCAGAACAAACACACCATTTATCATCAAGAACTCAATCAATCATCAATCAATCAACCAATGATCTGAAATCAGACCTTCAGAAAGCAGACGTCATTGGCTTTCATCATCTCCTCCATGTCTTTGATTGTGTGTGAAAGAGCTGAGATGTGTGTGTTCATCTCCTCCAGCTTCTCCTTCATCCTCTGCTTCTTCTGCTCCTCTTCCTCCATCAGTGCAGTGACTGTAGCTTCTTCTTCATCTCTGAGAAACTGATGAAGCTTCTCAAACTGCTGTTTAATCTGACGCTCTGTGTGCTCAGCTTGAGACTGAAATCAAAGCACATTCACTTCAATCATCTCAATCGACACACATCATTAATATCCAAGATAAACTCCGACATACCGATATAAAACGACATAAAACGGATCCAGAAGCAGATTGCTGCTAGTCATTTACAGAAATAATAAACTGGAATACATTATATCAGATCATAACTGTATATAGTGATCCAACAGCTGTAATGAAAATGACTCTCGTTTCTGTTTCCTCACCTTGATGTGTTGAACTGTTTTCTCAAACTCTGCTTTCAGTTTTTCATTGTGTTGAAGTTTCTCTTGTAAGGACTTCAGTGCTGTATTGAGCTCCTCCTAGAATTGAACAAAAATACATTAAAACACCAGATTACAGTGAAGAGAAGACAATACAGTGATATGATCATATAATGCAGTGAAAGTATTTGCCCCCATCTCATACTAAATTGATTCAGAAATGAAAACCTACCATAAAACAAAGGCAACCTGAGTAAACACAAAGTACAGTTTGTAAATGACAATGTTATTTATTGAAACAAAAAGGCTCTCCAATACCAACTGGGCCGGCGTGAAAATGTATTTGCCCCCGTAGTTACTAATTCCTCAGATCTATGAAACTGCATTTATAATGTAGTTCAGCTGGACTAAACACAACCAGTCCTGATCACTGCAGTCCTGTTCAATCAAATCAACACTGAATACTGAAGCCTGATTGGTTCATGTCTGACGGAGTTACTCGCTCCAGTTCTCTCTCAGGCTTCAGGAGTGTGACTAACACTTCAGTCTCAGACATCGACGCTCACGTCCTCCGAGCTGAAGCACAAGCTCTGCTAGTGAAGGGTGACTCAGGCTTTTACAGCCGCTTCTTCCTCGTTCCAGTGAAGATGGATTTGAGATGTCTGAACCACACGGATGCGTACTTTAATATTCAAATAGCCTCTCATCACAGTTCTTGAGATTCATGTTTGAAGGGGCTTACCATCCTACAGTCCTACCATTCAGACTGTGTCTTGCTTCACGCACTCTTATGATATTCGTGGATGCGGCCCTCTCCCCCTGAGACAGATGGGAGTTCGCATCCTGAATTACCTCAATGATTGGCTGCTTTTGGCCTAATCGAAGGCCTGATCGCACAAAGATCTTTGCTCCTCACAACGGCCGACCTTCGGCCTCTCTCGCTAAAGACGCCCTTCTGCCGGCTCTGGCATCGGTCAAGCGAGTTGGTGATCTGCAGGCTCTTTCAGTGGACGCATTCTGCCTCAAGTTTGGGCCTAATGACAGTAAAGTCCTCCTTAGACCAACACAAGGCTATGTGCTTAAGATGCTTTCCACGCTCTTTAGAGCTCAGGTCATAAAGCTCTCTTCCGTTCTGCACTAGTAGCACGGCGCTCTTGGATTGCGCTCCCCATAAGTGTCAGCTACTTATGCAAGGCGAGTGAACAGTATCGAAAGGGAATGTTCCAGTTACTAACGTAACCCTGTTTCCCTGAGATAACGGGAATGAGTATTGTCTAGTTTGTTGTGCTACTGTACACAAGTCACCGCTGCCGCTCATCAGTAGAAAAATTCCGAAAATGGCTTTCGGTGTGACTTAAATAGGCAGTCGGTCCGGTTTTGGCGACTGAAAAGCCCTTTGTCTGTGCAGGTGCAGAGATGTAAACCAATCAGGCTTCAGTATTAAGTGAAAAACGAAGTTTTCCTCATCAGTGTCAGTTACTGATGCAATGCTCATGATCTCAGGGAACTGAGGATACGTTAGTAACCGGAACGATCTGTGTTTATGACTCGTTATGATTCTTTACATGTGAATCAAGAAACATTTGTCTTACCTTATATGATGAAACCACTTCACTGATGGGTCTGAATTTATGATTGTCATGTTGTTTTGAATCTCTGCACACTAAACACACAGGCTGTTTGTCCTCCAGACAGAAGAGTTTGAGTTTCTCACTGTGTAAACTGCAGATCTCCTCAGACCCTGATGAACGCCTCTCATTTCTCTCCTTCAGGAACGACTCACACAAGTTTCTTAACGCAAGATTAAATGGAGGATTAGATCTTGAGGATCTTCTCCTGCAGACAGGACACTCCTGAGATTCCTTGGTTCTCCAGAACTGTTGAAGACACTCTTTACAGAAACTGTGACTACAGGATAAAATAACAGGAGCCTTGAAGATTTCATGACACACAGCACAAATATAATCATCTTCAGCTGCTGAAGCCATTTTCACTGTTTGAGCTCCAGCAATCTAAACTTTACTTTCACTTTCTGAACGACGGTTTAAAAAATGATTCACCATGAGAATCACAAAGATCAGAAACAAACTTGTTCAGAAAGAAACTTCTCAAATTGTTCTGTGAAATTTTCCCCTTCGTACTCCACTGATCACTGAGTCTTTATTGCTTTTGTCGAGACAAAGTCAGTATGGCAGGAAAGAGAAATAACAAGTCAGCCTCTTCCTGGTTAGTGTTGTAAGAGGGTGGAGCTTCTGATCAAGTTGGTGTGTTGAAACAAGTCAAAGAATAACATCAGGATTTCTTTAGGTAAAATTAACTAAATCTAAGCCTATTCAAAATTAATTTGCATTGAAACATTAAGATATAATGCTATAAAGCCTTGGATTAATTTTTAAAAAAAAATTTATAATTAAAAATAAAAGATCTCAAAACCCTTATTCGTGTTTTATTTATTGTTCTTCTTTATTGGTCACAGAGTTTCTCCAGGGTCTGTCATGATCCCTCTCTCTTATAATGATTTCTTCTCATGCTGAAGTTTCAGTGATAAACACTCCTCTGTTTATCTGCTGATGTGACAAAGGTTTGTCTCTCATGGATCACTCGTCAGCACCTTTAACACTTATTTAGTATTTCTTGTTAATTATGAAAAACATACTCACTTTATTAGCATAAAGACACTTCTTAAATATAATATCAATATACATTCAGTCACATCACTGTTTATTTATATATACACATATGCTACATTATTGCATTCTTTTCTACTCACTATATTACTGTACTGTTAAATGTATTTGTTTTATTTAAATCAAATGTTATTTATTTTTATCAATTTATTTATTTTAATCAAATGTTTATATTTTTATTTTTTATTTACATCAAATTTAATTTCTTTTTTTTATTATTTATTATTTATTATTATTTATTTTTGACAGTTTTTCTCTAAACTTTTCCCACACCTGCTCTAGAATATGCTGTTCACGACACATCGACACATTTTACTGGAAGATCCATTTAAGAAGAAAAAAAAACTAGATGTACCGCATCGCAGTACAAAATATGACCGCCGCTCAGGCCTGCACTGGCTTTCCACAAAAATAAATGACGTGGAGCAATTTGGCTGTATTGCGTGTTTATGTATATACCTAAAAAAAGTAGTAGTATGTGCATGTCTGTCTGTGTGTGTGCGTGTGTGTGTGTGTTTGTGTATGTGTGTGTCTGTGTGTGTGTGTGTGTCTGTGCGTGTATGTATGCGTGCGTACATCTGTGTGCGCGTGTGTGTTTGTGTGTGTGTGTCTGTGCATGTGGATTTGTATGTGTGTGTATGGGTGTGTGTCTGTGCGTGTGTATGTCAGTGTGTGTGCATGCTTGCGTTTGTTTGTATTCCTGCATGTGTGTGTGTGTGACAGTATCATCCTAAACCAGCAACCCTTCGCTCAACAGCACCATCTACAGGCCGATGAGTGTACAGTCACTAAATGTGCACATAAATGAATTTATTTTATACCCCCCCATGGATGAAATTCTGCGAAAATTAGCATACCCCCAGAGGATGTCAAGTTAATCATACACATGAAATATGGTGCAGTTCTGAACATCTCAACTGAAGATAGGGGCGATTAAAGCAGAATAATATTGCATTTTCATTTTTTATGGGAGGGGCGCAAATCACAAATGAGTGATTATGGGCTAGGTTGATGTGGGCCCTTAAGACCAACATACCATAAAAAATTCTTCATCCTCGGTGCCACGGTTCAGGTAGTTATTTAGGAAAAACTGCATTTTTTGGGTTTGGGGGGGCCCAGCGCGGGGGGGGGGGGGGGGGGGGGGGGTGGGGGGGAGTGGCCCCTGGGGACCAAACGAAATTTTCCGTAAAAGTCTAGTGGGGCATAAGTCTAATATATCGTGCAACATATTTGTATCAACCAACATTAGTGTTTATCCTGGTAATTTTCTCCATAGGATCTTAGAAGCACAAAATATCAGGGATATTGTTTTCTCTTCTTATTCATATTATTATTTTTTACAGTGTACCTGTACCTCAAGAGCACGGCTCAGATAATCACTGTTGTGAAAAACCACAAGAACACAGTAGCTATTAAGCACAAAATATTGATTTATTCTTAATTAAACTTGTACACAGTCTGTGTTGTGAGTGCATTTCGTTTGGATCTGAGCGGAGCAAAGTAATGCGGAGAAGGGGAAGCAATCATTCACAGAGAAAAGACCGGGAAAAGTCCATAACCATCAGATCCGTGAGACACAAACATGGTAAAGTGGAGTAATTATTGCCAGATATATTATCAGTATTAATAACGGCAAGAACAAAACATCAGAAACCTCCCGGAAACGTTTCTAACTGCAGATCATTGATTAACATCCTGTACAAATGCATGAAAAACACATTACAGGACAGAAGCTGCAGCAAAACTAAGCACTGAGGAAATAAATACTAGAGGACTGTACAATTCACAGTTTGGCAGTTATAATAGAAATATAACCCTGACTAAAGATTGAATCATACAAACATACAAATAAAACCAGACTTTATGTTGGGATGTGGACTTTGGATGCAAATACGTTTTGTACACCTGTGAGCTAATATTCAAACTCTTGCTCTTCCTCATGCTGGATCGCTTTTATTTAAAACAACAATAAATATGAGTCATGACTAACAATTGCACTGCCCTCTTAAAAGAAATTAAAACTCAACATCATTAACACTGTGCAAGAAGGAATAAACTCAGCCACTATGCAAAGCAAATAAAAATGATACATTTGGTAAAACAGTCAAATGTAAAGTAGTTTGTCAATGTTCACATTATGGGTTGGGATAATGCAGCACGTAACAGGGAGGGTGAATCACATGCAATGTCATTTTGACACACATTCAGAGTCAAACCTGCATTCAGTCCCTGTGTTACGCTGTAAAGAGGGAAGGCGGCGCACTTATAAGAGCACGTTTACACAGTAATTCTTAATTCTGTATTTGGGCGTCCGCGACGCTTTGATGGCATGCATCGTTCATCAGATCATCGCAGTGTAAACCAGTCGTTCCTCAAACACGTCTGAGACTCTGTGCTTAGTGCAGTATTGCTTATGAATGATTGTAACCAATCAGAAACCCAGACATCAACTGCATTCGTTCATCAATCTAGCTACTAGCTACACTTCAAATGATTAGGTTTATATTTAATGCAAACTTGCTTCAACAACAACAACAAAAAAAACGCCATTGCATTAGGAACAGAAGAGGAATGTTTTCCCCCCTTTAGAACCGATTCATACCTTTCGAGGGAAAACTGATGACCGATCAAGGCACTACATCATCCTGAATTGTGTTTCTTAAAGTAGGGATTTTGTCCTGTGGTCTGAAATTGCTGGATATTTCTGTAAACCGCCAATGAAAGTGCTGTAAATGAATGAAACGCGTATAATTGGAAAACAGGACTGATATTTCTGACCATAATCAACGTTCAGCACTGGGACGCTTTCATAAAACATTTATGTATTTTTTCCATTCTTACACAAATCGTCATGAGATTTAGATAAGAATGACTACATTTATTCTGCTCCTGTTTCATTAATAAAGCCCAATATGCCTGTTTATGTATTCGTATGTTAAATCACCAAAATGATTATGAAATGATACTTCATGGCAGTAGAATTGAAGGCCTAATCTCAGCCGAACCCTTAACACTAACACTCCTTAATTCATATTCAAACATAAGAGCTAAAAGGTCAAAACAAACAAACAAACGTTCAAGCGGCGCCCACAGGACTGGTTTGATACATTAACACACTCCTCATGCCCACATTCACACACACACACACACACACACACACACACACACACACACACACACACACACACACACAAACTCACACCTCATATTTACAGGCTCAAAGGCTTCATACAGACGCGTCTCCCATCCAACAGCGATCTAAAGCACACAGACATTGAGGAGAGATTATGGTTTGATCCTGAAGCCGAGTTAAAACGTGTTGCAGGAACTCCCAGTCAGTTTGAGTTTGTGTGATTATCCATCTGCAAGTGTGTATTGATTAGCCTTATGCAGAAGAGTGTTTGAAGCGATCATGCAGTCCTGGCTTTGCTGGGGCACATTGGGGCGTCTGGGCTTTTGACCACCAGAGGAAACGTCTGCAGTGCCGGGCCGGCCATGGTCGGATACGGGACCATAGCGGCCGTGCCAAACATTCCCACCGGACTGGGCAAACCGGACCACTGGTGTGGATACACAGGGGCTGGCATCATCCCAGCGAAGGGGGCGGTGGGCATCAGGTATCCGCCCCGCTGGATGACGGGCGACGGGCCGCTGGTGATGCCGTGAGGCATGATGGGACCCAGAGCTGCTGACAGCGGGCAGGACAGGGGTAGATGGAGCTTCACAGCCGCCGCAGGGATTGAGCCTCTAAACTACAAGAGAAGAGAGAGACCAGATAAAATAACACTGCTTTGAGAATCAGAGAATTGAGTAATGTCATTACGTGATTACATAAACTAGCCAGTGAATAGTTTTTTTGAACTGGCTCATTGAAACGAACTGTCCGAAAGAACCTGTTCGCGGAACTGACCGCCTGTGACTCGTCAGAACAATAGACTGTAAAAAAATATTGGCCTTAGTGTCCGTGACGTCACCTGTAGGTTTCTGAAGAGCATTTTTGAAGCTCAAAGTGGGCGGAGCCGGCCGTCACCATCTTGGCAGCGCGTCACTCCCGGATTAACGAAAATGGGCAAAGAGGCGGATTAGCTGAGGTGACGTGACGCTAACAGACTGCAGACAACAGGTGTGTTGGACATTGGCTTCGGCTGGATGTAACCGATCGGCGAGAGTAGCCGCGTGCAGGAGGGGAGGAGCTGCAAACGGAGACGTGAAGTCGGACACTTTCTGGTTCCCGCAGTGACCGCTCACGTGGTGTTTGCTTACTTTACCACAGCTGAAGTGAAATAAATGCAATATTTGCCAAATAATACACAGATGTTTCAGAGACATTTTCATTCAATACTTTATGTATAGCCGGGCTGAGGGAAGATCCTAACTGCAAGCTCTGTGTGCAAAAGGGAACACTGGCACATATACTATCAGGGTGTAAAACAGCTCTCACCCAAGGTCGGTATAGATGGCGTCATGACAAAGTGTTACTGGCCCTTGCTGACATATTGGAGCAGGAGAGATGCAGAAAGAGGCCTGCCGGTATGGGCTTGAAGAGGGCGATCACCTTCATCAAGGAGGGAGAAAGGCCTTTTTCAACCAAATCATCAAAACCCAATCTCCTTCAAAACGCCAGGTCCTGGGAGATGAGGGTGGACGTGGGAAAAAGGCTGCAATTCCCAGAGGTGGTGTTCACTGCTCCGTCCAGACATTGTCTTGTGGTCAACGGAGGGCAATAAAATAATTCTAGTTGAGCTGACGGTGCCTTGGGAGGAGGGATGTGAGGTTGCCCATGAGAGGAAGGCCTTGAAGTACCAGTTCCTTCTTCAGGACTGCAAGGACAAGGGATGGCAGGTGTGGCTGTTCCTGTTGGAGGTCGGCTGCAGAGGTTTCCCGCTCTGGGCATGGACGAAAGGAGAAAAAAAAAAAATCAAGCAGCACGTTGGATGGGGGGGGGGGGAGGCAGAACGTGCCTCCTGCTGAATATGGAACAGGAGGGAGGAGGAAAGCTGGAAGCCAGGAGCAGATGGGCAGTGACTTGGCCATCACTGCCGGCCCACCAACTGGAGGGTGTTGTGGTTGAGGGCCGAAGCACCCAGTGAAGGTTGTGTACCACCTGACGACATCTGCTCCGGGCAGAAGGCTACAGTTACCCATAAGGTAACTGAAGAATGCACCCACTAGGTGTATGTCACAAGTATGTACTGCTTCATACAGCGTCTGTTTGAACAAGAATAAAGTTCAACATAAGCTACTATCAATGAAGTGGAGTCTACGTTTTTAATCAGTTTTAATTTGATAAACATGACACAATATAACATCGCAACTACATGAAAAGATTTTTTTGTGAGCTTTAGAGGAACTAGAGGTGTTCGAATAAACACGAAACACACGTGATCGTTGTCATGCGGTGAATCCGGCCAATCGTGGAACAGCTGAGTTGTCATCAGAGCTCCTGCAGCCGCTCTTGAGAAGCTGCTGGCGGGGGAGTGCCAAGATGGTGGCCGAGTAAGTCTGTTACTGCTGAGCTCCCGCACAAAAGTTCTAATTTGGTGGCATTTCAAGAAAAACTGCATTCCTCTGATATCGGACCATTTCTTATTACTTTGAGAACAACCTAATGTCACCGCCTCAGAGGAAAAGAATGCACAAGAACAAGAAGAAGCTCATCCCTGATGCACAGCCAAATAACGCTCTGATAGCCTCGTGTCACGATTATGCTAGCTCTATGTCGACATTAGAGGTCTCCATGTCGGAGGGAAACTTTTCCCCGCTAAAGAAAACTGTGGACTTTGTATGCAGTGAAGTAAAATAAGCACAACTGAGAGTCAAGAATGTTGATGGCCGCCTTAAAGAGGAAGAAAAAAAAGTGGTAGCGCTCCTATCTCACGTGTGTGAACTGGAGACTTACTCAAGAAGGTGGAACTTGAAGGTCTATGGAGTCGCCGAAAACACTGCAGAAAATGTGAAGGAAAAGGTTACAGAGCTTTGCCGGAGTATTCTGCCAGATGAAAAATTGACACCAGCGATCGACGTCGCCCATCGCATTGGGAAACTAACACCAGCCAGCTCTCGGCCGAGAGCCATCATCATCAGATTCTCCCAGAGATCCTACAGAGATGCTCTATGGAAAGCGGCAAAAAATCACCCCGTCATGCGTGATAACAAGCTCCGCTTCGTTGAAGACCTCCCTCAACCTGTCAAGGAAGCCAGGCTGAAGATGTGGCCTTTGGCGAGTAAGGCACGTAGTGAAGGTAAATCTGCTTACTTTGTTGGAGCACGGGCTTTTGTCGATGGGAAGGAAATCACTTGAAGAACTGAACTGACAATGGTCCGAAATCTCTGGAATATTGTACATGAGACGACCTTCTAGATTCCCATATTTTTGGATAAAATGTTCTTTTATTTTTTGACACATAACCCAAGTGTTTTTCCAGACTCTTGGCTCTTTTTACAACCTTGTTCTGAAGCCTGATCCTTAGTTTTGTTTATTGAAGATCATTTATGTGGGATGTAGCTTAATATATTCCCTGAAAGATCATAATTACTGATCAGCAATTTAAAAGACTTTTATTATTTTTTGATAAACACATTGGTCTTTTTTATTTTATCTGGGACACAATAAATATGGTCTTAAGTTTCCACCATATAACACTTTATTTTTTTATTTTAAGGTGCAATTAGTGCTCAGTATAACATTGTTTGTTGATTGTTCTGTAGTTCTTAAGCCGTAGTAACATTAGCCTTTTCTATTCTTGAAAATGTCATTGTCTATAGCTTCTTTAAACGCCAGGGGGCTAAGAGATATAACTAAACGTAAAGCTTTATTTTTATTTGTTAAACAGCTGAACACAGATTTCTCGTTTTGTCAGGAATCTGACTCAAACTCAAATGAGATCTCAGTGGGGGAACGATTTATGGTTTTCTCACTGTTCAGAAAGATCAGCTGGAGGCTTAACGTTGAAGCACAAATATAATGGTGACATTTTGCACACAGATACAGATCCAAAAAGGCCTTTTATCTGCCAAGTGGTTGGTTACAACAAGATTGTTTTAATCATATTCAACATTTACGGGTACAAAAACATCCAGTTATTTGCTAATATAGAAAATAGACTCAAGTATTGGCTAACAAAATTTCCAAACTCTCACATTTTACTTGGAGGAGACTTTAATATTACTCTAAATTCTGAGATTGACATGTGATAATAATAGACATGCATATTTTAAGCTTTTCATGGACAGGTATGATTTAAGTGACATATGGAGAGTTAAATTCCCAGATGTAGTTTCGTTCACCTGGAGTAATAAAGACAACACTAGACATTCTCGCATAGACTTCTGGTTAGTTTCAAAAAGTATTAAAGAGCAGGATATCTCAGTTAACAGTCCCTGTCCTTTAAGCAATCATAAAGCAGTATTCATTTCTATTAAATTATTTTCAGATAATGATTATAAAGCCAATTACTGGAAACTTAATAATTCTCTTCTTAAAGTGCAGGAGGTTAAACAGAAAAATCCCACAGTTGATTTTTTTTTTTTTTTAACAAAGCTGTGGTGGAAAATTATTTTAGTCTTAATTGGGAGTTATTTAAATATGAATCAGCAAAATACTTAGGAAGCTTGATAGTAAACTTGCTAAAATTAGAAAATTGGAGGAACAGAGAGTTATCACAGGCATTTCGGTAATGTCTCAAATTTCGCCAGACGTCTTAACAGAGGAGGAAAAAATTGAAATGCTTAACTTACAAGAGAGCCTGGATAAAATATATAAAAGGAAGGCAGAAGGAGCTTTTATAAGGTCTCGGAAACAGTGGTTAGAAGGGGACCAAAATTCCTCATACTTCTTCAAACTGGAAAAGTTTCGCGTAAAGATGAATACTATTAATGAATTAAAAATTGGCAACTCTATAAGTGATGATCAACATTTAATATTTGATTTTTGTTCTTCATTTTATAAAAAGCTTTAAACATCAGAATATGCTGACAATGATTCTTCAATATTCCTTAATTCTCTACATAATACCCCTAAGCTCGACAACTCAGAAAGGGATTTTTGTGACCTCCCCTTATCCCTGGCAGAAGTCAGTCAGTGTTCAGAACTGAAGACAACAAGTCACCTGGGACAGATGGGCTATCCTCTGAAGTTTATAAATTGTTTTCCCAGCAGATGACGCCCTTCTTACTGCAGGTATTTAAATGTGCTTTAATCAAGGTTCTCAAACTGACAGGAATACTTTTAGTCACCTTACTAAAATCTCTTACTGAAATTGCAGCATCTTTCAGAGACATAAACTCAGAAAAAGAAAGAAGGTCTCCTTGAGCACTGAATAAATCAGAAACAAAAAGAATATTTTGATCCACCCATTCCTTGAAATAAAGTGATTTGTTTCCACACAATACATTTTCATTATTCCAAATAAGACACGTGTGTGGGGAGAAATGATGTTTGAAAGAAATCTTCCAGGATTCAAAAAATCTGAGAGTTCAATAGGTAATTTGCTGCATTTAAAATGTAGTGATGGGGACGAGACCGCCTATGCCGAGTCTGAGTCAAGACCGAGTCTTTGAAGGGTTGAGTCCGAGTCGAGACCGAGTCCGTTGGTTTTCAAATTCAGTCGAGTCCGAGTCAAGACCGAGTCTTTGAGGAAGCAAGTCCGAGTCGAGACCGAGTCTTTAGGAGTCGAGACCAACTCCTTTTTTTTTCTTTTTTTTTTTTTCTTTATTCTCTCCCACACCTCTGTATACTTACAAAATGTGTTAGCCCAGCATCTAAATTCTGTGCTCACACTCTCTCTCCTTATTTGCTTATTTGCTCTCTCTACGTTTTTTTTGTTTTGTTTTGTTTTGTTTTTGTAACTTTTCTGGTCCAGTAATCTCTCTCTCTCTTTCTTTTTCTCTCTTAATTTTTTTTTTCTTGTTTAGCAGTCTTTCTTTTTCTCTCTCTCTCTCTCTCTGTCTCTCTCTCTCTCTCTCTCTCTCTCTCTCTCTCTCTCTCTCTCTCTCTCTCTTTCTCTAGCTCTCTCTTGCCGTCTTTCTCTCCTTTCAATCTCTGATAAGGCATGTGCCTTTCTTTGTATACTGAGTATTTATGTCTTGACTCTCTGTTTGTCTTTGTCTATATGTGTAAAGTCCTTTTGTCCAGTGTCTGTTTGTTAGTTTTGTATTTATGTTCAACACCACTACTACTTCTAAGCTCAACCCCAAGCAAAAACGATGGAAAACATGTTATGACACACATCCACTCAATACTGTCAAAAAACAAACAAAAAAAAACACTCACGCCATATTCCCTCAACCGAACCCCTTTATCCCTCTCTTCCCTTCCTCACTCTCTTTTTCTCTTTATCACTTAATATGGCTCTTAACCTATATATACATGTTAGTCCACAACTCTGATATACCTGACATACACACATGCAACCACTTAACTTGATAACATGGAATGTGCGCGGCTTCCGTAACCCAACCAAAAGACTTAAAGTAATTAATCATCTAACAAAATTGGGGGCTGATGTTTGCTTCCTTCAAGAAACACACTTAACAGATACAGAATTGCAACATCTTAATTTTAGACAATTTGACAAAATATACTCTTCAACATATAACAGCAAACAGAGAGGTGTCTCTATTTGAATAAATAAAGACATTCATTTCACATTAAACCAATCTATCATGGACCCAGACGGTAGATTCATCATCATTAATGTAACTCTAAATCAAACAACATTTACATTGGCAAACAATTATGGCCCTAACAATGATGATCCTTCTTTCTTCCACAATCTTTTCTCCATACTATCAAATTCAAACAACCTCATCATAGCTGGAGACTTCAATACAGTCATCAATCCCACAATTGACCGCTCAAGCACTTCTGGCAACTTAAGAAACTGGCACTCCACTGACATAATAAAGCAATATATGGAGGACTATGGCCTTAGCGACAGTTGGAGAATGAGGAACCCTTTTTTAAGAGAATATTCATATTTTTCTACAGTCCACCAATGTTCATCTAGAATCGACTTATTTCTTATCAGTAATTCGCTAATAACCAAGATATCAGATAACACAATTCATCCAATTGTAATTAGTGATCACGCTTCTATTTCTCTGTCTATAAATATTCAAACATATGTTAAAACTTCAACTAGATGGCGCTTCAATACCTCATTATTAGAAGACCCCAACTTTACAAGCCTTATAAGGCGAGAGTGGGCATTCTTTCTGGAGATGAACGACTCTCCAGACACCTCACCTTCACTGCTATGGGAAACTGGGAAGGCCGTAATCAGAGGAAAAATAATATCATACTCATCATATAGGAAAAAACAGCAACAACAATTGGAAAATATATTAGAGCAAAAAATCAAATTCCTAACAAATGAAATATCTCACCATCCCAGTGAACCAAAACAGAAGGAATTAAAGGACCTCAAAACACAAATTGATGACATCATACAGAAAAAAACACAATTTCAAATTCAGCAACTGAAATATAATGGTTTTCAATACAGTAGTAAAACAAACAGTAAATATTTAGCAAATCTACTCCAACATAAGAAAGAGAAATCAATCATCCCAGCCATCTTAGACGTCACAGGAAACATTCATCAAAACCCACAGGATATAAACAACACATTTCGGAATTTCTACAGCAACCTCTATTCCCCCACTCATCAACCTACTCAATCAGAAATCGACACCTTCTTGAATAGTCTGACATTGCCAAAATTAACTGCAGAACAAACCAACATTCTAGACGCACCCCTTAGCCTTAATGAACTTACTAAAGCACTCAATAAAATTCCTAGCAATAAATCTCCCGGGCCAGATGGATTACCAGCTGAATTCTACCAACACTTCTGGGACATATTATCACCATTATTCAACAGAGTAACTATAGAAATTAAAACGTCATCTACCATACCCACACACATGAATACAGCAGCCATGACATTACTGCTAAAACCCAACAAAGATCCATCTCACCCTTCAAGCTATACCGACCTCTCTCACTATTGAATACTGACTTGAAAATTATCACCAAAGCACTAGCAGCCAGGATAGAAACAGTCACCCCCACACTCATTCATCCAGATCAGACAGGCTTCATTAAAAATAGACACGCCACAGATAATGTCCGCAGACTTTTTAGCACAAGAAAGACAACAGAAAACCATTATCATTTCACTTGATGCAGAAAAAGCTTTCGATAAGGTAAACTGGTCTTTTTTATTCAATACACTTCACAAGTTCGGTTTTGGAGAGTCGTTCATCCACTGGATTAAAATACTGTACACATCACCCAGGGCCACCATCACCACTAACGGCATCACTTCACAGAGTTTCACACTGCATCAGGGCACCAGACAGGGATGCCCACTCTCGCCTTCCCTCTTTGCCATTTTCATTGAGCCGCTTGCAGCAGCAATACGACAAAACACCATAATCAAAGGAATTCAGGTAGACGACGTACAACACAAAATCAGTTTATATGCAGATGATCTTTTACTTTATTTACAGAACCCACGAGTATCACTTCAAGAAACGTTCAATATCATCAGCAGATTCTCCCTAGTCTCACATTACACTATCAACTGGAACAAGTCAATTTTACTACCACTTTCAGATGATGTATGGGATTCTGGAGCTCAGGACACATCCCTCCACCTTCACACAGGCAACATCAAGTATCTAGGGATTCAGATTTCCCCCAGGCTGTCAGAGCTTTTCACCCTCAACTACACTCCACTCCTAAAGAAAATTGAAAACGAATATAAACGCTGGTCTAAACACCCACTCCCACTCATCGGAAGAATAGCCGCTGTCAAAATGAAAACCCTACCCCAAATGAACTACCTTTTTTCTATGATCCCCATCACTCCTACAGATAAATGGTTCAAAACTCTTAATTCATTAACAACACAATTTTATTGGAAAAACAAAAAACCCAGAATATCACTCTCAACACTACAAAATAAAAAATCACACGGGGGGCTTGAAGCACCAAACTTCCATCACTACTTCTTGGCAAATCAATTACAGTACATAGTTAAATGGATCAATATACACAAGCATAATTACCCTTGGCTAGAACTGGAACAAAACCAATGTACAAACATCTCAGTTGCAGATCTCCCCTTCCTCTCTCACAATCAATCAAGAAATCCAAATTCTGCCAATGCATTACCATCCATTCAACTCTGACAGCCTGGTGGAAAACGAAACAAATTACAAAATCATCACTAGAATTAAACAGGTTCACCCCACTCTGGCACAACCCAGAATTCATGATACAGAACAAACCTCTTTATTTCCCCACATGGGCACAAAAAGGAATTACACACCTTCACCACTTATTTGAGAACCACCATTTCATGTCATTTAACACACTCATACAGAAATATGGGGTTGGGAGAGAACAATTCCTTCAATATCAACAACTTAGACTTCAAATTAAAGATAAAACCACACTTACCAACAATGCATTACAATCTTCTCAGCATATAGAAGAAATTATGAAAATTAATAACTTCAAAAAATTAACCTCCCAACTATATACATTGATTTCCAAACAAAACACAACAATGACACTCCCAACAACCAAGTGGGAAACCGAGCTGGCCATCTCTTCTAACCCTGAGTACTGGGAACAAATCTGTATGAACATATTTTTCATGACCGATAACACAAACCTGCAGCTTATACAATATAAAGTCATTCACAGAACTCACATCACCCAAAGTAAAATGTTCAAAATGGGCCTACACAACACCGATATTTGTTCACAATGCACTTAAGGTAGCACAGATGACTATTTGCACGCCATGTGGCACTGCCAACCAGTTCACTCTTTTTGGATTACAGTCACTGAGACACTGTCCACTATCCTGAGCCACAGAATCCCATCATCACCAACACTTTGTCTCATAGGCGACTTTTCCGAAATCCATATCCCGCAAAAATACAGGAATCCGTTGCTCATCTCTCTAGCTGTCGCTAAGAAAGTAGTTCTCCAAAACTGGAAATCAAAGAAATCTTGCCACATCAATCACTGGACAAATTTAATCTCAGAACACATTTCAATGGAGAAACACAATGCACACAGAAGGAAGCAAATATCAGCCTTTGAAGACACTTGGTTTCCGCTTTTGACATTTCTTAATACCACACAAACATAACTACAAGCCGTGTACATTACCAGACACATACCTCCCCCTTTCGTTCTATAGGTTTATATATTTTCTTTTTCTTTTTTTCTCTTTTGCTTTTGCCCCTGCAGCTATCACTTCATATATACACACAGGCATACACAGTGGTGTAGTGGTAAAAAAAGAGGTGGGTAAACTATAAATTCTGGTGGACCACGACGTGGTCACCCGGTAAGGTGGGCCACTGCCTACCGGTGTATGTGTATCCTGATGACATCGCTATAGGCTATCATTTGATGGTACTACCAAGGTGTTGCTATAACCATCAGGACGTCGGTGATGTGTAAACTGAATTTGGCAACAATACAGTGAATTACAGTGCAGTTATTTAATATTTTTTTTAAAAAATTATACATTTACAATTGTATATACAATGTAAAATATTTTTTTACCAAAATAAGTGTTGTAGTATAAACATCAGGGCATCAGTGATGTGTAAACTGAATTTGGCACCAATACAGTGAATTTCAGTGAAGTTATTGAATATTTTTCATAATAAAAATCATCAACATGATACATTTACAATTGTATATAAAATTAAAAATATATATTTTTCCAAAATAAGTGTTGTAGTATAACCATCAGGACAGCTGTGATGTGCGAACTGAATTTGGCAACAATGCAGTGAATTACAGTGCAGTTATTGAATATTTTTCATAAATAATAATCATAAAAATTATGCAAAAAGATATTTATACAAAATAAGTGTTGTAGTATAACCATCAGGACAGCAGTGATGTGTGAACTCATTTTGATGACACTATAGTGTGTGACAGTGAAGTTATTGACTGTTTTCGGGTTTTGCACTTTGCAGACGGTCCCTTCGGATCTGTCTCTCTGCCGCCTGAGCATAGAGATCAATGTATTTTGTCCACTGTGAGGGAAAGCTCGTTTTGAGAAAAAATAGGTTGTAGCTGCTTGTCTACATTACTACGATTAAAAAGAGGTGTTATTTGTGTAGTAACAACGTTTAGCTCACGAGTTATTGACCCGGGAAGTTCGAATCTGTGAATTTATTGCCAACTTTACTCAACTCGGCGAGTTGCGCTCTCTGCTCCGTGTTTGCGCGCTGCGCGTTCTGCTCTGTAGTTAACAGCCCAAATGCTCGAATCATGTGCCGATCGGCGATCACGCACTGGAAAAGCAAAGTCCGCTCAAATAACGTGAAATTTAGAGGTGGATAAACGCACTTTGGAGGTGGGCAAACGCTATTTCCAAATTTTGGGAGGTGCGTAAACGGCGTTTACGTGCGTTTAGCCTCCACTACATCCCTGGTCATACACTATCCACACTCATGCGTAACATGTTTCCAAACCCATTTCCCCTCAAACACCTTAATTATGACCAACTAATGTAAACCTCAGATCAACAAATAGAATTTGCTCAAGATCATTCTATTCAATCAATAATAATAATACGTTCTTGTGTTTGTCAATTGTCTTGTCCCTCTGTTGTCTGTCTGTCACCTTGTCGTGTCTTATATGTTACGTGTTACACTATGTACGTGGTGCTATAATCCCCCCTCCCCTTTTGTACCCAGGGTCTCACTTAACTGGGTGAATGGTTACGCACCGTATATAAATCTATTGTCTGTATTGTAATATATTGTGTATATATTTTGCTTTATTAAAAATAAAGTTGTCCTCCGAAGAGGGGGGGTGGTGGCGGGCCAAAAAAAAAAAAAAAAGGAGTCGAGACCAAGACCATAACAACATGTCTGTTTTCATGTTCATGATTTAATATCACCCCAGTTAATAATCAACTGTTAGGCCTACAGACTAAGCTAGATTGGGAATTGTTTAGAGGAGCAGTCTTAACGTCTTAATATGGACTATGCTTTTACTATCATTAAAAAAAATCCCTACCACATGCATCATCTTCTGCCTATTTTTCTAAACTGCTTCAACAGTGCTGCTCTGTCATTAACATGTTAAGCCCACCCTGACTTTTTTAATCATAGTTAGGACATGCAGAGCAAATTTAAATATTCTAGTGGTATGTATTCTAGTGGACTAGTGATGGGGACGAGACCGCCTATGCCGAGTCCGAGTCAAGACCGAGTCTTTGAAGGGTCGAGTCCGAGACGAGTCAGAGAAAGCAGAAATCGGTCTCGAGACCGGACTCGAGTACTACATCACTATTAAAATGACAAGATAATAAAAACTGAAGGTCACCACAATGTTTGAAGATTATGTTAGGGATCCAAAACCAGTGTAATCCATCATTAGAAATACAATACTTAATCCAGTTAATTTTGATAATAATAATTTTTGAATAATATTAGCCACAGGTCTATAGTGTATAGAGCTTTGTAGATGAGCTGGATGTGCTGCTGTCCACTTTCCCTGAGGACGGCACCCCACTTCTAGTCTTCGGTGACTTCAACATTCATCTCGAAAAGCCACATGCAACAGACTTCACCTCACTCCTAGCCTCTTTCGATCTCAAACGACTCATCACCACAGGTACTCACAAATCAGGCAACCAACTGGACCTGGTTTACACACGCAACTGCACCACAGAAAACATCCTGGTGACACCTCTCCACGTTTCAGATCATTTCCTCATTACTTTCAGTCTACAACTCTCTACCCCTGCACCACCACCCCCACCACCAGTCACTTTCAGACGAAACCTGCGCTCACTTTCCCCCTCCCATCTTTCCTCTGCCGTGTCATCCTCTCTTCCCCCACCCTCACAATTCTCATCTCTGGATGTGAATACCGCAACGGACACCTTATGCTCCACTCTAATCTCTTCTCTAGACATTATCTGCCCCCTCTCCTCCAGGCCAGCACGCGCTACTCCCTCTAACCCCTGGTTATCTGAGGTTCTTCGGGAACACCGGACCGAACTCAGGGCAGCGGAGAGGAAATGGCACAAATCAAAAGACGCATCTGACCTGAGTATGTATCAATTTCTCCTCTCCTCCTTTTCTGTCGATGTTCATGCTGCAAAATCTTCATACTTCCACAACAAGATCAACAGCTCCTCCAACACACGACTACTCTTCAAGACATTCAACTCTCTCCTCTGTCCACCTACACCACCACCTGCCTCCTCCTTAACTGCTGACGATTTTGCGCACTTCTTCACCAAGAACACAACAGCTATCAGCAGTCAATTCTCAGCTCCACACACACAGGAACCCAGACCGACCCCTTCCACAGCCAATATCCCTCTGTCCTCCTTTTCCTCGCTAACCGAGGAAGAAGTATCTACACTTCTCCTCTCCAGTCACCCTACCACCTGCCCGCTTGACCCCATCCCCTCACACCTTCTACAAGCCATCTCTCCCACACTTCTACCATCACTCACACACATCATCAACTCATCCCTCCATACTGGCACCTTCCCTACAGCATTCAAGCAGGCTCGGGTTACTCCACTGCTCAAAAAACCAACGCTAAACACATCATTTGTAGACAATTACAGACCTATCTCTCTCCTACCATTCATTGCGAAGACACTTGAAAGAGCTGTCTTCAACCAACTAACATCCTTCTTGTCTCTAAACAACCAGCTGGATGTCAACCAATCTGGCTTCAAGAAAGGACACTCAACTGAGACTGCATTACTGTCAGTCACAGAAGCCCTACGGATCGCAAAAGCTGCTTCCAAATCTTCAGTCCTCATTCTCCTGGATCTGTCTGCTGCCTTCGACACGGTGAATCATCAGATCCTTATGTCCACCCTCTCATCACTGGGCATCACAGGAACTTCACTCCACTGGTTTGAGTCCTATCTCACAGGTAGGTCCTTCAAGGTCGCATGGAGAGGTGAGGTATCCAGAGCACATCAGCTGACCACAGGGGTTCCCCAGGGTTCAGTTCTTGGTCCCCTCCTCTTCTCCATCTACACCACATCACTGGGACACATCATACAGGCACACGGTTTTTCCTACCACTGCTATGCTGATGACACGCAGCTCTTCCTCTCCTTTCAACCAGATGATCCCACAGTAGCTGCACGGGTCTCAAGCTGTCTGGCGGACATCTCCACATGGATGAAGGAACATCACCTGCAGCTCAACCTGGCAAAGACTGAGCTTCTCGTCCTCCCTGCCAATCCGTCTCTACAGCACGACTTCACCATCCAGCTAGAGTCATCATTAATCACCCCATCAAGATCGGTCAGAAATCTTGGAGTAACGTTTGATGACCAGCTGACCTTCACAGATCACATTTCAAAGACAGCTCGATCATGCAGGTTTGCACTGCACAACATCAGGAAAATCAGGCCTTTCCTAACTGAGCATGCAACACAACTCATCGTCCAGGCCCTGGTCATCTCTAGGCTTGACTACTGCAATGCTCTTCTGGCTGGACTTCCAGCATGTGCAACCAAAACCCTACAGATGATTCAGAATGCTGCAGCTCGTCTTATCTTCAACGAGCCCAAGAGGGCCCACGTCACTCCTCTGTTCATCTCTCTGCACTGGCTACCTCTCGCTGCTCGCATCAAGTTCAAGGCACTGACGCTTGCTTACAGAACTATCACAGGCTCAGCTCCCTCCTACTTTCACTCACTCCTACGAGTCTACATCCCTACCAGACACCTACGATCGGTCAACGAGCGACGTCTCGTGGTTCCATCACAGAAAGCCACAAAATCACTTTCCAGAACATTCTCATTCACAGTTCCATGCTGGTGGAACGCTCTCCCCACCCTCATCCGGAATGCAGAATCCCTGACAACATTCAAAAGACAGCTGAAAACCAATCTCTTCCGTGAGCACTTAACCTTATAGAAAAAAAAAAAAAAAAAAAAAAAAAAGTTTTCCTTTCCCTTTGTAACATCACTTATCAGGCTTATGCTACTCTGAATAATACCTGAACTTCGTACTTTGAGCACTTCTTGCGTTGTTGTTGCTTTTGCCTCTTTATGATGACTCGCTGAATTTTGTCCTAATCTGTAAGTCGCTTTGGAGAAAGGCGTCTGCTAAATGACTAAATGTAAATGTAAATGTAGTGTTGTATTACAAATTTATGAAATGTTTAATTTAGGTTGCAACAGTAAAAGTTGAGTACATTGAAGTTAGCATTTTAAGGTTAGGTTAGGATAATAGTAACAACAGTTTCTGCCAGTCCTATTTTTCTCTATTGTAAGTCACCTTTTGTCTTTAAATGGCTCTTGAAGCCCCAGTTTCACTCAGACTGATGGGATTAGCACATGAATGATTCCCTGAGAATCTCACCTTTTGTTCTGCAAATGGCTTTCGGACCCAAATGGCTCTTGGAGCCTTATGCTGATTGAATTAGGATTGGCCAGACCCTCAGTCTAGAGTGTTACCTAAACCTGTAACATGCTTTGTTTGAATTTGTCTCCACCTTCAAAAGTCCCTCCTCCTAAAATGCCTATAAGATACCATGTAAAGTTCCCTTAGTTAGATTTTGTTGGACGAACCGCAGCCGCACTCGAATAAAGAAACTCTTCTGTTTGAATGTGATCCCAACGTCTCCTGGTCTGCTTTGAAGAAAGAAAAAACGTTCCAACAATAGCCTACGTGATTTCTGAGAAAAATCCGATTTAAACCAAGTGTACAAGTGTATATATGGGGGTTTAGATATCTATGTGCATAATCCACCTTCCAATCCCTGAAGAAAGCGTTTCTATAATCTTTCCTTGAAATCCACTATTAAAGGGATATTTTGCCCCTTGAAAGATGAATGCGTATTTAAATTGGGTAATTTATGTAGTAGAAATGTGAAATTATTTTAGAAGTTGGTGCGTTCTAGACTGAGAAAAGCCAGAAAATGTATTTTTGGCTCATGTGGATGAAAGACAACAACTCCCAGAATGCACTTGCTTCGCTGCTCTACGAGGCCACACCCAAGCCACGCCCACCGGTTACAGAGGGCAGTGTCGGGAGAAATGACACAACTAGGCGACTAGACTAGAGTTCCCCTATGGGCGGGTTGAACACATGCGGGACGAGCTCCTCCTACTGGCTGGAGTCTCTCGCCTCTGGACAGAAGAGCCTCAGATGAGCTAAATGATGATTTTTGTGTCATCTGAGGTTTTTTTCCAGACACACAATCCAGAAATCTCTGGTCTCAGGGGGACATGAGGGAGGGAAGCACGGTCACTCCAAAATACTACCGGGTTTCTACTGATACAAAGCTTAATGCTAATCTGTGAAGTATCCCTTTAAGTAATATTTGGCAAAAAAGGCAAACTACAGCTACAGGTTTAACTATGCTAACAAAACAAAAAACGCATTGAAAAACTAAAAGCTGACAGAAAAAAAAAGCAAACATTGACTACAACATAATCAGTTATTAATATTTAGTTGGTTCTCTCTTGTTTCTGCATGTCCTCAAAATATCTTTGTATGACAGTCTGGACAAAAATTATGTCGGCACAATTTATCATGTTTCTTTGATTTATAATCACAAATAAAACAATAAACTCCAAGCACAACCATGCAATATGACTACAAAATCTGTAACACATTTATAATAATATTTGAGAGATTGTCCTAGGCTGGGCATCACTTTTGGTCTCTACTGTACTTGCATTTAAAAAGTTTAAAATATTTTATTTTATTAAAATATTAACACGGATGCTCAGATTTGTGAGTTTCTGGGTTTACCATATCTGATGCTGAATTAAATCGGTCAACCTTCATTTTGGTGACCTATAGACAATATGTTAGAAAAAAATACATAGATGGAATAATTATTGTGCTTATTATCTGGTGAGTCAACTAAAGTGTCAAAGTATATTTACATCGAATATTAGATTTATGTTTCCAGTAAAGATTGTTTGTGAAAAAAGGTTTAGTGCATCAAAATGTTTACCGACATGAAAATGACAATTATCGATCATTTATTAATTATCGATCATCGAATCTTTTTCCATTTAACCTCAAATGTTGCGAAAAACTAGTTTGGAAACACTTTCTGTCGAGAAAAAGGGTTTTAAAGCAAATAAATATGGCGTCACATGACAGAAGCTGTATTTGTTGATCCCGTTATAAAGCACCGTTAAAAAGGTTCATAATATTCATATAATTAAATTGTATATTTTATTATTTGATCACTATTGGTAAGAATAATACATATTACCTCTCAAACATCATTCTTCCTTATATTTGTAATTTTGTCTTTTTTATAATCTAAAAAAAGTTAAACAGAGAAATAGCCTAATAGCTGCACCCGTTTCTGAATATTGCTGGATCAAGTGTTGATCTAAATAGTCTTTAAAATGAAGAACAAAAAATCATGACACTTTTTAATAAAAATAATTGTTTGTATACAATATAATAATATATAATAACATGTTGTTTGAGGAAAACAGAGGCTTGTAAATCTCTGCCGCTCGTCAAAACTACAAATGTGTGTCTGTCGAACGCAGGAAGACTGAAGGAGTTTCCAGTAAAGGCAGAAAGAAAGGTAAAATAAACATGTTACGTCTGTAAAGTATTGTTTCCACGACTTAAACCCTAATTATCATCCCAAACATTTAATCTTTCACTCTGAGCATTAAATCACATAATCACATATTATTTATTTATTTAAAACACAAGATTATCAGCAAGAACCTTTTACATCCATTTATTCCAATGAACAAATGATCATTTCTCCTCTATAACTGAAATAATTATTCATTTAGTCTCATGTTGAACAAACACTGAGAATGTGCAGAATTTACTGCTTCAGTGATTTGATGTAATACAAGAAAAAAATATGGTATGTAATCATAATTATGATACAAAAAGTTAGAAATGAATAAACACACATTGACTGAAATAATCTGGTAAATGTCAATTCTCCTGAAAACATGAATGCTAAAACGGTCTCTAATCGGTCTAATTGTGTGAAGTGGAATATAAATGAAAACTTCTTATTGATCTGAGTGTTTCTGTAGTGCTGGATATCAGTCATGTGATCATCACGGCCCAATCACAGCCACCGTACTGATATTCAGATCAACAGCACTCTTACTCATGTGATATGGATTAAATATTGGAAACATGATGAAAGCAGGAAGATCCAGATCTACAGGAGTGACGTTTACTGACTATTGACCGGTAAGATCCTCAGAGAGGAAGAACACCGGAAGAATGGAAAGAGTGTGTGAGTGAAGGTGGTTGTGAATGTGTGTAGATGTGTGTTAGTTACAGGATCAGAGAACGACACCGTTCCTCCGTCATAGTCCAGATTCACTCTCACACGATCAAGCTTCTGTTTAACAAGAAAACCAGAACCTGAAAACAATCCGAACTGATCATACTCCACACACCAGACATCAGTGTTGAAGAAATCATCTCCCTTCCTCTGGACTGATGCTGTAGTTACTCCAAGAGTCCAGTAAAAACACTCTTTAACCTCCACATCCCAGCAGTGTGTTCCTGAGTTAAAACCCTCTGAACCCAGAACACAGTCATAATAGTCAAATCTCTCTGGATTATCAGGAACAGGATGATATGAGCTGTTTGTCACACTGGTCAGATCATCAGACAGGACGAGATCTGGATGAGCCGTGTTTGGATCCAGAATCACAGGAGCTGATGAAACACAATCAACAGATGCTTTTATTCTGATCTTCATATAATGATCAAGAGTGAACCCAACACAGATTATTATGAATTATGACACTCGTCCTGTTGATCAAACACATTTTCCTCTGATCACTGTCAGTGCTGTTATTAGTTTCACACTCGTTTTTATCATCAGCGTTTAACGGCATCAACTACAAACATTAAATATGAGATTCAGACATTTGTGTCCATCAAGAGAAACTGATACTTTGGGAAAGTTAAATAACAATAACTCAATGAGATCTGTGTAGATTTATGCTGTAGATGAAGAACTGTAAGTGTGTGTCTGATCTTCATCTGATCATCTTCATTTTATTGGCTCTTATAGTCTGTGTTTTGTTTTAAATTAGTTTATTATGACTGTCTGTTGGGTTTGACTTACAATCATCAATCACCTTTAACACTTACTAGCCACGCCCTAGCAACCATTGTCGAGCACCCTAGCAACCATTGTCGAGCACCCTAGCAACCCAATCCAAAGAGGGATATCTTGTAATCTGAATGTCATAGAGGAGTTGCGGTTGGTTTATATCATTCATAATGGCAAGCAGCCTTTGAAGTAACATCATTGGCAGCTGCCAAGCCACTCCCTAGCAACTAAACAGAGTACCCTAGCAACTGCTCAGCAAGACCTATATCTCTGCACCAGAACATCATAGATACATGGTGGTTGGTTCCTTTGACTAATGCTAGCTAGAGGTGTGCGATACCGCTAGATTTGGTATCGATCCGATACCAAGTAAATACAGGGCCAGTATCGCCGATACCGATACCGATACCGATACTTTTTAATAATTAAGGTGGATGCGTCTTCAACCTAAATCTAAATGAATTTTCATGACTTTTAATTTGTTTTTGTGATTTGCATTTTGGGTTATTAATCAGTACTACAAAAGCTTTTATTCAGAAACAACTTTTGGTTACTTCTGTTTTATTTAAATAAACAAAGTTACAAAATTATTACTTCACAAATATAAAAAATGTAAAAACAAATTCTCTTTTCAAGTAGCATGTTAACAAAAAAATGTTTCTCCTCTTTAGTGCACTTCACAATAAATATAAAAAATGTAAAACAAATTCTCCTTGTAATAAGATATGAGAATAAAATAAAGTTTCTCCTCTTTAGTGCACTTTTCAGGATTTGAAAAAATAAAATCATAAATAAAAAACAATTACTGTAAATACAAAATATAAAATGTAAAAATTAAAAATTAAACAACAACCAAAGCCTTCAGTTCAAAGAAATACTCCCAGAATCCCCTGTGGTCCCTGTTCCCCTGTGCAGAAAAGAGGTTTTGGTTAGAGGTTTTTGTTCAGGAACAGAATCATGTTCACATTTTTTGCTTTTATTGCAGATCGCCTGTGACTAATTAACTGTCCTGCCTTTGAAAAAATCCTCTCAGCTGGCACTGATGTTGCAACCACTCCCAGGTTTTTCTTCGCAAGTTTGCTAAGAGAGGGGAATGTTTGTGCGTTGTTTTTCCACCAAAGTAGTGTATCCTGATTACGAGGAATTGGCCTCTCTTCTGAGTACCTGCGCAGTTCAATTAGTGCATCTGTGCTAGTTGTCCGATGCTGCTGAGATGCAAGGACCTGAGAGTCAAAATTTTCCCATATCCCACCTTTTGCTGCAGGTGGGGATGCAGGAGCCCCTGCAGACAAGCTTGAACTAGTTGTAGGGGCTGAAGCAGAGCTGGTGGCAGAGCTGGTAGCAGGGCTGGTGGCAGAGGTGGTGGCAGAGCTGGTGGCAGAGGTGGTGGCAGAGCTGGTGGCAGAGCTTAATCCAGATGTTGAAGGTGCTGAGGTCTCACTCATTGACTGCATTTCTGTAATGAGTCGAGCTTTTACAGGCTCAACATTTGCAGAGTCACGGAATCCCAGGTTTTTAAATCGAATGTCCAGATAGGTGCTGACAGCAAGACCATAAAATGTCTCAATAGCCCTGAAACGATGATGGCATTGTGCTGACAGCTCAGCAGCTAGCTTGCTACCTTGTCGCTCAGAAGCTGAAGCAGTTCTCAGGAGCACTGAAACCAGGGGAATCACCTTCGAAACTGAAACATGTTTTTCAGTAGATACCTCCCTGGTTGCTTCTTCAAATGGTCTCAGTGCGTCAATAGAGAGACTGATAACAGACCATTGCTCCTCATTCAAGCAAAGCGAGCTCTTGCCAAGTAGACAGAGGGCTGTGGTAACTGCCTCTTTTTGCTCCAACAATCTCTCCCACATGTAGAAGACAGAGTTCCACCTTGTCTCAACTGCTTGAAGAAGTTTATGTTCAGGGAACTTCTGCTGCTTTTGGATTTCTTTTAGCTTGTCTGCAGCTCTAGTGCTGTGGTGAAAGTAAGTAACTATAGCACTACTTCTCTTCTGGAGTTCTAGTATGTCAGGGTGAGCCTTGAGAGAGTCTTTCACCACCAAATTTAAAGTGTGTGCAAAACATGGGTAGTGTGACCAACCTGCTTTACGCACAGCAGCAACCATGTTGGCGCCATTGTCTGTTACTACAGCCTGAATCTTTTCTGAAATGCTCCATTCTTCCGCAATTCTGGTTAACTGCGAACAAATATTGTCTGCAGTGTGTTGTCCAGAAACAGAGCACGTTTCAAGCACGTATGCCAGCATTTGCCAGTTTTCATCTATGATGTGGCATGAGACTGTTAAATATGCCTCTGTCGCTGTTGATGTCCACATGTCAGTTGTCAGCACAACATTGTCCACACTGCTTAATGCCTTTCTGACCTTAGAGGAGCAGTCTTCATAAAGTGCAGGTATTTTCCCCTCCATCAGAGTTTTCCTACTTGGAATTTTGTACCGTGGCTCAAGTGTCTTTACAAAATTCCTGAAGCCGACATCTTCCACTATGGAAAGAGGCTGCAGGTCCTTCACAATCATTTCTGCTAGGCGCCTTGTAATTTCCACTGCTCTTGGAGAATCAGCTAAGATAAATAATAAAAATAATTAAGTCTGGTGCACATCTACGTGTAGTTTAAATATAGAAACTAGTATCCCTTTCACAGCTAACACAAAAAGGGTAATTATATTCAAATATCAAATATGACCTACATTATTCAGTATATTTGTTTCAGTTCCAGTAAATGTATTCATTTAAATAACACGCTTCAATGGAATTAATGTATTACTTCTAGGTCTTAGCATAATTCTTAAGTTGACTAAAGTAACAAATGACCAGTTATTAATTATTATTAACTAATGCTGAAGATGACTAAAATATGTCTTTCATCACTCTTATCTACCTGGATATTCTCTGCCAAACTGAAATGCCTCTGGCAGTGACTTCTGCCTCTGAGTCGCGGGTCTGTCTGGGCCAGGGGGTGGGGGTGGGGGTGGGTGATTTTTCTCCTCCTCTCTCCGTTTCTGCAGCTCTGCATTTTCTGGTCCGTGATTTTTCATATGTTTGTACAAATTAGTTGTATTGCCACTGTATTTTAAAGACTTTCTACAAATGGTACAAGTCGCTGTTGTCTCATTTTCGGCCTGAAAATACAGCCATACAACGCTCCTCTTTCTCTCTGCTGCCATTCTCCGTCTCTGACTGACTGTGCTGTAGAGAAATGCGTGGCTGAGCGAGCGAGCGCGCGCCTGACTGCTGGTGGTAGAGCTAGTGGTGAGTCACGTGACGGTACAACACAGGAGAGGGGGAGAGCAGTGCTGTCGAGCACGAGCAGCACTCTTGGGAGGAGGATTACAGAGAGCTTGCTCTGCTCTTTGACAGCAGCAGCATTTTGACAAACACGGTCAGGTCGCAAAACGAGAGAAACTGAAACTTAAGTATCGATATTTTCACGTTGGTATCGATCAATACCGATACCAACGTTGGTATCGATATTATCGATATCAGGATCGATCTGCCCACCTCTAATGCTAGCAAACAGGACTTCCATCATGCTACACATGCTAGCAGAATAGCTACATGCTAATAGCGATTAGCTAAGTGTTAAAACTTGTCAACAATGCTAACTAAAACGCAGTAGCAGCATGCTAATCATGTTAGCACCACGTTCACAACATGCAAGAAACATGGTGATTGTGTTAGCATCATGCTAGCAACATGCTAATCTTGTTAGCAGTTCGTTAAAAAGATGTTTGCAAAATGTTAAACATGTTAGCATCATGCTAAGAACATGCTAATTGTGTTAACAACATGATAAATGTGTTAGCATCATGTTAACAAAATGCTAATTGTGTTAGCATCTGCCTAGTTCAGAGTTTTGCCACTGCAAGCACCACTCACATTTTCTTCAGGAAATGTACATTCTAGTTATTATTGTTATTATTCTGAGACATTTAAAAAACAAATTGTAACCTAACAAACACCACACTCGTATCTATCTATCTATCTATCTATCTATCTATCTATCTATCTATCTATCTATCTATCTATTCATCTATCTATCTATCTATTCATCTATCTATCTATCTATCTATCTATCTATCTATCTATCTATCTATCTATCTCTGTCATGAAGAGCCTCTAACTCTCCACCCATCCATCATGTCCAGCTCAGATCTCCTGCTGTCAGACTCACTGTTTTGGACGATGTCCTGCATCTTCTTCCAGACTCTGAACGGCAGGTTGCCCAAGTATCGTGGCACATGAATCAAAGTTCCAGAAGCCATCTGTGGATCCGGCTGTGATCTCTGGACTCTGGAAGAACATTCAGGAGTCAGAACTGCAGTGGCTTTGGATCGGAACCAGAGAGACCAGAGACAGGAGCAGATCACTCACCTTTTCATTGAGACTGGAAACTCCTGCAGAACAAACACACCATTTATCATCAAGAACTCAATCAATCATCAATCAATCAACCAATGATCTGAAATCAGACCTTCAGAAAGCAGACGTCATTGGCTTTCATCATCTCCTCCATGTCTTTGATTGTGTGTGAAAGAGCTGAGATGTGTGTGTTCATCTCCTCCAGCTTCTCCTTCATCCTCTGCTTCTTCTGCTCCTCTTCCTCCCTCAGTGCAGTGACTGTAGCTTCTTCTTCATCTCTGAGAAACTGATGAAGCTTCTCAAACTGTTGTTTAATCTGACGCTCTGTGTGCTCAGCTTGAGACTGAAATCAAAGCACATTCACTTCAATCATCTCAATCGACACACATCATTAATATCCAAGATAAACTCGGATACCCGACATAAAACGGATCCAGAAGCAGAAGCTGCTAGTCATTTACAGAAATAATAAACTGGAATACATTATATCAAATCATAACTGTATATAGTGATCCAACAGCTGTAATGAAAATGACTCTCGTTTCTGTTTCCTCACCTTGATGTGTTGAACTGTTTTCTCAAACTCTGCTTGCATTTCTTCATTGTGTTGAAGTTTCTCCTGTAAGGACTTCAGTGCTGTATTGAGCTCCTCCTAGAATTGAACAAAAATACATTAAAACACCAGATTACAGTGAAGAGAAGACAATACAGTGATATGATCATATAATGCAGTGAAAGTATTTTCCCCCATCTCATACTAAATTGATTCAGAAATGAAAACCTACCATAAAACAAAGGCAATCTGAGTAAACACAAAGTACAGTTTGTAAATGACAATGTTATTTATTGAAACAAAAAGGCTCTCCAATACCAACTGGGCCGGCGTGAAAATGTATTTGCCCCCGTAGTTACTAATTCCTCAAATCTATGAAACTGCATTTATATTGTAGTTCAGCTGGACTAAACACAACCAGTCCTGATCACTGCAGCCCTGTTCAATCAGATCAACACTGATTACTGAAGCCTGATTGGTTCATGTCTGACGGAGTTACTCGCTCCAGTTCTCTCTCAGGCTCCCCTGCTTCAGGAGTGTGACTAACACTTCAGTCTCATCGACGCTCACGTCCTCCGAGCTGAAGCACAAGCTCTGCTAGTGAAGGGTGACTCAGGCTTTTACAGCCGCTTCTTCCTCGTTCCAGTGAAGATGGATTTGAGATGTCTGAACCACACGGATGCGTACTTTAATATTCAAATAGCCTCTCATCACAGTTCTTGAGATTCATGTTTGAAGGGGCTTACCATCCTACAGTCCTACCATTCAGACTGTGTCTTGCTTCACGCACTCTTATGATATTCGTGGATGCGGCCCTCTCCCCCTGAGACAGATGGAGATCACCTCCTGAATTACCTCAATGATTGGTTGTTTTTGGCCTAATCGAAGGCCTGATCGCACAAAGATCTTTGCTCCTCACAACGGCCGACCTTCAGCCTCTCTCGCTAAAGACGCCCTTCTGCCGGCTCTGGCATCGGTCAAGCGAGTTGGTGATCTGCAGGGTCTTTCAGTGGACGCATTCTGTCTCGAGTTTGGGCCTAATGACAGTAAAGTCCTCCTTAGACCAACACAAGGCTATGTGCTTAAGATGCTTTCCACACCCTTTAGAGCTCAGGTCATAAAGCTCTCTTCCACTCTGCACTAGTAGCACGACGCTCTTGGATTGAGTTCCCCATAAGTGTCAGCTACTTATGCAAGGCGAGTGAACAGTATCGAAAGGGAATGTTCCAGTTACTAACGTAACTAGTGATGTTACATATGACACTGAAGCATCGATGCGCGTATCACACAAGCGAAACAATTTCTAGTGAAGCCCCGTATCGGGGTGTGTATTGGTTTACTAGAGTCACGTGATCGATGACAAACGAAGCCTCACTTTCTCTCCAGTCACGTGCGCGTTTCGCTTTGGGTGTCAGAAGGCTCGAACTCCAGATCGTATTTAACGAGTCGTTGCCTCAGTCTGGTTGATGTGTTTGTGAGGAGAGTGCTTTAGCCTACTTTGAAAGTTAAACAATATATTACATTTAAATAAGCAAAATTAATTTTTCGCTACTTAGGCTATTATTTTTTGTTGTTGTGTCTTTTTGTTTTTGTAAAATCTTTGTACTTTTTGGTGATTTTAGGTAATTTGGTGTTGGTATTGGGGTTTAGGGTGGGATTGGGGTGTTGGTGTTTGGTGAAGGGTTTGTATTTAGAGCAATGGCAACATCCAAAAATATAAAAATAATTAAAAACTTTATCAACTTTCTGTCATTCCTACAGTTGATTAAGCACTATCAGTAACAAGTGTCATAAGCACATTTAATAACAGATGATCCTATCAGACAATGTCCTTATTCATTGTGTGTGTGTGTGTGTGTGTGTGTGTGTGTGTGTGTGTGTGTGTGTGTGTGTGTGTGTGTGTGTGTAGAGAGAGAGAGAGAAATATATATAGAGCCTACATTAGATCTTATTGAATCATATAAGCTCATTTTATATTTTAATTGTCACACTTTAATGGGTAAAATAATTTATTTAATGAACAAATCAAACACAAACATGTAAGGTTTTTATTTGTACACATAACATTGAAACTATGGAGTGTGTTGTGGTTGCTTCATCTGCCAGAGCTTCTAAAACAGGCTTCTGGCTGCTTTATTTTAAATAAGCACCAGATGGCGCTGCTCTCAGCGCTGTTCTCGACACTCTCGAAGCTTTGAATCTTTTCCCGGAACAGTCAGGGGAAAGCCTCAGTGATTCATGAGGCTTCATTTCCCCATCCCTAAACGTAACCCTGGTTCACTGAGATAACGGGAATGAGTATTGTCTAGTTTGTTGTGCTACTGTACACAAGTCGATGCTGCCGCTCATCAGTAGAAAAATTCAGAAAATGGCTTTCGGTGTGACTTAAATAGGCAGTCGGCCCTGTTTTGGCGGACTGAAAAGCCCTTTGTCTGTGCAGGTGCAGAGATGTAAACCAATCAGGCTTCAGTATTCAGTGAAAAACTAAGTTTTCCTCACTAAGTTTACTCAGATATGTCAGTTACTGATGCAATGCTCATGATCTCAGGGAACTGAGGATACGTTAGTATCCGGAACGATCTGTGTTTATGACTCGTTATGATTCTTTACATGTGAATCAAGAAACATTTGTCTTACCTTATATGATGAAACCACTTCACCGATGGGTCTGAATTTATGATTGTCATGTTGTTTTGAATCTCTGCACACTAAACACACAGGCTGTTTGTCCTCCAGACAGAAGAGTTTGAGTTTCTCACTGTGTAAACTGCAGATCTCCTCAGACCCTGATGAACGCCTCTCATTTCTCTCCTTCAGGAACGACTCACACAAGTTTCTTAACGCAAGATTAAATGGAGGATTAGATCTTGAGGTTCTCCTGCAGACAGGACACTCCTGAGATCCCTTGGTTCTCCAGTACTGTTGAAGACACTCTTTACAGAAACTGTGACTACAGGATAAAAGAACAGGAGCCTTGTAGATTTCATGACACACAGGACAAATATAATCATCTTCAGCTGCTGAAGCCATTTTCACTGTTTGAGCTCCAGCAATCTAAACTTTACTTTCACTTTCTGATCGACGGTTTAAAAAATGATTCACCATGAGAATCACAAAGATCAGAAACAAACTTGTTCAGAAAGAAACTTCTCAAATTCTTCTGTAAAATTATTCCCTTCTTACTCCACTGATCACTGATTCTTTATTGCTTTTGTCGAGACAAAGTCAGTATGGCAGGAAAGAGAAATAACAGCAGCCTCTTCCTGGTTAGTGTTGTAAGAGGGTGGAGCTTCTGATCAAGTTGGTGTGTTGAAACAAGTCAAAGAACAACATCAGGATTTCTTTAGGTAAAATTAACTAAATCTAAGCCTATTCAAAATTAATTGGCATTGAAACATTAAGATATAATGCTATAAAGCCTTGGATTTTTTTTTTTTTTTTTTTTTATAATTAAAAATAAAAGATCTCAAAACCCTTATTCGTGTTTTATTTATTGCTCTTCTTTATTGGTCACAGAGTTTCTCCAGGGTCTGTCATGCTCCCTCTCTCTTATAATGATTTCTTCTCATGCTGAAGTTTCAGTGATAAACACTCCTCTGTTTATCTGCTGATGTGACAAAGGTTTGTCTCTCATGGATCACTCGTCAGCACCTTTAACACTTATTTAGTATTTCTTGTTAATTATGAAAAACATACTCACTTTATTAGCATAAAGACACTTCTTAAATATAATATCAATATACATTCAGTCACATCACTGTTTATTTATATATACACATATGCTACATTATTGCATTCTTTTCTACTCACTATATTACTGTACTGTTAAATGTATTTGTTTTATTTAAATCAAATGTTATTTATTTTTATCAATTTATTTATTTTAATCAAATGTTTATATTTTTATCTTTTATTTACATCAAATTTAATTTAATTTATTCTTTTATCAATTTATTCTTTTTTTAAATGTATTAATTTTTTCAGTTTTATCCATTTCTTTTAGTTAAATCTTTTTTTTATTATTATTTATTTTTTACAGTTTTTCTCTAAACTTTTCCCACACCTGCTCTAGAATATGCTGTTCACGACACATCGACACATTTTACTGGAAGATCCATTTAAGAAGAAAAAAAAACTAGATGTACCGCATGGCGGTACAAAATATGACCGCCGCTCAGGCCTGCACTGGCTTTCCACAAAAATAAATGACGTGGAGCAATTTGGCTGTATTGCGTGTTTATGTATAAAAAAGTAGTAGTATGTGCATGTCTGTCTGTGTGTGTGTGTGTGTGTGTGTGTGTGTGTGTGTGTGTGTGTGTGTGTGTGTGTGTGTGTGTGTGTGTGTGTGTGTGTGTGTGTGTGTTTGTGTATGTGTGTGTCTGTGTGTGTGTGTGTGTGTGTCTGTGCGTGTATGTATGCGTGCGTACATGTGTGTGCGCGTGTGTGTTTGTGTGTGTGTGTGTCTGTGCATGTGGATTTGTATGTGTGTGTATGGGTGTGTGTCTGTGCGTGTGGATGTCAGTGTGTGTGCATGCTTGCGTTTGTTTGTATTCCTGCAGTGGCCCCTGGGGACCAAACGAAATTTTCCGTAAAAGTCTAGTGGGGCATAAGTCTAATATATCGTGCAACATATTTGTATCAACCAACATTAGTGTTTATCCTGGTAATTTTCTCCATAGGATCTTAGAAGCACAAAATATCAGGGATATTGTTTTCTCTTCTTATTCATATTATTATTTTTTACAGTGTACCTGTACCTCAAGAGCACGGCTCAGATAATCACTGTTTACGCCTGTGAAAAACCACAAGAACACAGTAGCTATTAAGCACAAAATATTGATTTATTCTTAATTAAACTTGTACACAGTCTGTGTTGTGAGTGCATTTCGTTTGGATCTGAGCGGAGCAAAGTAATGCGGAGAAGGGGAAGCAATCATTCACAGAGAAAAGACCGGGAAAAGTCCATAACCATCAGATCCGTGAGACACAAACATGGTAAAGTGGAGTAATTATTGCCAGATATATTATCAGCATTAATAACGGCAAGAACAAAACATCAGAAACCTCCCGGAAACGTTTCTAACTGCAGATCATTGATTAACATCCTGTACAAATGCATGAAAAACACATTACAGGACAGAAGCTGCAGCAAAACTAAGCACTGAGGAAATAAATACTAGAGGACTGTACAATTCACAGTTTGGCAGTTATAATAGAAATATAACCCTGACTAAAGATTGAATCATACAAACATACAAATAAAACCAGACTTTATGTTGGGATGTGGATTTTGGATGCAAATACGTTTTGTACACCTGTGAGCTAATATTCAAACTCTTGCTCTTCCTCATGCTGGATCGCTTTTATTTAAAACAACAATAAATATGAGTCATGATTAACAATTGCACTGCCCTCTTAAAAGAAATTAAAACTCAACATCATTAACACTGTGCAAGAAGGAATAAACTCAGCCACTATGCAAAGCAAATAAAAATGATACATTTGGTAAAACAGTCAAATGTAAAGTAGTTTGTCAATGTTCACATTATGGGTTAGGATAATGCAGAACGTAACAGGGAGGGTGAATCACATGCAATGTCATTTTGACACACATTCAGAGTCAAACCTGCATTCAGTCCCTGTGTTACGCTGTAAAGAGGGAAGGCGGCGCACTTATAAGAGCACGTTTACACAGTAATTCTTAATTCTGTATTTGGGCGTCCGCGACGCTTTGATGGCATGCATCGTTCATCAGATCATCGCAGTGTAAACCAGTCGTTCCTCAAACACGTCTGAGACTCTGTGCTTAGTGCAGTATTGCTTATGAATGATTGTAACCAATCAGAAACCCAGACATCAACTGCATTCGTTCATCAATCTGCAAGCTACACTTCAAATGATTAGGTTTATATTTAATGCAAACTTGCTTCAACTGAAAGGGGACGTAAATAAAAAAAATAAAAATAAAAAAAACACGCCATTGCATTAGGAACAGAAGAGGAATGTTTTCCCCCCTTTAAAACCGATTCATACCTTTCGAGGGAAAACTGATGACCGATCAAGGCACTACATCATCCTGAATTGTGTTTCTTAAAGTAATGATTTTGTCCTGTGGTCTGAAATTGCTGGATAATCCTGTAAACCGCCAATGAAAGTGCTGTAAATGAATGAAACGCGTATAATTGGAAAACAGGACTGATATTTCTGACCATAATCAACGTGCAGCACTGGGACGCTTTCATAAAACATTTATGTATTTTTTCCATTCTTACACAAATCGTCATGAGATTTAGATAAGAATGACTACATTTATTCTGCTCCTGTTTCATTAATAAGGCCCAATATGCCTGTTTATGTATCCGTATGTTTTAGTCAATCACCAAAATGATTATGAAATGATACTTCATGGCAGTAGAATTGAAGGCCTAATCTCAGCCGAACCCTTAACACTAACACTCCTTAATTCATATTCAAACAAACAAACGTGCAAGCGGCGCCCACAGGACTGGTTTGATACATTAACACACTCCTCATGCCCACATTCACACACACACACACACACACACACACACACACACACACACACACACACACACACACACACACACACACACACACAAACTCACACCTCATATTTACAGGCTCAAAGGCTTCAGACGCGTCTCCCATCCAACAGCGATCTAAAGCAGTGGTTCCCAATTCCAGTCCTCGTGACCCACTGCTCTGCACATTTTGTAGGTCTCTCTTATCTGACACACTCAGTTCAGTTCATGGAGTCTCTCCTAATGAGCTGATGATCTGTTTCAGGTGTGTTAAATAAGGGAGACATACAAAATGTGCAGAGCAGTGGGTCACGAGGACTGGAATTGGGAACCACTGATCTAAAGCACACAGACATTGAGGAGAGATTATGGTTTGATCCTGAAGCCGAGTTAAAACGTGTTGCAGGAACTCCCAGTCAGTTTGAGTTTGCGTGATTATCCATCTGCAAGTGTGTATTGATTAGCCTTATGCAGAAGAGTGTTTGAAGCGCTCATGCAGTCCTGGCTTTGCTGGGGCACATTGGGGCGTCTGGGCTTTTGACCACCAGAGGAAACGTCTGCAGTGCCGGGCCGGCCATGGTCGGATACGGGACCATAGCGGCCGTGCCAAACATTCCCACCGGACTGGGCAAACCGGACCACTGGTGTGGATACACAGGGGCTGGCATCATCCCAGCGAAGGGGGCGGTGGGCATCAGGTATCCGCCCCGCTGGATGACGGGCAACGGGCCGCTGGTGATGCCGTGAGGCATGATGGGACCCAGAGCTGCTGACAGCGGGCAGGACAGGGGTAGATGGAGCTTCACAGCCGCCGCAGGGATTGAGCCTCTAAACTACAAGAGAAGAGAGAGACCAGATAAAATAACACTGCTTTATGGTTTCTCATGGTTTATGTTTATTCACTTTATATGCTTTAGAAATTTTAGCTTTAGAAAATAATTATTGGGTGCTTTAAACAGGGAATTGCGTAATGTCATTGCATGATTACATAAACTAACCAGTGAATCGTTTTTTTGAACTGGCTCATTGAAACGAACTGTCCGAAAGAACCTGTTCGCGGAACAGACCGCCTGTGACTCGTCAGAACAATAGACTGTAAAAGAATATTGGCCTTAGTGTCCGTGAAATCACCTGTAGGTTTCTGAAGAGCAATTCTGAGCCGGCCTCTCTGTGCTAAGATCGAAACTCCCCACTCCCATGCCCCGCTCTAGCGTTCCCTCTGGCCAAACAAGAGTACCATGACCAGTCCAGACCGTGAGCTCATGGATGAGCTCCGCACCGCAATCAACCGTGTCCTCTGGGGTACGAAGGTTGCGGCCCACGCAGTCAGTCTGGCGATGTCCACCTTATTGGTCCAGGAGCACCATCTCTGGCTCAACCTGGCCGATATGAGGGAGGCCAACAAGTCTCGGTTCCTGGACTCCCCCATTTCCCAGGTTGGGCTCTTCGGCGACGCGGTGGAGAACTTCGCCCAACAGTTCTCCGCCGCCCAGAAGCAGACGGAGGTGATCCGGCACATCCTTCCCCGGCGGCCCACTGCTGCCTCTACCCATCCGCCGGCGGCAGATCCTCTGCTTACTCGTTGCCAAGGGCGTCCCCCTGCTGCCACCTCTGCTCCCACTAGGCCACAGCAGCAGCCTTCACCCAGGCCTCAGAGTCGAGCCGGCTGCAGGCAGGGCACACACGCTGCTGCTCAACAAACATGTACTGGTTCGTACGGACAACACTGCGACCGTTGCGTACATCAACCATCAAGGTGGTCTACGCTACCGTCGCATGTTGCAACTCGCCCGCCATCTCCTTCTATGGAGTTAGAAGCATCTGAGGTCGCTTTGTGCCATTTATGTCCCCGGCATGGTTAATTGTGCCGCCGACGAGCTCTCACGACAGCCTGTGGCAGAATTTGGCGTAAACAGAATGAGAACATGGATCCATCATGCCTTGTTACCACTGTGCAGGCTGGTGGTGGTGGTGTAATGGTGTGGGGGATGTTTTCTTGGCACACTTTAGGCCCCTTAGTGCCAATTGGGCATCGTTTAAATGCCACGGCCTACCTGAGCATTGTTTCTGACCATGTCCATCCCTTTATGACCACCATGTACCCATCCTCTGATGGCTACTTCCAGCAGGATAATGCACCATGTCACAAAGCTCGAATCATTTCAAATTGGTTTCTTGAACATGACAATGAGTTCACTGTACTAAAATGGCCCCCACAGTCACCAGATCTCAACCCAATAGAGCATCTTTGGGATGTGGTGGAACGGGAGCTTCGTGCCCTGGATGTGCATCCCACAAATCTCCATCAACTGCAAGATGCTATCCTATCAATATGGGCCAACATTTCTAAAGAATGCTTTCAGCACCTTGTTGAATCAATGCCACGTAGAATTAAGGCAGTTCTGAAGGCGAAAGGGGGTCAAACACAGTATTAGTATGGTGTTCCTAATAATCCTTTAGGTGAGTGTATTGTAATATATTAAAACAGTATATTATCGCAATTTAATATTTCATATATTATTCAGTATGTTTACACCATATAATATATTGATCACAAATGTATGGAAATATATTTTCATTCCATAAGGGAGTTTACATATTGAGTCTTTAACAACACTTTGATAATAATATCACATGATGAACTGGATTCTGTAGCAACATTGTTTCTGTGAGTTGGTCATGAGGTGCGTCTACAGTTTTACAGAAAGTTTGAACTTGAATTAATTATTAAATATCTTGGTTCAACATAGACATTTTTCTTTCCCAGAATTCTGGTCTTCTTATATGTAACAGGACTATGGGGAACAATTAGTTATAACTGAAGTCAATCAAACAGCAAAAGTCAATTTGATCTAAATGGAACAATTATAGAGAAATCATCTTGAAGAAAACATATAGTTTTACACATACACATATAGACTAAGTTCTGTTTTTGGGCTAGTGGGTCATTCTTCAATCAATATATGCAAAAAAAAAAAAAACAGAAATGGTGTACTTGGGCCACATAATACATTCACATTAAACAAATACACATTAGACATTAAACATTAACTTTGATCGTAGTATTAATAGAGAGACTACAACCTGTAGGTGGACCTTCAGTCATCAAGTGGTAGTCAGTCTTGAATTTAAGACTGAAGATAAACTTTAAGACTGTAGGAGAGCAAAATATACCAAAATGGAACTTCTTCAACAACTGCCATTGTTCAACCAGGTAAGTGACCTACAACTTTAAAATGATGCTTGCTTAGTTGCTTTCTGAATTTATTTTTTGCAAACACTTTATACTTAAACAAATGGGTATAAACACTGGGATTGTTATCATTTTCATTAATAATCATAGAATAAAATGACTGTACGAAAGTGTGAAGCACTCATTTTATGAGATGTCTGGTATGAAACCTTTTCACACAGACTGTCCCATTCTGTACCAACAATGTCAAAAGCCCGTATATAAGACGGGAAAAAAGTCAAACAGCCACAGTTTCACACAGTGGTAAGAGCCAACCACACGAATGCTGCCAACATGCTCATGAAATGATGATCAGCGGATCAAAAGAGTCAACGGGAAACTT
Organism: Leuciscus leuciscus; assembly: GCF_965113295.1. Classification (NCBI taxonomy): domain Eukaryota; kingdom Metazoa; phylum Chordata; class Actinopteri; order Cypriniformes; family Leuciscidae; genus Leuciscus; species Leuciscus leuciscus. Next base: position 41,395,093 of record NC_138737.1, on the reverse strand, counting down.
AGCTTTAAATGGGAACTTATGCTTGTTTAATCCAGATTTCTTGCTTTATCTTATTTAGTTTACATGAAGTAGTAACTATCACACACTCTCTCACACACACATGCATGTCCATTGTCCACACACAACACACACTTGTATGGAATGATATTCCGGACATTATTCAAAAGAAATTGCAAATTGTATTTGCAATTGCGTTTTCAAATTGTGGAATATCATTCCATACCACTTGTGTGTTTGTGTCTATAATTTAAGTAAGGGATAATCTACAGCTAGCCATGCATTAAAGGATTTTAATGCACGACGTAGAGGCGAAGAACCGCCCGACGCGAAGCGGAGGGTGGTTGCCTCTACGAAGTGCATTAAAATTCTTTAATGCATGGCTAGCTGTGGATTATCCCGCTTATACCTTGGTTATTTGCCAAGTTAAAAACAAGTTAAAGCTGTAACTGATGTTCACAGTGTAATTTTTTAACAGACGTGTAAAAATGACGGTTATTTTCTTAAGTTACGGCTCGTTAGTTCTAGCACTCCGTCCACTTTAAATAAAGTAGAGCCATCGGATTGCTTTTATTTGAATGAATCATCACATTTATTTAAATTCATTATTAAAAGAGAGAGACAGAGAACTCAGAGCCATATAGAGAGAGAGTTGCGACAACTCCATTGACTACAATGGAACGCTTTTTTTACAGCAATGGCGGCTCGTAGAGCCTTTCAATAGTTCCCGGAAGTAACAGCAGCGCGGTAGAACAGACCGTTTGTGATGCAGTTTTAAAAGATAAGACGTTTAAAGAATAAGATTGTATATTATCATATTATCTGAATCAAATAAACTTGTGTTTTAAAGCATGCTAGTTGATTCCGAAGCACTTCCTGGAACTATCTGAGGTCTACGCGAATCACGTGACAACTAAGAATTTCGAACTTCCGTTGTCGCAACTCTCTCTCTATATGGCTCTGAGAGAACTGAAAGAGAAGGAACAGAGAGAGAGAGAGAGAGAGAGAGAGAGAGAGAGAGAGAGAGAGAGAGAGAGAGATGCGTGCGCGAGTTAACGTTACCTGTGTGCGTCTCTTTAAAGTCTAGCAGCTACAGTCCCCTCATTGCTTAAGCATATAGCTAACTTAATGATTCTTTAATGGATTTATTAAAATTATTTATGAATGACAGGCAACACTGACAGTGACAAGGCAATCTTTATTTGAACTAATCATGTCATTTATTTATTGTTAATTCTTTGTGCCGCTTTTTGTCACTCAACAAGTCTTCTTTTTCGTCTTGTGCCTGGGCCCATTTCTCAAAATTGCCATATTCACCATACAAATTAAACGATATGCAAAAATCATCCATTTAGCCTACCTAAATAAACGTTTTCATATGAGTCTCTCACTCTGCTTGCAAGTGTAACTGTGTTACTATGGTTACCAATGTTTATAGTAGCGGATTCATTTCGAACTGTAACTGTAATCAAACTGACTGGAACTACCTGTGCATTAAAGGGTTTTACTGCACACCTTCCAGCCAATCAGAATCGAGTATTTAAACAGCCCATGGTATAAATACCAATATATTATAATATAATATAATATAATATAATATAATATAATATAATATAATATAATATAATATAATATTAATAGAAATTGCTCCTCATTGCTAGGTTTCCACAAAATATAGTGGTTTAGGTTAACAAAAAGTTTGCAGTAAGTCTTAGAATTAATAATAATAATAACAACAACACAATTATTGCATGGTGTCCAATGCATTGGACAGATGTATTTTTTAGTAAACTACAACACATGTGAATACATTTGCTTCAGCTGTTTCATGTTTAATCTATTTAAAGGTAATGGAACACAATTCAAATGTCAAACATTTGCTACAAAATGCCAAGAGAATATTACAAAAATGTTATTCAAGAATAAAATTTTGGCATTGACATTTCCATAGCAGAGAGAAGCACATTAAAATTAAGGCATGTATCAAATAATTTATTTACAACAGTAGTGAAATCGAAGGTAAAGGAAACTAAACCACCCTCACATCACGTCAAAAAATAATGTATATATTATTGTTAATATATGTTATAAATAATATATATCATTTTAAAAGACAATATAATATATACTGTAGAAAGTGGTAAAATACACTTGTTTTATATATATACATAATTTTTTTTTTTTTATTAAAAATGGCAACATAAAAAAGGTGGTACAGATCAATTGAAGTCTAATTTTAAATTATATTTTTGTGCTATAAACATTAGCCTATGCGTGATTCAGGTAACAAAACATCTGCATCATTTAAAAATAACTCAAAAATATTCATAACGCATCCGTACCACCTTTTTTATAGTGCTGTTTTTATGAATTACTCTCTTCTCAATAGTTATTTATTGGATCTGTACAATAAAACTAGTTAAGTAAATAAGCCCGAGTAATTATACCAAAATACATTTTTGCTCTATTATTCGATATGATTGAATCCAAGTAATTTTTAAGGATTAGATCAAGTGCATTTTAATATATTTTACAGTACAGTAAAAAATTACAATACAGACTATTACACATTATTACTACTATCAATATTCACATTGCAGTTATGATTATTGATATTATTAAACTATAGTTTAATTTAATATTTTTATCAGTAAAATATTTATTTCTTAAAAAAAAAAAAGAAGACAAAAATCCAGTGTTTCTCAATATTCTTTATTTGTGTAGAGTACTGTTACAATTCAAACAGATTCAGATCAAATTTTTAGCTTAAATGTTTGAATATATATCACAATCTTCATAACTGATTAAAAGTATTGTTAAGGAGCATTTTTTTTACGTACAAACAGTTTGTTGTTAAAGCAATAGTTTGAAAAGAGAAGAGCGTTCACATCTCAGTCTGACATGTTTTCATGTAATGTTTTGTCCAAATTCTTGTCCACCAAATTCTTCAGTCTCTGAACCCATCTCTCCCTCGGGTCGGCACAGAGCTCCCTTTGATCTTTTGTGATGAAACTATATTTTCAAAGAGAAGATGGTTAAAGATTTCACAAATTATTTACCATAGCTTATTCATTTTAATTCAATTAAGACATTACTAAAAAATACTTACATGATACCATCCCTGTGACACTCATAATGTGTGACATGATGACTCTCAACCTGCTTTACTAGGATTTTTATACGGGAAAAAGAAAAGCAGCACTTATCGGGACCTTGGCTGACTGCAGGAAGAAATAGAGATGAAAGAAAAAACATTAAATTGATATTGCAAAAAATTATAAATCAAGATTATACTTCACAAACATGCATAACACTGCGAATAGTCATTAAAAAAATGAGAAAAAGACCCACATTGACGAGCCAGTGAGCAGCAGGCGAAGAGCACACGACAGGTGATGAAGATGCAGTGCGGTCTCATGTTTAATCTGTGGTCGATCGATGATCAGATCTTAATGTGCTGGTTTCTTTATCAGCGGATAATCGTCTCGAAGATGATAATCTCACTGATGTTATCCGCTTTATATAGGGGTGAGATTGTACTTTCCACAATACAAACCTATAGGGGTTCTGGCCAACGGGGAACAAGTGACATCACATGCACGGAGGAAAACCATGATGTGGTCTGCAGAGGTAGTACTTCCTGTTGTACTCTTCCCCAATTCTGTGAATCTAGTCTAAATTGCTGACAAAGGTAACCTATGAAATTAAGTCCCTTTCTGCAAATGCATGGTGGAAAATGAGTCTGGGGCTCAATGCAGGAAATAATGAGCTCTAGTTATCGGTGAAGGAGGAAAAGTGGTTGGGCTGAAAGTGTTTCGTGTGGTTAACAGATCTGCACACAGTGTGATCTGAACAGTTAATATCAGCAGTTACTCACTTGGTTCATACCACACACATAATGCTTTATCACGATTTGTTATCATGTGCAATCAATTTAACCACAGACATATGAAAAAGTCATATTGTGTAACATTTTTCTTTCCCAATACTGTTCGTTTCTTACTATGATTTTTCAAATAGTTTGTTTCATACCTTTTGTTTTTCACATGTCCTATTCTGGGCAGCATGTGTCCTTTTTATTGACTGAACATTACATCACCTCCTCGAACACCATTGCACTTTTTCTTTGTGTATACCTGTTACAATCATGCATTAACATGAAGAGAGAAATTCCATCTAAGAATAACAGATGTCAGTATCTCCATTAAGTCTCACATACCTTGTTCACAAGTAAGTATTTCTCAGCGTGAAATCTAAGATGGAAGTCTGAAGAGATAAAATGAATAATAATTAGTTACAGAGTGTGTTTCAAACCATAGCATCACCACAACAATACTAAACACTTTGTAGTCAGTTTTGAAGATATCTATGAAGATATCTATATTGCTAAACAAGTCATAATGATCATTTCAGTAAATATGTCGGCAGTGTATTCAGAATCATTGTTACATCTTGTTCTTAGTGTTCTTGCTACATAATGCACACACTTTGGAGTTCATTTGACTACACGTTTCTGTAAAGGTCTACTCAAAAATGTATGCTTCCTTTTTAAAGTTGCAGTTACTTTTTATAATTTACTCACCTTGTCCTTCCAAACCTGTATGACTTTTCTTTCTTCTGTGAAGTAAATATCTCGGTGTATTTTTTTGTTAGTATAACAAAAGTCAATGTTTTGGACCCCACTGACTTTCACTGTTTGGAAAACAGTGTTGTTTTAGTTTTCATTTTAGTTTTATTAATATTTAGAATTAGCTTTTATTTTTATATTTTTAGTTTGTATGTACATTTTTTTCTTTCATTTTTTAACACCAAAGTTATATAAGTTATAGAAGTTTATATGGCTTCTATAAAGTCAGGTTTAGTTAGACTAAATTTGGATTTACTTGGTTAAAAAACTTTTCGAAAGTATCAACAGAATGATACAAATTCCTTAGAAGTATTACAGTCCAGCAAAATATGTTTAATGGACAGTGGATTCTGACAAGATTAACTTTAAAAACTTTATTTTATTTTAAATATTGCTTTTTTAGGTGCCATTTATTTTTATTTCAGTTTTAGTTTTCATTTGTATTTATTTCCAGTTAATAATTTTAGTGGACTATCCCTTTAAGTGTCATTGGAAATTAAACCTCTGCATTGAACATGACTGTAAATGTAAAATAAATCAAAATAAAACAAAATACACAAAATAACAACAACAACAACAACCTACTATTTCACAAAAAGTCAAATTTCCTGTCCAACTGGAAATAAGTTACAGCAAAAAAGTGTTGAAGATGAAGCCAAATTTACAGTTTTATTTGTTTTCCTTAAAACCAGTTACTAAATGGGCCACGCAACATTTTCTGTAGTACATATAACTGACATAAAGATGTAGTTTACAATATAACATTACAGGTTGCATGATATATGCAAAAAGATCTATCTATCCATCTATCCATCTATCTATCTATCTATCTATCTATCTATCTATCTATCTATCTATCTATCTATCTATCTATCCATCCATCAGCTTCAGCTCAGAGTCATGCATATGTGGGTTTTTGCAAAAGCAAGATATGAAACCACAGAGCTCCAAATAGAACCACAGAGCTCCAAATAGAACCACAGAGCTCCAAATAGAACCACAGAGCTCCAAATAGAACCACAGAGTTCCAAATAGAACCACAGAGCTCCAAATAGAACCACAGAGCTCCAAATAGAACCACAGAGCTCCAAATAGAACCACAGAGCTCCAAATAGAACCACAGAGCTCCAAATAGAACCACAGAGCTCCAAATAGAACCACAGAGTTCCAAATAGAACCACAGAGCTCCAAATAGAACCACAGAGCTCCAAATAGAACTACAGAGCTCCAAATAGAACCACAGAGGGAGGTCAGGTCGATGAGAACTGACATAGTATTTTTCCCTTCAACCCCACATTTACCTGGTAGTCAAATGCCATTTAATTCCAAATTTCTATCTGAATGCAATATCGATTGACAGTATACGCGTGTACATGTATTATATGTTGTATTCACATACATACCAATATGTATTACTTCTTCTACAAAAAGTAGTTATTATATACTGTATACAAACTGTAAAAGAGTGCTAACATGCACGGTCTATTTCTACTTGATCTAATCCTTCAAAATGACTTTGGTTCACCATCAACTGAGGGTGAGTAAGTAATGACAACATTTTTGGGTGAACAATCCCTTTAAAAGCTCCCACATGAAGTTTATTTAAAAAAATCTCTGACAAAACATTTTACTGCAAGTATAATCTATTCGACTTTTAAGTGTGTATATAATACAAAATTGGCTACATAATATACAATTACACACACACACACACACACACACACACACACACACACACACACACACACACATGTGCAATCAAATAATATATATTAAATAAATCATTATAAAATAAATAAAAACACTGAATCTTTTTTTTGTTTTGTTTTTTGCCTTGAATAAAACCACCAGTTGGTTTAAAAAAAAACGATCAATCGAATGAAACTTTCCATCCTGGTCCTATACAACTCTATGTTACCATTTTTTTGTGTCTCCTTGGACGCACAATTAGCTTTGATCTTTGGAGAGCTGGTGTACTTTGTGCCACCGGAAAAGATTTGCCTTTTGTGTCAAAACCTCTCCGATACTACTTTTTACAAACCTTGTAAACATAAACCAAGAGCCATGAACCTTTTGCAGCGCTATTGCATGTGAAACCATTTAGCGCTCTTAAACCTCTTGTAATGAGAGCAGCTACATAGTGTTTCTATGTAAAAGAATACAGTACATTCCAAAAGGTCTTAACACTCCCATGAGTATGATTTATTAGACCGTAAATAATTTATTCGCAAATTAAATAAAGACTGATTGTGATTTTTTTCTGATAAATCAATACAACTTTTATTATTCTGGAGTCCTCAGTGTCAAACAGTCATAGCTGAATCAATCACTGTTGATGAAACAGCTCTGTCTAAAAACAAAACAAAAAAACTACACATCCTGTCATGCTTAAAGGCAATTTTTCTCTTTACAAAGGATACAAGAGGCTGATAAAAGGCCTAGGAAAACAGGAATATGTACCTTCCTAAAGAGTACTGTATTTTTGACTTTCCTCAACCCCTTTCTTATCTACTTGCATAAAATCTGCTAACAGAAACACTGCTGTCTTAGGAATGTCATTTTTCATTCATGTTGTGCATTATTGTTATCAATTTAGAATGAACCTCATTTGAGAAACAGACCAGTCTGTTTCTGAAAACATAAAAAAACATAAGAAACATAATTATTGAAAATAAAACCCATCAAACGTGAGCTGTCACACAGTGAATTACGGGAATGTAAGTTCCCTTTCGAAAGGGAACTCTACACTACGTCAGAATGACGCTATGGGGAACGCCTCAGGCGTGACAGGTGTCTGAAATCAAATATCATCTCACAGCAATCATGCTGACCGGCGACAGCCCGTGAATCATTAGCGTGAATGATTAACGTGCAACCTGCAAGTATAAAAGGGGCACTTTGCAAACATGACAACATCCTTTTCGTCTTCAGGGACTGTTTTTGTCTGTAATTAAAAACGTCTACTCCAGCAAGGAAATGAAACGCACGTCCAAGGCAAGTCCTAAGAAATTTGTCAAATGTGTTGACCCGTGCCCAAGATATTTGTCGCCGGGTGACACTCACGAGATGTGCGTGTACTGTCTGGGTGAAGAGCACGCACGGGATGCTCTCGAGGGAGCATCCTGTGCAAACTGTGAGTGTTTTCCTATGAGAACGCTCCGCTCTCGTCTGGCTCTCTTCTCGAGGGGAGAGAGTTCAGCATCTGGTCCTCGCGGATCGGGTCCCGCTCGTGCCGAGGCAGAGCGGCGACGCGCTTCATGGGGCTCCCAGATGGAGCTCGCTGACAGTCTCGAGAGGGTTGTTCACCTCTCGGACAAGTCATCGGCTGACGAGAGTGAGCTGCAGGTGGATGACGGAGAAGATTCTCCTACTGATACTGCAGCGAGTGCTCTTCAGGCTGGGCAAGAGATGGCTGAGGAGGATGAATCAGATCCTCAACCTCGTCAGCCATCCTGCCCCATGTACGCTGAGTTGGTGGAAGTTATGGAGCGCGCCACTGACAAGCTTCAGTTGCCATGGCGGCGCGCTCAGGGAGAGATCGCTCGCGCCCGGTTAGACGATCGATTTCTCCCTGAACATAGACCACCAGCTCAACGGAGCCTCCCATTCCTTCCGGATCTTCATTCTGAGATCGAGAGGGCATGGGAGAAACCATACTCGGCCCGTATTCATCGACATCAGCGGGGTAATTTCGCTGATGTTGAGGGGATCGGGGAGTATGGTTATGTGTCGATGCCACCCATTGACGAGACGTTTGCTAACTATCTCGTATCTGGGCGGGCGTCGACACTAAAAGCTCCGACTCTGCCATCCAAGCCTCTTAAAGTCACGGCTCGCCTGAATGGCAGAGCGTACATGGCAGCAGGTCAGGCTGGTGCTGCCCTTCACACCATGGCAGTGCTCCAAGCCTACCAAGCTGATCTGCTGCGGGATCTCGACCAGGGGACGGGGCTGTCCCCTGAGGCGGTCGCTGAGTTGCGCCGGACCACAGATTTGTCTCTCCGGGCCACTAAACAGACTGCTGCCGCGATCGGCCGGTCGATGGCGGCGATGGTGGCCACGGAGAGGCATCTGTGGCTCAACTTGGCTGATATCGGGGAGAAGGAAAAGGCCCTTCTCCTTGATTCACCAGTTTCGCCCACTAAACTTTTCGGCACCTCCGTTGAGGCGGTGGTTGGAAAGTTTAGGGAGGCGAAGGCGCGCTCAGCCGCATTTAAAACTTGTATACCGCTGAGATCCGGGCCCCGGCCCAGGCAGGCGAGAGGACCTGGTCCGTCTTGGTCCGAGGACCATAGACAGGGCCAGAGGTCTAGTGTTGCCTCTCGTGCGCCCCCTTCCAGGGAGGAGTAGGACGCAGAGAAGGCGAGCCTCCCGCAAGAAGAGGGACTTAAGGGAGGTCATTCAGCACAAGCGGAGCAGCGCTCAGCGGAAGTAAGGGTATGACCTCCCTGGAGGGCTTTTTCTACCGGCCCTCTCCCTCTTCTTTACTCCCCAGGCGTTTGCGTTACACCAGTCCTGGGGTTGGGCCTATGATGAGAACTATGTTCTGATGGCCCGCCGTAGCAACTGGTTGATGTGAGTGCCTCTTTTAGGCATGTAAAAGTGGTGGACCCCAGGTTCATTGAGACCTTTCTGGTGAAGTCTTCACTCCGCACGCCGCAGGTGAACTTTTTTGGTTTTTGGAGAATTTGTGTGTATAACTAACACTTATTTGTATCTCTCTACAGAAGCCTTGTTCCCTGTATAGACCTAGGGGTCATTCTTAGAATAAAAAGGTAAAGTATGGAGACTTCAGGGCCCTGAAGCCTCCCCAGTTGGTGGCTGGAACGATCTAACGAGAAGCTCAAGGAAAATTGGCTTCCGTTTTGAGTATGTGATGGCCTTCCTGTCATAACATTTTTTATGCGTGGTGGGCCACCGCTCATTTCTTTTTAGCCGCAGGGCTGTTAGCCACCCTGGGGTAGAGTAGTTGGTCTTCCTAAAAAAAAAAAAAAAAAAAAAAAAGAACTTTTTTGCTTTAGGTTTAGACTGACGCTGGCGCTTCAGATAGATCTTATGTCTTACCTATTGGTTTGTGACATTGGTATCCTGAGTACTTCGCTCCCCTGAGCTCTGTAAGGTGTCAGTAGGTGAGTGTTTTACAGCCTCTCAATCAAGTAGGCTGTGGCTCCTCCGAGCTCTCAGGTAGATCCATGCTTGTTTCTTTTTTTCTTTTATTAAATCCAGACAAGACAGAGGTAATACTTATCGGTTCAAAAAACCGCCCACAAAACCTCGCACAATACAACTTTAACATCATAGGATGTCCTGTTACTTTATCCTCTACAGTAAAAGACCTGGGTGTTATACTCGATTGCAACCTGTCTTTTGAAAATCATATTTCATATGTTACAAAAACAGTCTTTTTCCACCTTAGAAACATTGCTAAGCTACGTAATATGCTATCAGTTTCTGATGCAGAAAAGTTAGTTCATGCATTCATGACCTCGAGACTGGATTACTGTAATGCTTTATTAGCTGGTTGTCCTGCATCCTCAATAAACAAGCTACAGTTAGTCCAAAATGCCACCGCTAGAGCTCTTACGAGATCAAGAAAATATGATCATATAACACCGATTTTATCATCACTGCATTGGTTACCTATAAAGTTCCGTATTAATTACAAGGTATTGCTACTGACTTATAAAGCCCTAAACGGCTTAGCTCCAGTCTATTTAACGGATCTTCTATCGACCTATAATCCATCGCGCTCTTTAAGATCACTAAATTCAAGGCTTTTGGTCATACCTAGGATATCCAGAACCACCAAAGGAGGGAGAGCATTTTCACATTTGGCTCCAAAACTCTGGAATAGTCTTCCTGATACTGTTCGTTGCTCAGACTCGCTCTCCCAGTTTAAAACTAGATTAAAGTCGCATCTCTTCAGCCAGGCATTCATATAATCCTACAGTTGAAACTACAATCCGGCCTCTATCCAATGCCAGAGGAGAACTGGCCCCCGACTGAGCCTGGGTTCTCCCAAGGTTTTTTTTTTTTCTCCATTAAGGCACCTGATGGAGTTTTAGGACACCATTAGGTCACTTGATGGAGTTTTTCGGTTCCTTGCCACTGTTGCCTTTGGCTTGCTCAGTTGGGGATATTTTGGGGATATTTAATTTAATTTTATCAATCAATAAATTCCTCTTGAAACAAACTTTGTTGTATTATTTTAATTTAATACTGTGAAGCTGCTTTGATGCAATCTGTATTGTGAAAAGCGCAATACAAATAAACTTGACTTGACTTGACTTGACTTGACTTGTAGGTCGGCCCTAACCCGGGCTGTGTAGCTGGCCTAGGCTAGGTTTGGGATGTTGGAGGCGTTCTGCTAAGTATAGCTGCCACATTCATTATGTGTTAGGCTTCCTCCCCTAGATTTCAGCCTCCTCCCTTAAATGGGAGTTGTTGGCCAAGGCCCGCCCCTTTCACTGCATTCAGGGTGGTAGAGTAATGCAGGGTGGTAGTTGAGGTATGATCCTTCAGGCAGGGTTAGGCTGTCTTTCGCTCTGCGATGTGATAGTTTGCCAGACCCTGCCGAACAGAGCTACTTGGATTAGGCCTCTAGAGCTGGCTCCACTCAGCCCGTTGAGCTGAGCCACTCGAACGAGGGGTGAAGGTTGGTTGGCTTGCAAGCAAGCCCCGCTTCCCCAGGCTGGGCACAGGACAAATCCCTGTTACCCTTTGGAGCCACTTGCAGGCCCGCTCCCTGTCTAACATTTCAGGGGCATATGGTGTTACTCCCCCACTAAACGCGGGGTAGTTTTGAGTAATCCATTCTCAGCTCTGTATTATCTACCTCACACCACGATGGCTCCGGTTGAGCAGGCAGTTCTAACTACATTTCATTCCGGTTTTGAACTCCGCTCCCGTGAAGCCAGGGCATTGCCATGAGCTGACGCCCATGCATTTAGTAGGTAGGCCCTTGAAATGGGGCCTCCACTAGGCAGAGTGGCGTATGTTGTACTCCCCTGCTATGAGGGTTTTGCTTTGTGCTGAGTACACTGCCTTTGGCGATGTGGTTAGGTACCAGGATGCTGTAAGCGCTGTAGTAACAGTTTTTCTGCCTTGAAGGCTGCACAGTTAGGTAGTAGGCCCCAGCAGGCCTCCTTGACCGGGTAGCCCCTAAGATAGGGCTCCTAGGCCAGCTCACCTTCGTTGGTTGGCCCTGGTAGTTCGGGCAGAAGACTCACTACCGAGTAGTAGGTCTTAACAGGCCTCCTCGGAGGTGGGTCACAACATTGTGGAGCATACACTAGGTCAAAACTTTAGGAAAGTTTTTTATTAGTATGGTTCCAGCAGTGTTCATTAAAGTAGCAGAAAGACTCGCTATCAGCTAGTAGGCTCGACCGGGCCTCCCTGTTAGGCGAGTCCCCAGCAGCAGTACACATCCAGCTGATTAGACCGTTTCAGGAAGTAGGCCTCTTCAGGCCTCCCTGAAGATGGGCTCCCACATTTTTTTGTGGGGATCAGGTAGTAGGCTTTACTAGGCCTCCCTGAGGGCTGAATCCCTCATACTGTACTAAGTGGCCCTGAGGTTGAACTATCAGGTAGTAGGCCTCATAAGGCCTCCCTGAAGGCAAAGCCCCATAGACAGTCAACTGGACTGCCAGTCTGGCCCACTGTCAGCTGTGGTTTTCAGGTAGTAGGCCTCTCCAGGCCTCCCTGAAAGTAAGCTCCTTCATGTCATGGTTCTCTGGTAGTAGGAATCACCAGGCTTCCCTGGAGTTGAGTTCCATCATACTTTGAGTTTCCACTTAATGTGTTTTTTCTTGAGCTCCCACGTTCTGTGGTTATCAGATAGTAGGCTTCACCAGGCCTCTCTGAAGGAGAGCTCCCACATACTGTGGTTGTCAGGTAGTAGGCCTCTCCAGGCCTCTCTGAAAGTGAGCTTCCACGTTCTGTGGTTATCAGATAGTAGGCTTCACCAAGCCTCTCTGAAGGTGAGCTCCCACATACTGTGGTTGTCAGGTAGTAGGCCTCTCCAGGCCTCTCTGTAAGTGAACTAGCATGCACTGTGGTTATCAGGTAGTAGGCCTCACTAGGCCTCCCTGAAGTCGAGCTCCCACATACTGTGGTTGTCATGTAGTAGGCCTTACCAGGCCTCCCTGGAGGGTTAGCTCCCACTTACTGTGCGTTTCCACTTAGCATGGTCTTTAAGGTAGTAGGCCTCTTCAGGCCTCCCTGAGAGTGAGCTCTCACGTTTTGTGGTTATCAGATAGTAGGCTTCACCAGGCCTCTCTGAAGGTGAGCTCCCACATACTGTGGTTGTCAGGTAGTAGGCCTCCCCAGGCCTCTCTGAAAGTGAGCTCCCACGTTCTGTGGTTATCAGATAGTAGGCTTCACCAGGCCTCTCTGAAAGTGAGCTCCCACATACTGTGGTTGTCAGGTAGTAAGGCCTCTCCAGGTCTCCCTGAGAGTAGTTTCACAGTGGTGCTGGGTTTTTGTAAGCTAGTGGCCGCTTACTTTCAGTTTAGCAGACCTTATCAGGCAGCTAGCGAAGGTGAGCTTGCGCCCTGGCTCGACTCAAGTTTTTATTCTCTGCTACGGGTTCCCTCCTGGAACCTCTTTTTCCTGCTACAGCCTGGTTGCCTACCAGGTAGATCTAATGCTCCTCCCCTCACTGAGGGTCAGTATGAGTATGTGGTCTCCTGAGTCTGGTCAGTCGGTCGTAGGCCTCTCTTGAGGCCTCCCAGTTAGATCAGCCCTTAGGCCCTCACAGGCCTCCTCAGTGTTTTGAAACACAAACACTGAGTTGATCCGTGGATTGAGTAGAGAAACTCCCCTCGCTGGCAAGGGTTGTAAAGCACTATGCTGAGTCATACTCTCCAGGATATCCCGTCTCTGAGATCCGGTCCGAGTGGTTCACTGCCTGCTTCACAGTCCCTCGGGTTGGATGCCTTCCTAAAGGCAAGTGTCCAGAGGCTCTGTCTTCGGACAGACAGGAAGTGGCCAGACTGTAGTGTCTTATATAGTGACACCAGGTCAGGCCTGCCTGGTGGCGTTTCAGGCGGCACGTTCCCCTGAATAGTGACTGGCTGGGGTTCCTCAGGTTCCCTAGCCACATTCCCTAGAAGGGACCCCTTCTAAGAAGTTGAAGTTGTGGTCCTTGGCCCTTGAGCAGGCCCAGGTAGACCTTTCACTAAACTATGTTTATGGAGGTTTTCTGTGGTGTCATTTAGCTTGGGCTATGACCGTAGGGAGTGCTGTCACTGACAGCTCAGTGTGACCTGGGGGTGAGTGGTACTAGCGTTCATTTGAATTGCCGGTTCTGACAGTTGTCACTGCCTTTTGGCAGGCACTCCCCTTAGCATGGTGGCGTTGGTATATCGTTCCCCATAGCGTCATTCTGACGTAGTGTAGAGTTCCCTTTCGAAAGGGAACGTCTCAGGTTACGACTGTAACCTATGTTCCCTGAGAACAGGGAACGAGACACTACATCTTCCTGCCATGCCTCGGGGCCTGCCTGCAACAGTCCCTTCAGACGATAGGATGTTGTCATGTTTGCAAAGTGCCCCTTTTATACTTGCAGGTTGCACGTTAATCATTCACGCTAATGATTCACGGGCTGTCGCCGGTCAGCATGATTGCTGTGAGATGATATTTGATTTCAGACACCTGTCACGCCTGAGGCGTTCCCCATAGCGTCATTCTGACGTAGTGTCTCGTTCCCTGTTCTCAGGGAACATACACTGTAAAAAAAAAAACTGTGAAAAAACGGTATTATTCCGGCAGCTGGGGCGCCAGAAAATTACCGTAAAATAACGGCAAAAAACAATCTCGTTAAAATACAGTAATTTTCCATAATTAAATAACAGATTATATCTTTAATATTACATAAAATCTTATGTAATTATTGGGATTTTTAACGTTTAAAAAAAGTCATATACACCTTTAAAACAATTAAATACTGTAAATTTAAGGTTTTATACAATTATTTTATATAATAATGCTGTCTATCTACAGTAATTTTCTTTTAATATAGTTTTTCTGTGTAAAATAACAATGAAATTATGTATAAAAAATGCACACAAGTACATCAATTCAAATACAAATGTTTGTAAATTTACAGTTTTTATTTTTATTTGTACCGATCCAATTTCACAACATCTCTAATTAAGTTCTTAATAATAGCAAATGTACAGTCAATTTCTTTTAAATTAACTAAATGTATGAGTACAGAATACCTGCATATTTACAGTATTAGTAATTGAACAAACACTAAACATCAAGATAAGTGATTGATAGGAAATAGATGCTTAGTATATAATTTAGAACATGTAAATATATCCACAATAAAAAGCAATTACCGTATACCTTTACAGTATAACTTATTTTAACATTTACAATTACATTTTATCCAAAGTGACTAACCAATTAAGATAATAATTAAAGATAATAAAAAGCAACAAGTGCAGTGACAAGTAGGGATGCGCGGTATACCGGTACTGCAAAAATACCGGTATATATAATATTTCAAACGGTACAATATCATAATTTTGCTCAATTCGGTATTTGATGCGCTGCTGTTTCGAAGTTCACCGCTAGGCGGCAGTGCGCTACCCAAACTGACGCGGGTCACGCAAAACCGGCAAACGTGACAACGGAGGAACACGATGGATCAAACAGATGAAGCTCATTCTACACATACTGTCTATGATTCTACACGCCCGAAATTAATAAATAAAGAGAGCAGTAGGAGTGAAATATAGCATTACTTTGCTTACAAAAGTAATGAGAAAGGTGAAGCAACAGACCTCAATGCACCACTCTACAAACGCTGCTTTAAATTAGCCACGGGAGGCAACACAGTCTGGCTAAGCACTTGTCACTTGCTCATCCTGACTTGTTCAAAGAGTTCAGAGATCGACAGGTGAGCATCATTCAACTGATTTAATTTAGACTTCTATTCACAACACTGATCAGCGCACATACATAAGAGCTTATCAATTAAATATGATACGGTAAACACGAAAGCTCAAATGTGCTTGCATGACACGCTAGAACCAATGAAGTTTAGGTCTCATAATTTTTGCACATTCAAACAATCATATATTAATTGAATTTGAATGAATAAAGAGATTAGTAATATTCATTTTAGTATTAGTGCTAGTAAAATTGCTAGTGTGGCGACCCCTAGGAATCAGCCGAGAGAGAAAGAGTAATAGTAGTAATATGGATATTACTAATATGAATGTTAGAATAACACTTTACAATTAAGCTACATTTGTCAACATTCATTAGGTAACCTGACCTAACAGTATTTTATAACATGTATTAATCTAGATCAATCAGTAATTATTATTTAAATATACTAATACATGTTTAGCATGTTAACATTAGCCTACTTTATGCAATGCATTAAACTAATATGAACCCAAACAGTACTCAAACCAAGATGAATAAATGCTATAAATGTTGATAATTCTCTGTTGACAGCTAATGGTTAACATGTCATTTCATTATTCTATTATTATTCTATATTAATTTATTATTATAGATATTAACCTATTTTAATTGTATCATTTCAGTTTTTTTCTTTTCTTTCCAAAATCAAAATTTAACCTAGGCTACTGTATGTTCCCTGACTGTTTTTTTAAAATTTATTTTTAATTTTTTACATTTTGATACTTTTTGTTTGCATATTCGGTACTGCAGAGTTTCAAGCAGTGTTTTTTAATAAAATAGTTTCAATTCACTTAAATTTTGAGGCCGGTTATTTGTCACCTGTGGTATCGATTTAGTATCGATACCGAGGTATTAGGTTCTGGTATCGTACCGAAACCAAAATTGTGGTATCGAGCCATCCCTAGTGACAAGTCCCAGTTAGTCGCACAGTACACATAGCAAGGTTTTTTGTTTTGTTTTGTTTTTTACAAAGATATAGTATTATTGGGTGAAGTGTTTATGAAAAAGATGGATCTTTAGCAGTTTCTTGAAAATGTGTTGCGCCGGTCATTCCACCACCAGGAAACAGTCCAGGTAAATGTCAGTGAAAGTGGTTTTGTGTCTCTTTGGGATGATGGCACCACAAGGCGCCGTTCACTTGCAGAACACATGCTTCTGGAGGACACATAGATCTGAAGCAGTGAGTTTAGGCATAGGGCTACCTTTAAAGACAACTCTTGCTGCAGCATCTGGATCAGTTGCAGAGGTTTGACTGATACTGGAAGAGCTGCCAGGAGAGCATTACAATAGCCCAGTCTGGATAGAACAAGAGAGTTGTGTAGCTCCGATAGGAAGGGCCTGATCCTCCTAATGATAAGGCAAATCAGCAGGATCACAGCAAGTATGTTTTGGCTGAAAGTTGAACCATAAGCAGTTCTGTCTTGGCAAGGCTGATTTGAAGGTGAAGGTCATTCATCCAGCAAGAATTTTCCATCAGGTAGGCTGAGATGCGAGCAGCAACCGTCAGATCATCTGGCTGGATTAAAAGGTAGAGATATGTGTCATTAAGATATTAGTGATAGGAAAAGTCATGTTTCTAAATGACAGAGCCTAGTTAAAAAAAAGAAAGAAAGATGGGTGGAATCTAACACAATCGTAATCTTGCTGTAGCAAATCCAAACCTTGTGCATACTTTTAATGCAATCATATGGAATCAGAAGACTGTTATGAACATATGGAATCAGAACCATTATGATTTTTATGTTTTAATGAATCCTTCCCATACCTTGTTTGCCATGATCATCTGCTTTCCACGTGACCTGAAATCACACACACACACAAGTTATTTTAAAACTCAGTATTAGATTTACACATGTCAGAATATGTTCCATTGGGACAATGCAAAAACTCAACTGACTATGATCTTGAAGCTGAGCTGGAAAGGCCAGCAGTAATATTTTGAGCTGCCATGTGATTTTAGCTAAGTTACATTTATAGAAAGTAACATTAAATGAATATGATTTACTGTGACCTAGACCTAGATACACCTAGGGGTTCATCATGTTGTATTCATATTCTAGTCTTCCTGTTCTAGGCTTTCCTGTATCATCAACAAGTACGTTAAGTTACAGACAGTATTTCGATTTCTTAACGGTCTTAATAAAGTTAGTCATGTTAACTATTACGAAATAAACAAAAGAAACACAGTAGGCCTATTTTTAGTAAAACTGTGGCTATTACAATGGTAAAAAAATCAGCTAAAAACGTGTTTACTACAATTTTACTATAATAAAATAAAGTAAAAAAAAAAGAAAATTTGAAAAATAAAGTTTTCAGCTTACAGACATGGTTTCAAAATGTCCCGCCATTTAAGAGATTGGTTTAATGTTACTGACTATCATAACGAAGATTTTATACACAATTATGGACTTTAATATGAATAACAAGTCCACTAAAGATTGTTTTAGGTCTATAAGTTAACAAGTAAGTTAGAGTGGGTTCAACTGATCTTTCTTAACACAGATCGATAATTGAAAAGACCAATGCTGCATTTGTGTTTTGCCCTCGACGCCAGTTATGACTGAACATAATTTAAGAATGCTAACGTTAGCATGGAAACAGTCTAACCACTTAACACAAATGTAATATAAAATATCATTTACATGTAGTATTAGACTCTTACCTCAGCCGTTGATCGGTCGGGATGAGGTCTGCTGTGACGAACCAGGCTCACTGAAAAAGGGCGCGTTATTTCCGGACTGACTGACACCAGACTACATGTGTTCAGCAGCGCTCCTGCTCACGGCTGCTTCTGTCGAATACGATTATAGCTCTGAATTCAAATCTCCCGCTTGCCCTTGACACAGATCGACGACAGAGACAGATTTGTAGCTAACCGTTGTGGGCTGGGCGGGACTAAGCAACGAAACGTAATGGATAATTTGAATCTGCGCGCGGCCGCGCGCGCGGGCACACACACACACATTCAAACGCACACAAAGCCACGCAATGTGCAGCAACGCAGATTTGGAAAAACGATTCATAAAAGACATAAAATATAGGCCTAAATGAAATTTACGGGCAAATACAAATGATGATCAAAATGAACATCTATTTGCAAGACAAAATTAAAAGATTATAAATAATTAAATAGGCCTGCCTAATGTGTGGACAAATCTTAAAACTCACTTTAACCCCCACATGCTTAATAATCTTTAAGGAAAACATGTTAAGTGACTGCTGATTTCTGCAGTTATACCTTATTTTTCTTTGTTTTCTAATTCCACAGAAATAATCTGTAAAATATTACTTAATTTTTTATGTAAAATTACACATAACCCTATAAAATTACAGATAATTTCCTTTAAAAAACGTTAAATTAATGTAAAACCACAATAAAAGCAATTACCTGTAAATTTAATAGTGGATCTTTAAATTACAACAAATATCTGTAAAATAACAGGTATTCACTGTATAATGACAAAACGGCAAAATTCTGTAAAAAATACAGACAGTTTCCTGTAAATTTACAGTTTTTTTTTACAGTGTAGGTTACAGTCGTAACCTGAGACGTTTTCACTGTAAATTATAAAACGATTTGTTATTTTTTCTTACAAAAATGTTACAATTAACAGTATTTTACTGTAAAATTATAGGAAAAGTTTACACTGTTAAAAAAAATACTAGTGTGAAAATACAGTATATTCCAGGTTAATAATTACATGACTTTCACAGTAATTGCTTGACAGTAGGGCTTCTCTTGTATCTAGCTGCACTCTTGGAAATTTCTTGTAAAATCTAAAATATCATACTGTATTTCTACAGTGCATGAAGGTACCCAGCATGCAGTGCGCCATGAATAGATTATGCTGTGGAGTTTCTTGATTCTTGTCGGTTTTATCTGTGCTTTTTTGGTTCACTTTTAGCAGTTTGTGTTGTTTGTTTATTGTGTAATGTTCAGAATTTATCCATTGAGTGTCACCATTGTTGTGTTTTGTATGTCAAGTATTGATGTCTGTACATCATTAGGTGATGAAAGAAAAAAAAAATCTTGTGTTGCAAGATGATGTCACACCTTACAAAGATAAATCTCAGCAGTTGCTTCACTATTGTGAAATATCCATCTACAAACAATTATGAATTTGAAATAAGATATTGGTAAATATTTATGATGGAATAATGCTAATAATAGTATAGTTTGTCTAACTTAAAACCAGCCAATTAGCATATTTTCTATTCTAGCTTGTCATTTTTTTTTCTGCCAGCTTGTGCTTTTCATTTGTCACACTTCTGACTGGCGAATCAGAAATTTGAATATGAATATACAAGGTCCAAGATCTCAAGCAAATGGAATACTGATCACCATTATGGTGACTTCAAAACAATTACAGTACCAAACAATATCATTTCTTACAGTGGTTAAAGACAACTTTATATAACAAGAGCAGTAAACTGTGATGTCAGCATCACGTATTGTATATTGTAAAATAATACTCTTTAATCCTGTAAATTCCTGGCAATTTTGTACAGTGTAGAATAGGTTTAAAAACTGATAGGGACAAATTTCTAAGCAGAAAAATTGTTATTCATTATTATAAATTGTAATACATTATTATTCATATTCATTCAATATTCAAAATGTTATCATATTCAAAATATTGGAGAAAAAAACATTTCATGGTGCTATTTGGTCATGCATCATTATATGATGTTGATGTCTGAGTGTGAATGCAGACTAATTGCCCCCACAAGATCCATTTTTGAACGTTGCTATCTATAGAAAAAACTCTTAATAGTGGTGAAATGGTAAAGTGTTTTTTTTTTTTAAGTGCTAAGTGCATGCATGTGTGCTGATAGTTAACGACGATGAACTGTGTGACATTTGAGTTAAATTCATGTTTTTAATTATTTCACTACTATGCAATAAGTGCTTGCAGTTTAATTTTGTATCAAAAAATATTCCTTTTTAGTGGACTCAAGTGAAATAAATTCACTAAATTCACTAAACTGTAAATATCAGTTTTGAAACTTGAATGGTTCGAAGCAGTCGGTTTCCCAAATGAAATGAGTTAACTTCCATGGTATTATTATGGTAACTGTGCATCCCAATCTTGTTTTGTTTTTCTCTTTTGAATTTGTTTTTTGTTTCTAATCAAGATTTTCATCTATCTAGTGCATTGTTCCCTGCAAGTTTTGTTCTTTACACCAGGTTTATTTTCAGTAGAATGATGCTGACATCACAGTTTACTGCTCTTGTTTTACTGTGAATTCACATTATAAAGTTGTCTTTAACCACTGAAATAAATTATATTGTTTGGTACTGTAATTGTTTTGAAGTCACCATAATGGTGATCAGTATTCCATTTGCTTGAGATATTGGACCTTGTATATTCATATTCAAATTTCTGATTTCGCCAGTCAGAAGAGTGACAAATGAAAAACACAAGCTGGCAGAAAAAAATGACAAGCTAGAATAGAAAATATGCTAATTGGCTGATTTTAAATTAGAAAAACTATACTATTATTAGCATTATTTCATCATAAATATTTACCAATATCTTATTTCAAATTCATAATTGTTTGTAGCTGGATATTTCACAATAGTGAAGCAACTGCTGAGATTTATCTTTGGAAGGTGTGACATCATCTTGCAACACAAGATTTTTTTTCTTTCATCACCTAATGATGTACAGACATCAATACTTGACATACAAAACACAACAATGGTGACAGTCAACAAGTAACCAAGTGAACCAAAAAAGCACAGATAAAACCGACAAGAATCAAGAAACTCCACAGCATAATCTATTCATGGCGCACTGCATGCTGGGTACCTTCATGCACTGTAGAAATACAGTATGATATTTTAGATTTTACAAGAAATTTCCAAGAGTGCAGCTAGAAGCCCTACTATCATGCAATTATTAATACTGTAATTTCACACTAAATATGTTAATATTTACAGTGTATTGTTCTGCAGTATTACCACTGCTATACTTTAACTATACTTTCTTTTCATTTACAGTCCCATTATGCTGCACCTCCAGAATCTTTTGTAAGTTATCTGAAATGTTTGGTAGACGAATTATCTACATGAATCTCTAATAACTCTGAGTGTCATAATTCATAAAAGAATTTATGTGTATGTAAATATGTGGAATTTCTCTAGCACATTCTAATGCTCTTAAACATTTATATACAGAAATGCTACAATGACAGTGTGGTTTGCACATCAGTATTTATCTCAGTTAATTGTTTTACCCGGATCTCTCACACTTTCAGGTGATTGATTTGAAAGATCTTTTTGTCAAATGGTTTCTTTTTGCCAGTTTTATACAGAGCTCTACATAGTGTTCAATATTATTATAAAAATTTAAAACACACTAATTATTAAAACACACTAATTATTTGTTCAAATGTGTTTAAATACATTGTTTAAATACATTTTTAAAATACTTTATCTTATAACAATTTTTAATGATTTTCTTTTCTAAGTGGATTGATTGTATTATTTGAAGTTTGGCAAGACACTAAATACAGTAGTTAATGTGCTCTACAGTATCACATTGCAGTATATTATTTTAATATTATATATTTAAATCTTTAATTGCAATCAGGTGGTCCCGTACAAAAGCATCATCTATGTAAAGCCTGGAAAGATGTTCATCATCCAAGGATTTATCAGTCCTGAAGGGAACAGGTTTGATAATATCATTCTTTTACAAATAATACATCGTCTGTTTCAAAATGGTTTGAGATTTTCTCTAATACTCTTGAAATATCATAATGACATTTCTTCCAAATGATCAGTAGAACTGTGAGATTTTATTCAAATATATAATTTCCTCTCCTTTTCTTTCTCCAATAGAATAGAGCTTCATCTGCGTCACAGAACTGGAATTGCATTTTACTACAGAGTTTGTTTTGATGAGAACGTGGTTGTCTGCAACAGCTATGAGGATGGGACATGGGCCGAGGAGGAACGATCTGACCTTGTGCAGTTTAAAAGAGGGGAAATAATGCAGGTAGGTATATGGCTTTATGATCCCTGAACACCCGCTTTGCTCAAATGAACAATGTGTAAATACACAGTACAGTGACTGTACAACAGATTTTGGAGGAAAAATCTTCATTTGAATAATTTCACATCATTGTCTTGTATTTAGGTCACCGTTACCTGCAGTCGTCATCAATACAAGGTGTTTGTCAATGGTCAGCAAACTCAAACTTACAACCATCGTTTCACTAATCTGGAGGAGATTGATGTTTTAGAAGTTAGTGGAGATGTGGAGTTGAGGTTTGTGCAGTCCTGACGAGGATTTCATACAGATCTATGAGAAATGCATGTCCAAATCCTGCAGCAATCTATATAGACTTATATGAAAAAAAATAAAATTATTACATATTTCTTTTTTCCAACATAAATAGATGCATATTGAAAATATTTAGGCTTACCCAGATAGCAAGCAACCATCGAAACAATGTTAAATCAATGTTAATGTGTCAATGTTAACTCCATTGAATCAACATCACTTTTGCACCTGCAATTAATGTTGAAAAAACTTTGACATTTCATCAAAAAAATCAATGGTAATGACATTGAATCAATGTTGCAATGTAATGTTAGTTCAACATCATGCTTGCACTCTCAGAAAATGAAACAACTACAACTGACTTAAAGCCACACAAACTGGAATTAACTGAAGATAAAGATCTCAGCAGAGGAGGATTAAAAAAGGTAGTTGTAGTTGTTGTGCTACATTTTCTGAGTACATTGTAACATTGATTCAGTGCCATTACCATTGAGTTTTTTGATGAAATTTCAACATTTTTCAACATTCACTGCGGGTGCAAAAGTGATGTGGATTCAATGCGGTTAACATTGACACATTGATTTAAAATTATTTCAATAGATGTTTGCTATCTGGGTTATATGTTTAGACATACGTTTTGTTGACATACATATAGGTATATAATGTGCCTGTATATATTCATTTCTTTATAAAACAAACGAAAATATATTTCCATATATTTATGATCAATATATTACCAGTAGGCCTATATGGTGTAAATATACTGAAAAATATATTAAATAATATATTGCGTTAATATGTGTAATATATTACAACATATTGAATAATACATAAGGAATTGCAGCTTTTCATATAGCCTATCATCCACCTTATTCCTGCGCCCCATGACGCTTTGCGCGAATTATGGGTGTAACTTCCATTAAGCTGTAAACAATCAGTGAAACGCTCGTTCTATGAACGCAATACGTTAAAAAAAGTGTCACAATGAGATGACATTAATCAACTTCAACCATCGAACATTAAAAGGAAATTTAAAAGTGTAAAAGTATCAACAAGGTACTTTCAACTACCAAATAACCCCAAAAGCGCGTAATAGTAATATCTGTATTATGTAAAATGTTCATTAACTTCAGCATTACGTGACACTATTTCAAAGTAATTTCCGTCATTTTGTCAGATTATAAATTGCATTTACCAGTGAAAACAAACCTGGAAAGAGACGTGAGGATTTGAGGAGAATAACGAGAGATTATTCGTGCATTCCAGTGAATTATTAATGGAATATATCGTAAATTAAATTCGGGAGAACAGACCACAAATGTGCAGGACATTTTTCATACTTTTACACATAGGCTACTTTTATCTTTTGCAAAGGGAAAAAAGAAACGAATCATGAGGAAAAGAAAGCAGCGATTGAAAAGAGCTCTTGCCGTAGATATTCTTGTTATAACGTCACGTTAAAATACCAAGTGTAACGTTATTCTCATGATGTCTGGAAATAAATCATGAAGGAAAATTGACCGATCATCCAGTCAAACTGACAATCAGCTTTATTTGTAGGGCAACCTTATGATTTGAAATGATTAGTTTCAGCCTTTTTGAATGGAAGTTCCCCTGTACAATGTAATTAGTTGAGTGTACTTAGAAAACATGAGAAAAACGATTGCCTTAAATTTCTCAAGGATGTTTTACTTAAAATTAGTTGTTAATATAAAAACATTCAAAAGAGCTTTGGGACAATACTGTGCATTTATTTGTATTATTAAACTGAAACTTAACTGAATAAAAAAAACACATCAACTTAACAAAGTAGTTAATAGAAATAACTGCAATACAGTTACATGCTTTTTAAATAAAGCAACATACAGTATCATCAGTGTTTCTTGGTCTTCTGCTGGACTGAAGAGGCACAGGCTCTACTCTTCAGCATCCATATTTAGACACAGACAGACATCAAGGCTGCGTCCGAAAACATAGGCGGTGACTTGTTGTCTCGCTGTCCTATCCGGCAATGACTTTCCAGGCAGCGTCTGCGCATGAAGGGTTCTCATGAAACTGATTTCGGACAGAGTTCTGAGGCAGTGTTACGGTTTAATGATCTACAGCAAAATAGAGCAAGCTTCGCTGAAAACGAAGTGAACATTTAATGACTACAATATTAATTTCTCGCTAGAAATTACATCGTAAGTGGAAAACGTTTATCATAAAAAGGACATTTACACACACACTGACCACCAGCCACAACTGTCACAGAATGAAAAGCACAGGATTGTGGGATATCAAAGACAGCAAAGGATAGATCTAAGCTGTCTTCAGAAACTGTTCAGATAAAGGAATCTCAGGAGACAGGTAGTGAAACGAACACTGCATTCGGACGTGCTTTACGACCTTGGAATGCGTCCTCCAAAGACAGCATTTATCAGTTTTCAGACGCAGCCCAAGAATCAGCGTGTGAATCTCAACAACAGTGACGTTTCATGCTGCAATGCATGCTGGGAACCGTGGATGAGTTTTATGCTATGGTATCTCCCAGCATGCATTGCAGCATAAAATGTCACCATTGTTGAGATTCATTCTGTCTGTTTCCTCAACACTCAAATAATTACATTTTACAGTGTAAATATAATGTAAATATATGTTTCAATATATGAAAAGCAGCAATTCCTTTTCTAGTATTCAATATATTGTAATATATAACACAATATATATATAATTTCATATTTTTTCAGTATATTTACATCATATAATATTTTGATCATAAATATATGGAAGTATATTTTTGTTCCGTAAGGGATAAGCCATTGCTGTGATAAAGACAAACCTATAATGCTAACTTTTATGGAAATTGACAATGAAAAAGGTGAAGTCTGAATCGAACACTGAATCAACTAAATATGAAGAACTGAATCAACACTGAACATAATTTTCCTGTTATCCTGGTAAAGCTGCTTTGAAACCATATTGTATAAAGTGCTTTATAAATAAAAGTGATGACTTGCAGTTCTGCTGTGGCTTTTGTTGGCCCATTTTGAGCGCAGCTTCGGAGCAGTGGGCCTTTAGCAAGCCTGGGTCGCGCCCCAGATCTCACCGCCAGAAACCTCACTACCCTTCCTCATCCGCTCAACCCCATAACACGCTCTTCATGCACCTCATAATGCAATGTCGGACTCCCTTGATGTCTGCCTGTGTCCAAACCCATGGGCTTCGTCACATAAATGCAGTTCTGTCAGACAGGCTGTCCCACTTCACCATCATCATCTGATTAATATTTCCTCATTTAGTAATAGGCCTATTATTCGTGAAAATAGTGAGCAGTAAACTGGTGAATTTCAATTGCCTCATTACTCTCTGCATTTTACAAATATATGAGATCTGATACAATCATTTGCGATATAAGCAAAATTATATGGAAACGACTCAAGGGCTGATTTTCTTAGCGATATAACGAAATTTATGCGACAAAGCTTTTTTTTAGGGATGACGTCATCACACACACCATTTTATCGGTAAAAGGCCAATTGGATGGAAACAGGCTGGAGACAGCAAATTTTGCAATCTTTTTTTTATTTTAGGCTACTCATATTCACTTTGTCGATAACAACAGCACAAAAAGTGGATGGAAACTTGGCTAATGACACCTTCTTCACATAATTAAATAAATCCTCCAGCTGTGAAACATTAGGATGGTGAGCAAATCCCTTTTTTTATCAGTTTCTTATTATTGTCGACTGTCATGTTGTAATGAAGCCATTGAGGTTTTGAGTCAGTTGCTCAGTTTGACCTCTAGATGTCAGTAAAGCTGCTCACAGGGACTGAGGACTGATTTTACATCAGCAAGTCTTTCATGTTCAAGTTTTCTTATACTTCTATTTATTACTTTATTTTGGATCCTTTATATCTATTTCACTGGCGAAACACAAACAAACATTTTGGGTTCCCACTCATTTTGAACAAGTATTGTTTCCATGACTTAAACCCTAATTATCATCCCAAACATTTCATCTTTCACTCTTTCACATTAAATCACATAATCACATATTATTTATTTATTTAAAACACATAGTTCAAGGGATTATCACTATTATTCAAACTTTGTCAGAGTTTTCAGTGAGTCGCAGAGAAACTGATCATTTGTTGTGAGAATCACATTTATAAACATCTGAATCAAGTATTTCTATATTAAGAATTTATATTTCATTCAACATTGTTGTGGATCAGCAAGAGCTTTTACATCCATTTATTCCAATGAACAAATGATAATTTCACCTCTATAAATGAAATATTTATTCATTTAGTCTCATGTTGAACAAACACTGAGAATGTGCAAAATGTATGTAATACTAGAAAAAATTATGATATATAATCATATATAATTGTGATGCAAAAAAGTTTAGAAATTAATAAACACACATTGACTGAAATAATCAGGTAAATGTCAATTATCCTGAAAACATGAATGCTAAAACGGTCTCTAATCGGTCTAATTGTGTGAAGTGGAATATAAATGAAAACTTCTTGTTTATTGATCTGAGTGTTGCTGTAGTGCTGGATATCAGTCATGTGATCATCACGGCCCAATCACAGCCACCGTACTGATATTCAGATCAACAGCACTCTTACTCATGTGATATGGATTAAATATTGGAAACATGATGAAAGCAGGAAGATCCAGATCTACAGGAGTGACGTTTACTGACTATTGACCGGTAAGATCCTCACAGAGTCAAAATAACTACAGAAGAATGGAAAGAGTGTGTGAGTGAAGGTGGCTGTGAATGTGTGTAGATGTGTGTTAGTTACAGGATCAGAGAACGACACCGTTCCTCCGTCATAGTCCAGATTCACTCTCACATGATCAAGAGCCTGTTTAACAGGAAAACCAGA
Source organism: Leuciscus leuciscus (assembly GCF_965113295.1). NCBI lineage: Eukaryota > Metazoa > Chordata > Actinopteri > Cypriniformes > Leuciscidae > Leuciscus > Leuciscus leuciscus. The sequence goes on along the minus strand of NC_138737.1, from coordinate 41,367,349 downwards.
ATCAAAATACTGTCCGTACTGATCATACTCCACACTCCAGACATCAGTGTTGAAGAAATCATCTCCCTTCCTCTGGACTGATGCTGTAGTTACTCCAAGAGTCCAGGCTGAACTCTCTTTAACCTCCACATCCCAGCAGTGTGTTCCTGAGTTAAAACCCTCTGAACCCAGAACACAGTAACAACAGTCAAATCTCTCTGGATTATCAGGAACAGGATGATATGAGCTGTTTGTCACACTGGTCAGATCATCAGACAGGACGAGACGTGGATGAGCCGTGTTTGGATCCAGAATCACAGGAGCTGATGAGACACAATCAACAGATGCTTTTATTCTGATCTTCATATAATGATCAAGAGTGAACCCAACACAGATTATTATGAATTATGACACTCGTCCTGTTGATCAAACACATTTTCCTCTGATCACTGTCAGTGCTGTTATTAGTTTCACACTCGTTTTTATCATCAGCGTTTAACGGCATCCACTACAAACATTAAATATGAGATTCAGACATTTGTGTCCATCAAGAGAAACTGATACTTTGGGAAAGTGAAATAACAATAAATCAATGAGATCTGTGTAGATTTATGCTGTAGATGAAGAACTGTAAGTGTGTGTCTGATCTTCAGCAGCATCTGATCATCTTCATTTTATTGGCTCTTATAGTCTGTGTTTTGTTTTAAATTAGTTTATTATGACTGTCTGTTGTGTTTGACTTACAATCATGAATCACCTTCAACACTTCCTAGCAACCATTGTCGAGCACCCTAGCAACCCAAATCCAAAGAGGGATATCTTGTAATCTGAATGTCATAGAGGAGTTGCGGTTGGTTTATATAATTCATACTGTCAAGCAGCCTTTGAAGTAACATCATTGGCAGCTGCCAAGCCACTCCCTAGCAACTAGACAGAGTACCCGAGCAACTGTTCAGCAAGACCTATATCTCTGCACCAGAACATCGTAGATACGTGGTGCTTGGCTCCTTTGACTAAATGCTAACAAACAGGACTTCCATCATGCTACACATGCTAGCAAAATAGCTACATGCTAATAGTGATTAGCTAAGTGTTAAAACTTGTCAACAATCCTAACTAAAACACAGTAGCAGCATGCTAATCATGTGAGCACCACGTTCACAACATGCAAGAAACATGGTGATTGTGTTAGCTTCATCTCTGTCATGAAGAGCCTCTAACTCTCCACCCATCCATCATGTCCAGCTCAGATCTCCTGCTGTCAGACTCACTGTTTTGGACGATGTCCTGCATCTTCTTCCAGACTCTGAACGGCAGGTTGCCCAAGTATCGTGGCACATGAATCAAAGCTCCAGAAGCCATCTGTGTATCCGGCTGTGAGCTCTGGAGTCTGGAAGAACATTCAGGAGTCAGAACTGCAGTGGCTTTGGATCAGAACCAGAGAGACCAGAGACAGGAGCAGATCACTCACCTTTCCACTGAGACTGGAAACTCCTGCAGAACAAACACACCATTTATCATCAAGAACTCAATCAATCATCAATCAATCAACCAATGATCTGAAATCAGACCTTCAGAAAGCAGACGTCATTGGCTTTCATCATCTCCTCCATGTCTTTGATTGTGTGTGAAAGAGCTGAGATGTGTGTGTTCATCTCCTCCAGCTTCTCCTTCATCCTCTGCTTCTTCTGCTCCTCTTCCTCCCTCAGTGCAGTGACTGTAGCTTCTTCTTCATCTCTGAGAAACTGATGAAGCTTCTCAAACTGCTGTTTAATCTGACGCTCTGTGTGCTCAGCTTGTGACTGAAATCAAAGCACATTCACTTCAATCATCTCAATCGACACATCATTAATATCCAAGATAAACTCGGATAACCGACATAAAAACGGATCCAGAAGCAGATTGCTGCTAGTCATTTACAGAAATAATAAACTGGAATCTATTATATCAAATCATAACTGTATATAGTGATCCAACAGCTTGTAATGAAAATGACTCTCGTTTCTGTTTCCTCACCTTGATGTGTTGAACTGTTTTCTCAAACTCTGCTTTCATTGTTTTATTGCGTTTAAGTTTCTTCTGTAAGGACTCCAGTGCTGTATTGAGCTCCTCCTAGAATTGAACAAAAAGACATTAAAACACCAGATTACAGTGAAGAGAAGACAATACAGTGATATGATCATATAATGCAGTGAAAAAGTATTTTTCCCCATCTCATACTAAATTGATTCAGAAATTAAAACCGACCATAAAACAAAGGCAACCTGAGTAAACACAAAGTACAGTTTTCAAATGACAATGTTATTTATTGAAACAAAAAAGTTGTCCAATACCAACTGGGCCGGCGTGAAAATGTATTTGCCCCCGTAGTTACTAATTCCTCAGATCTATGAAACTGCATTTATATTGTAGTTCAGCTGGACTAAACACAACCAGTCCTGATCACTGCAGTCCTGTTCAATCAGATCAACACTGATTACTGAAGCCTGATTGGTTCATGTCTGACGGAGTTACTCACTCCAGTTCTCTCTCAGGCTCCCCTGCTTCAGGAGTGTGACTAACACTTCAGTCTCAGACATCGACGCTCACGTCCTCCGAGCTGAAGCACAAGCTCTGCTAGTGAAGGGTGACTCAGGCTTTTACAGCCGCTTCTTCCTCGTTCCAGTGAAGATGGATTTGAGATGTCTGAACCACACGGATGCGTACTTTAATATTCAAATAGCCTCTCATCACAGTTCTTGAGATTCATGTTTGAAGGGGCTTACCATCCTACAGTCCTACCATTCAGACTGTGTCTTGCTTCACGCACTCTTATGATATTCGTGGATGCGGCCCTCTCCCCCTGAGACAGATGGGAGTTCGCATCCTGAATTACCTCAATGATTGGCTGCTTTTGGCCTAATCGAAGGCCTGATCGCACAAAGATCTTTGCTCCTCACAACGGCCGACCTTCGGCCTCTCTCGCTAAAGACGCCCTTCTGCCGGCTCTGGCATCGGTCAAGCGAGTTGGTGATCTGCAGGCTCTTTCAGTGGACGCATTCTGCCTCAAGTTTGGGCCTAATGACAGTAAAGTCCTCCTTAGACCAACACAAGGCTATGTGCTTAAGATGCTTTCCACGCTCTTTAGAGCTCAGGTCATAAAGCTCTCTTCCGTTCTGCACTAGTAGCACGACGCTCTTTGATTAAGTTCCCCATAAGTGTCAGCTACTTATGCAAGGCGAGTGAACAGTATCGAAAGGGAATGTTCCAGTTACTAACGTAACCCTGTTTCCCTGAGATAACGGGAATGAGTATTGTCTAGTTTGTTGTGCTACTGTACACAAGTCACCGCTGCCGCTCATCAGTAGAAAAATTCCGAAAATGGCTTTCGGTGTGACTTAAATAGGCAGTCGGTCCGGTTTTGGCGACTGAAAAGCCCTTTGTCTGTGCAGGTGCAGAGATGTAAACCAATCAGGCTTCAGTATTAAGTGAAAAACGAAGTTTTCCTCATCAGTGTCAGTTACTGATGCAATGCTCATGATCTCAGGGAACTGAGGATACGTTAGTAACCGGAACGATCTGTGTTTATGACTCGTTATGATTCTTTACATGTGAATCAAGAAACATTTGTCTTACCTTATATGATGAAACCACTTCACTGATGGGTCTGAATTTATGATTGTCATGTTGTTTTGAATCTCTGCACACTAAACACACAGGCTGTTTGTCCTCCAGACAGAAGAGTTTGAGTTTCTCACTGTGTAAACTGCAGATCTCCTCAGACCCTGATGAACGCCTCTCATTTCTCTCCTTCAGGAACGACTCACACAAGTTTCTTAACGCAAGATTAAATGGAGGATTAGATCTTGAGGATCTTCTCCTGCAGACAGGACACTCCTGAGATTCCTTGGTTCTCCAGAACTGTTGAAGACACTCTTTACAGAAACTGTGACTACAGGATAAAATAACAGGAGCCTTGAAGATTTCATGACACACAGGACAAATATAATCATCTTCAGCTGCTGAAGCCATTTTCACTGTTTGAGCTCCAGCAATCTAAACTTTACTTTCACTTTCTGAACGACGGTTTAAAAAATGATTCACCATGAGAATCACAAAGATCAGAAACAAACTTGTTCAGAAAGAAACTTCTCAAATTGTTCTGTGAAATTTTCCCCTTCGTACTCCACTGATCACTGAGTCTTTATTGCTTTTGTCGAGACAAAGTCAGTATGGCAGGAAAGAGAAATAACAAGTCAGCCTCTTCCTGGTTAGTGTTGTAAGAGGGTGGAGCTTCTGATCAAGTTGGTGTGTTGAAACAAGTCAAAGAATAACATCAGGATTTCTTTAGGTAAAATTAACTAAATCTAAGCCTATTCAAAATTAATTTGCATTGAAACATTAAGATATAATGCTATAAAGCCTTGGATTAATTTTAAAAAAAAAATTTATAATTAAAAATAAAAGATCTCAAAACCCTTATTCGTGTTTTATTTATTGTTCTTCTTTATTGGTCACAGAGTTTCTCCAGGGTCTGTCATGATCCCTCTCTCTTATAATGATTTCTTCTCATGCTGAAGTTTCAGTGATAAACACTCCTCTGTTTATCTGCTGATGTGACAAAGGTTTGTCTCTCATGGATCACTCGTCAGCACCTTTAACACTTATTTAGTATTTCTTGTTAATTATGAAAAACATACTCACTTTATTAGCATAAAGACACTTCTTAAATATAATATCAATATACATTCAGTCACATCACTGTTTATTTATATATACACATATGCTACATTATTGCATTCTTTTCTACTCACTATATTACTGTACTGTTAAATGTATTTGTTTTATTTAAATCAAATGTTATTTATTTTTATCAATTTATTTATTTTAATCAAATGTTTATATTTTTATTTTTTATTTACATCAAATTTAATTTCTTTTTTTTATTATTTATTATTTATTATTATTTATTTTTGACAGTTTTTCTCTAAACTTTTCCCACACCTGCTCTAGAATATGCTGTTCACGACACATCGACACATTTTACTGGAAGATCCATTTAAGAAGAAAAAAAAACTAGATGTACCGCATCGCAGTACAAAATATGACCGCCGCTCAGGCCTGCACTGGCTTTCCACAAAAATAAATGACGTGGAGCAATTTGGCTGTATTGCGTGTTTATGTATATACCTAAAAAAAGTAGTAGTATGTGCATGTCTGTCTGTGTGTGTGCGTGTGTGTGTGTGTTTGTGTATGTGTGTGTCTGTGTGTGTGTGTGTGTCTGTGCGTGTATGTATGCGTGCGTACATCTGTGTGCGCGTGTGTGTTTGTGTGTGTGTGTCTGTGCATGTGGATTTGTATGTGTGTGTATGGGTGTGTGTCTGTGCGTGTGTATGTCAGTGTGTGTGCATGCTTGCGTTTGTTTGTATTCCTGCATGTGTGTGTGTGTGACAGTATCATCCTAAACCAGCAACCCTTCGCTCAACAGCACCATCTACAGGCCGATGAGTGTACAGTCACTAAATGTGCACATAAATGAATTTATTTTATACCCCCCCATGGATGAAATTCTGCGAAAATTAGCATACCCCCAGAGGATGTCAAGTTAATCATACACATGAAATATGGTGCAGTTCTGAACATCTCAACTGAAGATAGGGGCGATTAAAGCAGAATAATATTGCATTTTCATTTTTTATGGGAGGGGCGCAAATCACAAATGAGTGATTATGGGCTAGGTTGATGTGGGCCCTTAAGACCAACATACCATAAAAAATTCTTCATCCTCGGTGCCACGGTTCAGGTAGTTATTTAGGAAAAACTGCATTTTTTGGGTTTGGGGGGGCCCAGCGCGGGGGGGGGGGGGGGGGGGGGGGTGGGGGGGAGTGGCCCCTGGGGACCAAACGAAATTTTCCATAAAAGTCTAGTGGGGCATAAGTCTAATATATCGTGCAACATATTTGTATCAACCAACATTAGTGTTTATCCTGGTAATTTTCTCCATAGGATCTTAGAAGCACAAAATATCAGGGATATTGTTTTCTCTTCTTATTCATATTATTATTTTTTACAGTGTACCTGTACCTCAAGAGCACGGCTCAGATAATCACTGTTGTGAAAAACCACAAGAACACAGTAGCTATTAAGCACAAAATATTGATTTATTCTTAATTAAACTTGTACACAGTCTGTGTTGTGAGTGCATTTCGTTTGGATCTGAGCGGAGCAAAGTAATGCGGAGAAGGGGAAGCAATCATTCACAGAGAAAAGACCGGGAAAAGTCCATAACCATCAGATCCGTGAGACACAAACATGGTAAAGTGGAGTAATTATTGCCAGATATATTATCAGTATTAATAACGGCAAGAACAAAACATCAGAAACCTCCCGGAAACGTTTCTAACTGCAGATCATTGATTAACATCCTGTACAAATGCATGAAAAACACATTACAGGACAGAAGCTGCAGCAAAACTAAGCACTGAGGAAATAAATACTAGAGGACTGTACAATTCACAGTTTGGCAGTTATAATAGAAATATAACCCTGACTAAAGATTGAATCATACAAACATACAAATAAAACCAGACTTTATGTTGGGATGTGGACTTTGGATGCAAATACGTTTTGTACACCTGTGAGCTAATATTCAAACTCTTGCTCTTCCTCATGCTGGATCGCTTTTATTTAAAACAACAATAAATATGAGTCATGACTAACAATTGCACTGCCCTCTTAAAAGAAATTAAAACTCAACATCATTAACACTGTGCAAGAAGGAATAAACTCAGCCACTATGCAAAGCAAATAAAAATGATACATTTGGTAAAACAGTCAAATGTAAAGTAGTTTGTCAATGTTCACATTATGGGTTGGGATAATGCAGCACGTAACAGGGAGGGTGAATCACATGCAATGTCATTTTGACACACATTCAGAGTCAAACCTGCATTCAGTCCCTGTGTTACGCTGTAAAGAGGGAAGGCGGCGCACTTATAAGAGCACGTTTACACAGTAATTCTTAATTCTGTATTTGGGCGTCCGCGACGCTTTGATGGCATGCATCGTTCATCAGATCATCGCAGTGTAAACCAGTCGTTCCTCAAACACGTCTGAGACTCTGTGCTTAGTGCAGTATTGCTTATGAATGATTGTAACCAATCAGAAACCCAGACATCAACTGCATTCGTTCATCAATCTAGCTACTAGCTACACTTCAAATGATTAGGTTTATATTTAATGCAAACTTGCTTCAACAACAACAACAAAAAAAACGCCATTGCATTAGGAACAGAAGAGGAATGTTTTCCCCCCTTTAGAACCGATTCATACCTTTCGAGGGAAAACTGATGACCGATCAAGGCACTACATCATCCTGAATTGTGTTTCTTAAAGTAGGGATTTTGTCCTGTGGTCTGAAATTGCTGGATATTTCTGTAAACCGCCAATGAAAGTGCTGTAAATGAATGAAACGCGTATAATTGGAAAACAGGACTGATATTTCTGACCATAATCAACGTTCAGCACTGGGACGCTTTCATAAAACATTTATGTATTTTTTCCATTCTTACACAAATCGTCATGAGATTTAGATAAGAATGACTACATTTATTCTGCTCCTGTTTCATTAATAAAGCCCAATATGCCTGTTTATGTATTCGTATGTTAAATCACCAAAATGATTATGAAATGATACTTCATGGCAGTAGAATTGAAGGCCTAATCTCAGCCGAACCCTTAACACTAACACTCCTTAATTCATATTCAAACATAAGAGCTAAAAGGTCAAAACAAACAAACAAACGTTCAAGCGGCGCCCACAGGACTGGTTTGATACATTAACACACTCCTCATGCCCACATTCACACACACACACACACACACACACACACACACACACACACACACACACACACACACACACAAACTCACACCTCATATTTACAGGCTCAAAGGCTTCATACAGACGCGTCTCCCATCCAACAGCGATCTAAAGCACACAGACATTGAGGAGAGATTATGGTTTGATCCTGAAGCCGAGTTAAAACGTGTTGCAGGAACTCCCAGTCAGTTTGAGTTTGTGTGATTATCCATCTGCAAGTGTGTATTGATTAGCCTTATGCAGAAGAGTGTTTGAAGCGATCATGCAGTCCTGGCTTTGCTGGGGCACATTGGGGCGTCTGGGCTTTTGACCACCAGAGGAAACGTCTGCAGTGCCGGGCCGGCCATGGTCGGATACGGGACCATAGCGGCCGTGCCAAACATTCCCACCGGACTGGGCAAACCGGACCACTGGTGTGGATACACAGGGGCTGGCATCATCCCAGCGAAGGGGGCGGTGGGCATCAGGTATCCGCCCCGCTGGATGACGGGCGACGGGCCGCTGGTGATGCCGTGAGGCATGATGGGACCCAGAGCTGCTGACAGCGGGCAGGACAGGGGTAGATGGAGCTTCACAGCCGCCGCAGGAATTGAGCCTCTAAACTACAAGAGAAGAGAGAGACCAGATAAAATAACACTGCTTTGAGAATCAGAGAATTGAGTAATGTCATTACGTGATTACATAAACTAGCCAGTGAATAGTTTTTTTGAACTGGCTCATTGAAACGAACTGTCCGAAAGAACCTGTTCGCGGAACTGACCGCCTGTGACTCGTCAGAACAATAGACTGTAAAAAAATATTGGCCTTAGTGTCCGTGACGTCACCTGTAGGTTTCTGAAGAGCATTTTTGAAGCTCAAAGTGGGCGGAGCCGGCCGTCACCATCTTGGCAGCGCGTCACTCCCGGATTAACGAAAATGGGCAAAGAGGCGGATTAGCTGAGGTGACGTGACGCTAACAGACTGCAGACAACAGGTGTGTTGGACATTGGCTTCGGCTGGATGTAACCGATCGGCGAGAGTAGCCGCGTGCAGGAGGGGAGGAGCTGCAAACGGAGACGTGAAGTCGGACACTTTCTGGTTCCCGCAGTGACCGCTCACGTGGTGTTTGCTTACTTTACCACAGCTGAAGTGAAATAAATGCAATATTTGCCAAATAATACACAGATGTTTCAGAGACATTTTCATTCAATACTTTATGTATAGCCGGGCTGAGGGAAGATCCTAACTGCAAGCTCTGTGTGCAAAAGGGAACACTGGCACATATACTATCAGGGTGTAAAACAGCTCTCACCCAAGGTCGGTATAGATGGCGTCATGACAAAGTGTTACTGGCCCTTGCTGACATATTGGAGCAGGAGAGATGCAGAAAGAGGCCTGCCGGTATGGGCTTGAAGAGGGCGATCACCTTCATCAAGGAGGGAGAAAGGCCTTTTTCAACCAAATCATCAAAACCCAATCTCCTTCAAAACGCCAGGTCCTGGGAGATGAGGGTGGACGTGGGAAAAAGGCTGCAATTCCCAGAGGTGGTGTTCACTGCTCCGTCCAGACATTGTCTTGTGGTCAACGGAGGGCAATAAAATAATTCTAGTTGAGCTGACGGTGCCTTGGGAGGAGGGATGTGAGGTTGCCCATGAGAGGAAGGCCTTGAAGTACCAGTTCCTTCTTCAGGACTGCAAGGACAAGGGATGGCAGGTGTGGCTGTTCCTGTTGGAGGTCGGCTGCAGAGGTTTCCCGCTCTGGGCATGGACGAAAGGAGAAAAAAAAAAAATCAAGCAGCACGTTGGATGGGGGGGGGGGGAGGCAGAACGTGCCTCCTGCTGAATATGGAACAGGAGGGAGGAGGAAAGCTGGAAGCCAGGAGCAGATGGGCAGTGACTTGGCCATCACTGCCGGCCCACCAACTGGAGGGTGTTGTGGTTGAGGGCCGAAGCACCCAGTGAAGGTTGTGTACCACCTGACGACATCTGCTCCGGGCAGAAGGCTACAGTTACCCATAAGGTAACTGAAGAATGCACCCACTAGGTGTATGTCACAAGTATGTACTGCTTCATACAGCGTCTGTTTGAACAAGAATAAAGTTCAACATAAGCTACTATCAATGAAGTGGAGTCTACGTTTTTAATCAGTTTTAATTTGATAAACATGACACAATATAACATCGCAACTACATGAAAAGATTTTTTTGTGAGCTTTAGAGGAACTAGAGGTGTTCGAATAAACACGAAACACACGTGATCGTTGTCATGCGGTGAATCCGGCCAATCGTGGAACAGCTGAGTTGTCATCAGAGCTCCTGCAGCCGCTCTTGAGAAGCTGCTGGCGGGGGAGTGCCAAGATGGTGGCCGAGTAAGTCTGTTACTGCTGAGCTCCCGCACAAAAGTTCTAATTTGGTGGCATTTCAAGAAAAACTGCATTCCTCTGATATCGGACCATTTCTTATTACTTTGAGAACAACCTAATGTCACCGCCTCAGAGGAAAAGAATGCACAAGAACAAGAAGAAGCTCATCCCTGATGCACAGCCAAATAACGCTCTGATAGCCTCGTGTCACGATTATGCTAGCTCTATGTCGACATTAGAGGTCTCCATGTCGGAGGGAAACTTTTCCCCGCTAAAGAAAACTGTGGACTTTGTATGCAGTGAAGTAAAATAAGCACAACTGAGAGTCAAGAATGTTGATGGCCGCCTTAAAGAGGAAGAAAAAAAAGTGGTAGCGCTCCTATCTCACGTGTGTGAACTGGAGACTTACTCAAGAAGGTGGAACTTGAAGGTCTATGGAGTCGCCGAAAACACTGCAGAAAATGTGAAGGAAAAGGTTACAGAGCTTTGCCGGAGTATTCTGCCAGATGAAAAATTGACACCAGCGATCGACGTCGCCCATCGCATTGGGAAACTAACACCAGCCAGCTCTCGGCCGAGAGCCATCATCATCAGATTCTCCCAGAGATCCTACAGAGATGCTCTATGGAAAGCGGCAAAAAATCACCCCGTCATGCGTGATAACAAGCTCCGCTTCGTTGAAGACCTCCCTCAACCTGTCAAGGAAGCCAGGCTGAAGATGTGGCCTTTGGCGAGTAAGGCACGTAGTGAAGGTAAATCTGCTTACTTTGTTGGAGCACGGGCTTTTGTCGATGGGAAGGAAATCACTTGAAGAACTGAACTGACAATGGTCCGAAATCTCTGGAATATTGTACATGAGACGACCTTCTAGATTCCCATATTTTTGGATAAAATGTTCTTTTATTTTTTGACACATAACCCAAGTGTTTTTCCAGACTCTTGGCTCTTTTTACAACCTTGTTCTGAAGCCTGATCCTTAGTTTTGTTTATTGAAGATCATTTATGTGGGATGTAGCTTAATATATTCCCTGAAAGATCATAATTACTGATCAGCAATTTAAAAGACTTTTATTATTTTTTGATAAACACATTGGTCTTTTTTATTTTATCTGGGACACAATAAATATGGTCTTAAGTTTCCACCATATAACACTTTATTTTTTTATTTTAAGGTGCAATTAGTGCTCAGTATAACATTGTTTGTTGATTGTTCTGTAGTTCTTAAGCCGTAGTAACATTAGCCTTTTCTATTCTTGAAAATGTCATTGTCTATAGCTTCTTTAAACGCCAGGGGGCTAAGAGATATAACTAAACGTAAAGCTTTATTTTTATTTGTTAAACAGCTGAACACAGATTTCTCGTTTTGTCAGGAATCTGACTCAAACTCAAATGAGATCTCAGTGGGGGAACGATTTATGGTTTTCTCACTGTTCAGAAAGATCAGCTGGAGGCTTAACGTTGAAGCACAAATATAATGGTGACATTTTGCACACAGATACAGATCCAAAAAGGCCTTTTATCTGCCAAGTGGTTGGTTACAACAAGATTGTTTTAATCATATTCAACATTTACGGGTACAAAAACATCCAGTTATTTGCTAATATAGAAAATAGACTCAAGTATTGGCTAACAAAATTTCCAAACTCTCACATTTTACTTGGAGGAGACTTTAATATTACTCTAAATTCTGAGATTGACATGTGATAATAATAGACATGCATATTTTAAGCTTTTCATGGACAGGTATGATTTAAGTGACATATGGAGAGTTAAATTCCCAGATGTAGTTTCGTTCACCTGGAGTAATAAAGACAACACTAGACATTCTCGCATAGACTTCTGGTTAGTTTCAAAAAGTATTAAAGAGCAGGATATCTCAGTTAACAGTCCCTGTCCTTTAAGCAATCATAAAGCAGTATTCATTTCTATTAAATTATTTTCAGATAATGATTATAAAGCCAATTACTGGAAACTTAATAATTCTCTTCTTAAAGTGCAGGAGGTTAAACAGAAAAATCCCACAGTTGATTTTTTTTTTTTTTTAACAAAGCTGTGGTGGAAAATTATTTTAGTCTTAATTGGGAGTTATTTAAATATGAATCAGCAAAATACTTAGGAAGCTTGATAGTAAACTTGCTAAAATTAGAAAATTGGAGGAACAGAGAGTTATCACAGGCATTTCGGTAATGTCTCAAATTTCGCCAGACGTCTTAACAGAGGAGGAAAAAATTGAAATGCTTAACTTACAAGAGAGCCTGGATAAAATATATAAAAGGAAGGCAGAAGGAGCTTTTATAAGGTCTCGGAAACAGTGGTTAGAAGGGGACCAAAATTCCTCATACTTCTTCAAACTGGAAAAGTTTCGCGTAAAGATGAATACTATTAATGAATTAAAAATTGGCAACTCTATAAGTGATGATCAACATTTAATATTTGATTTTTGTTCTTCATTTTATAAAAAGCTTTAAACATCAGAATATGCTGACAATGATTCTTCAATATTCCTTAATTCTCTACATAATACCCCTAAGCTCGACAACTCAGAAAGGGATTTTTGTGACCTCCCCTTATCCCTGGCAGAAGTCAGTCAGTGTTCAGAACTGAAGACAACAAGTCACCTGGGACAGATGGGCTATCCTCTGAAGTTTATAAATTGTTTTCCCAGCAGATGACGCCCTTCTTACTGCAGGTATTTAAATGTGCTTTAATCAAGGTTCTCAAACTGACAGGAATACTTTTAGTTACCTTACTAAAATCTCTTACTGAAATTGCAGCATCTTTCAGAGACATAAACTCAGAAAAAGAAAGAAGGTCTCCTTGAGCACTGAATAAATCAGAAACAAAAAGAATATTTTGATCCACCCATTCCTTGAAATAAAGTGATTTGTTTCCACACAATACATTTTCATTATTCCAAATAAGACACGTGTGTGGGGAGAAATGATGTTTGAAAGCAATCTTCCAGGATTCTAAAAATCTGAGAGTTCAATAGGTAATTTGCTGCATTTAAAATGTAGTGATGGGGACGAGACCGCCTATGCCGAGTCTGAGTCAAGACCGAGTCTTTGAAGGGTTGAGTCCGAGTCGAGACCGAGTCCGTTGGTTTTCAAATTCAGTCGAGTCCGAGTCGAGACCGAGTCTTTGAGGAAGCAAGTCCGAGTCGAGACCGAGTCTTTAGGAGTCGAGACCAACTCCTTTTTTTTTCTTTTTTTTTTTTTCTTTATTCTCTCCCACACCTCTGTATACTTACAAAATGTGTTAGCCCAGCATCTAAATTCTGTGCTCACACTCTCTCTCCTTATTTGCTTATTTGCTCTCTCTACGTTTTTTTTGTTTTGTTTTGTTTTGTTTTTGTAACTTTTCTGGTCCAGTAATCTCTCTCTCTCTTTCTTTTTCTCTCTTAATTTTTTTTTTCTTGTTTAGCAGTCTTTCTTTTTCTCTCTCTCTCTCTCTCTGTCTCTCTCTCTCTCTCTCTCTCTCTCTCTCTCTCTCTCTCTCTCTCTTTCTCTAGCTCTCTCTTGCCGTCTTTCTCTCCTTTCAATCTCTGATAAGGCATGTGCCTTTCTTTGTATACTGAGTATTTATGTCTTGACTCTCTGTTTGTCTTTGTCTATATGTGTAAAGTCCTTTTGTCCAGTGTCTGTTTGTTAGTTTTGTATTTATGTTCAACACCACTACTACTTCTAAGCTCAACCCCAAGCAAAAACGATGGAAAACATGTTATGACACACATCCACTCAATACTGTCAAAAAACAAACAAAAAAAAACACTCACGCCATATTCCCTCAACCGAACCCCTTTATCCCTCTCTTCCCTTCCTCACTCTCTTTTTCTCTTTATCACTTAATATGGCTCTTAACCTATATATACATGTTAGTCCACAACTCTGATATACCTGACATACACACATGCAACCACTTAACTTGATAACATGGAATGTGCGCGGCTTCCGTAACCCAACCAAAAGACTTAAAGTAATGAATCATCTAACAAAATTGGGGGCTGATGTTTGCTTCCTTCAAGAAACACACTTAACAGATACAGAATTGCAACATCTTAATTTTAGACAATTTGACAAAATATACTCTTCAACATATAACAGCAAACAGAGAGGTGTCTCTATTTTAATAAATAAAGACATTCATTTCACATTAAACCAATCTATCATGGACCCAGACGGTAGATTCATCATCATTAATGTAACTCTAAATCAAACAACATTTACATTGGCAAACAATTATGGCCCTAACAATGATGATCCTTCTTTCTTCCACAATCTTTTCTCCATACTATCAAATTCAAACAACCTCATCATAGCTGGAGACTTCAATACAGTCATCAATCCCACAATTGACCGCTCAAGCACTTCTGGCAACTTAAGAAACTGGCACTCCACTGACATAATAAAGCAATATATGGAGGACTATGGCCTTAGCGACAGTTGGAGAATGAGGAACCCTTTTTTAAGAGAATATTCATATTTTTCTACAGTCCACCAATGTTCATCTAGAATCGACTTATTTCTTATCAGTAATTCGCTAATAACCAAGATATCAGATAACACAATTCATCCAATTGTAATTAGTGATCACGCTTCTATTTCTCTGTCTATAAATATTCAAACATATGCTAAAACTTCAACTAGATGGCGCTTCAATACCTCATTATTAGAAGACCCCAACTTTACAACCCTTATAAGGCGAGAGTGGGCATTCTTTCTGGAGATGAACGACTCTCCAGACACCTCACCTTCACTGCTATGGGAAACTGGGAAGGCCGTAATCAGAGGAAAAATAATATCATACTCATCATATAGGAAAAAACAGCAACAACAATTGGAAAATATATTAGAGCAAAAAATCAAATTCCTAACAAATGAAATATCTCACCATCCCAGTGAACCAAAACAGAAGGAATTAAAGGACCTCAAAACACAAATTGATGACATCATACAGAAAAAAACACAATTTCAAATTCAGCAACTGAAATATAATGGTTTTCAATACAGTAGTAAAACAAACAGTAAATATTTAGCAAATCTACTCCAACATAAGAAAGAGAAATCAATCATCCCAGCCATCTTAGACGTCACAGGAAACATTCATCAAAACCCACAGGATATAAACAACACATTTCGGAATTTCTACAGCAACCTCTATTCCCCCACTCATCAACCTACTCAATCAGAAATCGACACCTTCTTGAATAGTCTGACATTGCCAAAATTAACTGCAGAACAAACCAACATTCTAGACGCACCCCTTAGCCTTAATGAACTTACTAAAGCACTCAATAAAATTCCTAGCAATAAATCTCCCGGGCCAGATGGATTACCAGCTGAATTCTACCGACACTTCTGGGACATATTATCACCATTATTCAACAGAGTAACTATAGAAATTAAAACGTCATCTACCATACCCACACACATGAATACAGCAGCCATGACATTACTGCTAAAACCCAACAAAGATCCATCTCACCCTTCAAGCTATACCGACCTCTCTCACTATTGAATACTGACTTGAAAATGATCACCAAAGCACTAGCAGCCAGGATAGAAACAGTCACCCCCACACTCATTCATCCAGATCAGACAGGCTTCATTAAAAATAGACACGCCACAGATAATGTCCGCAGACTTTTTAACCTATTTAATATAGCACAAGAAAGACAACAGAAAACCATTATCATTTCACTTGATGCAGAAAAAGCTTTTCGATAAGGTAAACTGGTCTTTTTTATTCAATACACTTCACAAGTTCGGTTTTGGAGAGTCGTTCATCCACTGGATTAAAATACTGTACACATCACCCAGGGCCACCATCACCACTAACGGCATCACTTCACAGAGTTTCACACTGCATCAGGGCACCAGACAGGGATGCCCACTCTCGCCTTCCCTCTTTGCCATTTTCATTGAACCACTCGCAGCAGCAATACGACAAAACACCATAATCAAAGGAATTCAGGTAGACGACGTACAACACAAAATCAGTTTATATGCAGATGATCTTTTACTTTATTTACAGAACCCACGAGTATCACTTCAAGAAACGTTCAATATCATCAGCAGATTCTCCCTAGTCTCACATTACACTATCAACTGGAACAAGTCAATTTTACTACCACTTTCAGATGATGTATGGGATTCTGGAGCTCAGGACACATCATTCCACCTTCACACAGGCAACATCAAGTATCTAGGGATTCAGATTTCCCCCAGGCTGTCAGAGCTTTTCACCCTCAACTACACTCCACTCCTAAAGAAAATTGAAAACGAATATAAACGCTGGTCTAAACACCCACTCACACTCATCGGAAGAATAGCTGCTGTCAAAATGAAAACCCTACCCCAAATGAACTACCTTTTTTCTATGATCCCCATCACTCCTACAGATAAATGGTTCAAAACTCTTAATTCATTAACAACACAATTTTATTGGAAAAACAAAAAACCCAGAATATCACTCTCAACACTACAAAATAAAAAATCACATGGGGGGCTTGAAGCACCAAACTTCCATCACTACTTCTTGGCAAATCAATTACAGTACATAGTTAAATGGATCAATATACACAAGTATAATTACCCGTGGCTGGAATTGGAACAAAACCAGTGCACAAATATCTCAGTTGCAGATCTCCCCTTCCTCTCTCACAATCAATCAAGAAATCCAAATTCTGCCAATGCATTACCATCCATTCAACTCTGACAGCCTGGTGGAAAACGAAACAAATTACAAAATCATCACTAGAATTAAACAGGTTCACCCCACTCTGGCACAACCCAGAATTCATGATACAGAACAAACCTCTTTATTTTCCCACATGGGCACAAAAAGGAATTACACACCTTCACCACTTATTTGAGAACCACCATTGCATGTCATTTAACACACTCATACAGAAATATGGGGTTGGGAGAGAACAATTCCTTCAATATCAACAACTTAGACTTCAAATTAAAGATAAAACCACACTTACCAACAATGCATTACAATCTTCTCAGCTTATAGAAGAAATTATGAAAATTAATAACTTCAAAAAATTAACCTCCCAACTATATACATTGATTTCCAAACAAAACACAACAATGACACTCCCAACAACCAAGTGGGAAACCGACCTGGCCATCTCTTCTAACTCTGAGTACTGGGAACAAATCTGTAGGAACATATTTTTCATGACCGATAACACAAACCTGCAGCTTATACAATATAAAGTCATTCACAGAACTCACATCACCCAAAGTAAAATGTTCAAAATGGGCCTACACAACACCGATATTTGTTCACAATGCACTTAAGGTAGCACAGATGACTATTTGCACGCCATGTGGCACTGCCAACCAGTTCACTCTTTTTGGATTACAGTCACTGAGACACTGTCCACTATCCTGAGCCACAGAATCCCATCATCACCAACACTTTGTCTCATAGGCGACTTTTCCGAAATCCATATCCCGCAAAAATACAGGAATCCGTTGCTCATCTCTCTAGCTGTCGCTAAGAAAGTAGTTCTCCAAAACTGGAAATCAAAGAAATCTTGCCACATCAATCACTGGACAAATTTAATCTCAGAACACATTTCAATGGAGAAACACAATGCACACAGAAGGAAGCAAATATCAGCCTTTGAAGACACTTGGTTTCCGCTTTTGACATTTCTTAATACCACACAAACATAACTACAAGCCATGTACATTACCAGACACATACCTCCCCCCTTTCGTTCTATAGGTTTATATATTTTCTTTTTCTTTTTCTTTTTTTTTCTCTCTTCTTTTTTTCTCTTTTGCTTTTGCCCCTGCAGCTATCACTTCATACACACAGGCATACACTATCCACACTCATGCGTAACATGTTTCCAAACCCATTTCCCCTCAAACACCTTAATTATGACCAACTAATGTAAACCTCAGATCAACAAATAGAATTTGCTCAAGATCATTCTATTCAATCAATAATAATAATACGTTCTTGTGTTTGTCAATTGTCTTGTCCCTCTGTTGTCTGTCTGTCACCTTGTCGTGTCTTATATGTTACGTGTTACACTCTGTACGTGGTGCTATAATCCCCCCTCCCCTTTTGTACCCAGGGTCTCACTTAACTGGGTGAATGGTTACGCACCGTATATAAATCTATTGTCTGTATTGTAATATATTGTGTATATATTTTGCTTTATTAAAAATAAAGTTGTCCTCCGAAGAGGGGGGGTGGTGGCGGGCCAAAAAAAAAAAAAAAAGGAGTCGAGACCAAGACCATAACAACATGTCAGTTTTCATGTTCATGATTTAATATCACCCCAGTTAATAATCAACAGTTAGGCCTACAGACTAAGCTAGATTGGGAATTGTTTAGAGGAGCAGTCTTAACATCTTAATATGGACTATGCTTTTACTATCATTAAAAAAAATCCCTACCACATGCATCATCTTCTGCCTATTTTTCTAAACTGCTTCAACAGTGCTGCTCTGTCATTAACATGTTAAGCCCACCCTGACTTTTTTAATCATAGTTAGGACATGCAGAGCAAATTTAAATATTCTAGTGGTATGTATTCTAGTGGACTAGTGATGGGGACGAGACCGCCTATGCCGAGTCCGAGTCAAGACCGAGTCTTTGAAGGGTCGAGTCCGAGACGAGTCAGAGAAAGCAGAAATCGGTCTCGAGACCGGACTCGAGTACTACATCACTATTAAAATGACAAGATAATAAAAACTGAAGGTCACCACAATGTTTGAAGATTATGTTAGGGATCCAAAACCAGTGTAATCCATCATTAGAAATACAATACTTAATCCAGTTAATTTTGATAATAATAATTTTTGAATAATATTAGCCACAGGTCTATAGTGTTGTATTACAAATTTATGAAATGTTTAATTTAGGTTGCAACAGTAAAAGTTGAGTACATTGAAGTTAGCATTTTAAGGTTAGGTTAGGATAATAGTAACAACAGTTTCTGCCAGTCCTATTTTTCTCTATTGTAAGTCACCTTTTGTCTTTAAATGGCTCTTGAAGCCCCAGTTTCACTCAGACTGATGGGATTAGCACATGAATGATTCCCTGAGAATCTCACCTTTTGTTCTGCAAATGGCTTTCGGACCCAAATGGCTCTTGGAGCCTTATGCTGATTGAATTAGGATTGGCCAGACCCTCAGTCTAGAGTGTTACCTAAACCTGTTACATGCTTTGTTTGAATTTGTCTCCACCTTCAAAAGTCCCTCCTCCTAAAATGCCTATAAGATACCATGTAAAGTTCCCTTAGTTAGATTTTGTTGGACGAACCGCAGCCGCACTCGAATAAAGAAACTCTTCTGTTTGAATGTGATCCCAACGTCTCCTGGTCTGCTTTGAAGAAAGAAAAAACTTTCCAACAATAGCCTACGTGATTTCTGAGAAAAATCCGATTTAAACCAAGTGTACAAGTGTATATATGGGGGTTTAGATATCTATGTGCATAATCCACCTTCCAATCCCTGAAGAAAGCGTTTCTATAATCTTTCCTTGAAATCCACTATTAAAGGGATATTTCACCGCTGGAAAGATGAATGCGTATTTAAATTGGGTAATTTATGTAGTAGAAATGTGAAATTATTTTAGAAGTTGGTGCGTTCTAGACTGAGAAAAGCCAGAAAATGTATTTTTGGCTCATGTGGATGAAAGACAACAACTCCCAGAATGCACTTGCTTCGCTGCCCTACGAGGCCACACCCAAGCCACGCCCACCGGTTACAGAGGGCAGTGTCGGGAGAAATGACACAACTAGGCGACTAGACTAGAGTTCCCCTATGGGCGGGTTGAACACATGCGGGATGAGCTCCTCCTACTGGCTGGAGTCTCTCGCCTCAGGACAGAAAAGCCTCATGAAGCTACATGATGATTTTTGTGTCATCTGAGGGTTTTTTCCAGACACACAATACAGAAATCTCTGGTCTCAGGGGGACATGAGGGAGGGAAGCACGGTCACTCCAAAATATTACCGGGTTTCTACTGATACAAAGCTTAATGCTAATCGGTGAAGTATCCCTTTAAGTTATATTTGGCAAAAAAGAAAAACTACAGCTACAGGTTTAACTATGCTAACAAAACAAAAACGCATTGAAAAACTAAAAGCTGACAGAAAAAAAAAGCAAACATTGACTACAACATAATCAGTTATTAATATTTAGTTGGTTCTCTCTTGTTTCTGCATGTCCTCAAAATATCTTTGTATGAAAGTCTGGACAAAAATTATGTCGGCACAATTTATCATGTTTCTTTGATTTATAATCACAAATAAAACAATAAACTCCAAGCACAACCATGCAATATGACTACAAAATCTGTAACACATTTATAATAATATTTGAGAGATTGTCCTAGGCTGGGCATCACTTTTGGTCTCTTACTTGCATTTAAAAAGTTTAAAATATTTTATTTTATTAAAATATTAACATGGATGCTCAGATTTGTGAGTTTCTGGGTTTACCATATCTGATGCTGAATTAAATCGGTCAACCTTCATTTTGGTGACCTATAGACAATATGTTAGAAAAAAATACATAGATGGAATAATTATTGTGCTTATTATCTGGTGAGTCAACTAAAGTGTCAAAGTATATTTACATCGAATATTAGATTTATGTTTCCAGTAAAGATTGTTTGTGAAAAAAGGTTTAGTGCATCAAAATGTTTACCGACATGAAAATGACAATTATCGATCATTTATTAATTATCGATCATCGAATCTTTTTCCATTTAACCTCAAATGTTGCGAAAAACTAGTTTGGAAACACTTTCTGCCGAGAAAAAGGGTTTTAAAGCAAATAAATATGGTGTCACATGACAGAAGCTGTATTTGTTGATCCCGTTATAAAGCACCGTTAAAAAGGTTCATAATATTCATATAATTAAATTGTATATTTTATTATTTGATCACTATTGGTAAGAATAATACATATTACCTCTCAAACATCATTCTTCCTTATATTTGTAATTTTGTCTTTTTTATAATCTAAAAAAAGTTAAGCAGAGAAATAGCCTAATAGCTGCACCCGTTTCTGAATATTGCTGGATCAAGTGTTGATCTAAATAGTCTTTATAATGAAGTACAAAAAATCATGACACTTGTTAATAAAAATAATTGTTTGTATACAATATAATAATATATAATAACATGTTGTTTGAGGAAAACAGAGGCTTGTAAATCTCTGCCGCTCGTCAAAACTACAAATGTGTGTCTGTCAAACGCAGGAAGACTGAAGGAGTTTCCAATAAAGGCAGAAAGAAAGGTAAAATAAACATGTTACGTCTGTAAAGTATTGTTTCCACGACTTAAACCCTAATTATCATCCCAAACATTTAATCTTTCACTCTGAGCATTAAATCACAATCACATATTATTTATTTATTTAAAACACAAGATTATCAGCAAGAACCTTTTACATCCATTTATTCCAATGAACAAATGATCATTTCTCCTCTATAACTGAAATAATTATTCATTTAGTCTCATGTTGAACAAACACTAAGAATGTGCAGAATTTACTGCCTCAGTGATTTGATGTAATACAAGAAAAAAAAAAAGATATATAATCATATATAATTATGATGCAAAAAAGTTTAGAAATGAATAAACACACATTGACTGAAATAATCGGGTAAATGTCAATTATCCTGAAAACATGAATGCTAAAACGGTCTCTAATCGGTCTAATTGTGTGAAGTGGAATATAAATGAAAACTTCTTGTTTATTGATCTGAGTGTTGCTGTAGTGCTGGATATCAGTCATGTGATCATCACGGCCCAATCACAGCCACCGTACTGATATTCAGATCAACAGCACTCTTACTCATATGATATGGATTAAATATTGGAAACATGATGAAAGCAGGAAGATCCAGATCTACAGGAGTGACGTTTACTGACTATTGACCGGTAAGATCTTTAGAGAGTCACAACAACAGAAGAATGGAAAGAGTGTGTGAGTGAAGGTGGTTGTGAATGTGTGTAGATGTGTGTTAGTTACAGGATCAGAGAACGACACCGTTCCTCCGTCATAGTCCAGATTCACTCTCACACGATCAAGCTTCTGTTTAACATTAAAACCAGAACCTGAAAACAATCCGTACTGATCATACTCCACACACCAGACATCAGTGTTGAAGAAAACACTTCCCTTCCTCTGGTTTGATGCTGTAGTTACTCCAAGAATCCAGGCTGAACTCTCTTTAACCTCCACATCCCAGCAGTGTGTTCCTGAGTTAAAACCCTCTGAACCCAGAACACACTCATTACAGTTAAATCTCTCTGGATTATCAGGAACTGGTTTATAGTTCCCGCTGTATCTCACACTGGTCAGATCATCAGACAGGACGAGACGTGGATCTGCAGTGTTTGGATCCAGAATCACAGGAGCTGATGAGACACAATCAACAGATGCTTTTATTCTGATCTTCATATAATGATCAAGAGTGAACCCAACACAGATTATTATGAATTATGACACTCGTCCTGTTGATCAAACACATTTTCCTCTGATCACTGTCAGTGCTGTTATTAGTTTCACACTCGTTTTTATCATCAGCGTTTAACGGCATCAACTACAAACATTAAATATGAGATTCAGACATTTGTGTCCATCAAGAGAAACTGATACTTTGGGAAAGTTAAATAACAATAAATCAATGAGATCTGTGTAGATTTATGCTGTAGATGAAGAACTGTAAGTGTGTGTCTGATCTTCAGCAGCATCTGATCATCTTCATTTTATTGGCTCTTATAGTCTGTGTTTTGTTTTAAATTAGTTTATTATGACTGTCTGTTGTGTTTGACTTACAATCATGAATCACCTTTAACACTTCCTAGCCACGCCCTAGCAACCATTGTCGAGCACCCTAGCAACCCAAATCCAAAGAGGGACATCTTCTAATCTGAATGTCATAGAGGAGTTGCGGTTGGTTTATATCATTCATACTGGCAAGCAGCCTTTGAAGTAACATCATTGGCAGCTGCCAAGCCACTCCCTAGCAACTAAACAGAGTACCCTAGCAACTGTTCAGCAAGACCTATATCTCTGCACCAGAACATCATAGACACATGGTGGTTGGTTCCTTTGACAAATGCTAGCAAACAGGACTTCCATCATGCTACACATGCTAGCAGAATAGCTACATGCTAATAGCAATTAGCTAAGTGTTAAAACTTGTCAACAATGCTAACTAAAATGCAGTAGCAGCATGCTAGTCATGTTAGCACCACGTTCATAACATGCAAGGAACATGGTGATTGTGTTAGCATCATGCTAGCAACATGCTAATCTTGTTAGCAGTTCGTTAAAAAGATGTTTGCAAAATGTTAAACATGTTAGCATCATGCTAAGAACATGCTAATTGTGTTAACAACATGATAAATGTGTTAGCATCATGTTAACAAAATGCTAATTGTGTTAGCATCTGCCTAGTTCAGAGTTTTGCCACTGCAAGCACCACTCACATTTTCTTCAGGAAATGTACATTCTAGTTATTATTGTTATTATTCTGAGACATTTAAAAAACAAATTGTAACCTAACAAACACCACACTCGTATCTATCTATCTATCTATCTATCTATCTATCTATCTATCTATCTATCTATCTATCTATCTATCTATCTATCTATCTATTCATCTATCTATCTATCTATTCATCTATCTATCTATCTATCTATCTATCTATCTATCTATCTATCTATCTATCTATCTATCTATCTATCTACCTATCTATCTATCTATCTATCTATCTATCTATCTATCTATCTATCTATCTATCTATCTATCTATCTATGTCATGAAGAGCCTCTAACTCTCCACCCATCCATCATGTCCAGCTCAGATCTCCTGCTGTCAGACTCACTGTTTTGGACGATGTCCTGCATCTTCTTCCAGACTCTGAACGGCAGGTTGCCCAAGTATCGTGGCACATGAATCAAAGCTCCAGAAGCCATCTGTGGATCCGGCTGTGAGCTCTGGACTCTGGAAGAACATTCAGGAGTCAGAACTGCAGTGGCTTTGGATCAGAACCAGAGAGACCAGAGACAGGAGCAGATCACTCACCTTTCCATTGAGACTGGAAACTCCTGCAGAACAAACACACCATTTATCATCAAGAACTCAATCAATCATCAATCAATCAACCAATGATCTGAAATCAGACCTTCAGAAAGCAGACGTCATTGGCTTTCATCATCTCCTCCATGTCTTTGATTGTGTGTGAAAGAGCTGAGATGTGTGTGTTCATCTCCTCCAGCTTCTCCTTCATCCTCTGCTTCTTCTGCTCCTCTTCCTCCCTCAGTGCAGTGACTGTAGCTTCTTCTTCATCTCTGAGAAACTGATGAAGCTTCTCAAACTGCTGTTTAATCTGACGCTCTGTGTGCTCAGCTTGAGACTGAAATCAAAGCACATTCACTTCAATCATCTCAATCGACACACATCATTAATATCCAAGATAAACTCCGACATACCGATATAAAACGACATAAAACGGATCCAGAAGCAGATTGCTGCTAGTCATTTACAGAAATAATAAACTGGAATACATAATATCAAATCATAACTGTATATAGTGATCCAACAGCTGTAATGAAAATGACTCTCGTTTCTGTTTCCTCACCTTGATGTGTTGAACTGTTTTCTCAAACTCTGCTTTCAGTTTTTCATTGTGTTGAAGTTTCTCTTGTAAGGACTTCAGTGCTGTATTGAGCTCCTCCTAGAATTGAACAAAAATACATTAAAACACCAGATTACAGTGAAGAGAAGACAATACAGTGATATGATCATATAATGCAGTGAAAGTATTTGCCCCCATCTCATACTAAATTGATTCAGAAATGAAAACCTACCATAAAACAAAGGCAACCTGAGTAAACACAAAGTACAGTTTGTAAATGACAATGTTATTTATTGAAACAAAAAGGCTCTCCAATACCAACTGGGCCGGCGTGAAAATGTATTTGCCCCCGTAGTTACTAATTCCTCAGATCTATGAAACTGCATTTATAATGTAGTTCAGCTGGACTAAACACAACCAGTCCTGATCACTGCAGTCCTGTTCAATCAAATCAACACTGAATACTGAAGCCTGATTGGTTCATGTCTGACGGAGTTACTCGCTCCAGTTCTCTCTCAGGCTTCAGGAGTGTGACTAACACTTCAGTCTCAGACATCGACGCTCACGTCCTCCGAGCTGAAGCACAAGCTCTGCTAGTGAAGGGTGACTCAGGCTTTTACAGCCGCTTCTTCCTCGTTCCAGTGAAGATGGATTTGAGATGTCTGAACCACACGGATGCGTACTTTAATATTCAAATAGCCTCTCATCACAGTTCTTGAGATTCATGTTTGAAGGGGCTTACCATCCTACAGTCCTACCATTCAGACTGTGTCTTGCTTCACGCACTCTTATGATATTCGTGGATGCGGCCCTCTCCCCCTGAGACAGATGGGAGTTCGCATCCTGAATTACCTCAATGATTGGCTGCTTTTGGCCTAATCGAAGGCCTGATCGCACAAAGATCTTTGCTCCTCACAACGGCCGACCTTCGGCCTCTCTCGCTAAAGACGCCCTTCTGCCGGCTCTGGCATCGGTCAAGCGAGTTGGTGATCTGCAGGCTCTTTCAGTGGACGCATTCTGCCTCAAGTTTGGGCCTAATGACAGTAAAGTCCTCCTTAGACCAACACAAGGCTATGTGCTTAAGATGCTTTCCACGCTCTTTAGAGCTCAGGTCATAAAGCTCTCTTCCGTTCTGCACTAGTAGCACGACGCTCTTGGATTGCGCTCCCCATAAGTGTCAGCTACTTATGCAAGGCGAGTGAACAGTATCGAAAGGGAATGTTCCAGTTACTAACGTAACCCTGTTTCCCTGAGATAACGGGAATGAGTATTGTCTAGTTTGTTGTGCTACTGTACACAAGTCACCGCTGCCGCTCATCAGTAGAAAAATTCCGAAAATGGCTTTCGGTGTGACTTAAATAGGCAGTCGGTCCGGTTTTGGCGACTGAAAAGCCCTTTGTCTGTGCAGGTGCAGAGATGTAAACCAATCAGGCTTCAGTATTAAGTGAAAAACGAAGTTTTCCTCATCAGTGTCAGTTACTGATGCAATGCTCATGATCTCAGGGAACTGAGGATACGTTAGTAACCGGAACGATCTGTGTTTATGACTCGTTATGATTCTTTACATGTGAATCAAGAAACATTTGTCTTACCTTATATGATGAAACCACTTCACTGATGGGTCTGAATTTATGATTGTCATGTTGTTTTGAATCTCTGCACACTAAACACACAGGCTGTTTGTCCTCCAGACAGAAGAGTTTGAGTTTCTCACTGTGTAAACTGCAGATCTCCTCAGACCCTGATGAACGCCTCTCATTTCTCTCCTTCAGGAACGACTCACACAAGTTTCTTAACGCAAGATTAAATGGAGGATTAGATCTTGAGGATCTTCTCCTGCAGACAGGACACTCCTGAGATTCCTTGGTTCTCCAGAACTGTTGAAGACACTCTTTACAGAAACTGTGACTACAGGATAAAATAACAGGAGCCTTGAAGATTTCATGACACACAGGACAAATATAATCATCTTCAGCTGCTGAAGCCATTTTCACTGTTTGAGCTCCAGCAATCTAAACTTTACTTTCACTTTCTGAACGACGGTTTAAAAAATGATTCACCATGAGAATCACAAAGATCAGAAACAAACTTGTTCAGAAAGAAACTTCTCAAATTGTTCTGTGAAATTTTCCCCTTCGTACTCCACTGATCACTGAGTCTTTATTGCTTTTGTCGAGACAAAGTCAGTATGGCAGGAAAGAGAAATAACAAGTCAGCCTCTTCCTGGTTAGTGTTGTAAGAGGGTGGAGCTTCTGATCAAGGTGTGTTGAAACAAGTCA
Source organism: Leuciscus leuciscus (assembly GCF_965113295.1). Taxonomy (NCBI): domain Eukaryota; kingdom Metazoa; phylum Chordata; class Actinopteri; order Cypriniformes; family Leuciscidae; genus Leuciscus; species Leuciscus leuciscus. The sequence continues at coordinate 41,340,255 of NC_138737.1, read as the reverse complement.
AAGAACAACATCAGGATTTCTTTAGGTAAAATTAACTAAATCTAAGCCTATTCAAAATTAATTTGCATTGAAACATTAAGATATAATGCTATAAAGCCTTGGATTAATTTTAAAAAAAAAATTTATAATTAAAAATAAAAGATCTCAAAACCCTTATTCGTGTTTTATTTATTGCTCTTCTTTATTGGTCACAGAGTTTCTCCAGGGTCTGTCATGATCCCTCTCTCTTATAATGATTTCTTCTCATGCTGAAGTTTCAGTGATAAACACTCCTCTGTTTATCTGCTGATGTGACAAAGGTTTGTCTCTCATGGATCACTCGTCAGCACCTTTAACACTTATTTAGTATTTCTTGTTAATTATGAAAAACATACTCACTTTATTAGCATAAAGACACTTCTTAAATATAATATCAATATACATTCAGTCACATCACTGTTTATTTATATATACACATATGCTACATTATTGCATTCTTTTCTACTCACTATATTACTGTACTGTTAAATGTATTTGTTTTATTTAAATCAAATGTTATTTATTTTTATCAATTTATTTATTTTAATCAAATGTTTATATTTTTATTTTTTATTTACATCAAATTTAATTTCTTTTTTTTATTATTTATTATTTATTATTATTTATTTTTGACAGTTTTTCTCTAAACTTTTCCCACACCTGCTCTAGAATATGCTGTTCACGACACATCGACACATTTTACTGGAAGATCCATTTAAGAAGAAAAAAAAACTAGATGTACCGCATCGCAGTACAAAATATGACCGCCGCTCAGGCCTGCACTGGCTTTCCACAAAAATAAATGACGTGGAGCAATTTGGCTGTATTGCGTGTTTATGTATATACCTAAAAAAAGTAGTAGTATGTGCATGTCTGTCTGTGTGTGTGCGTGTGTGTGTGTGTTTGTGTATGTGTGTGTCTGTGTGTGTGTGTGTGTCTGTGCGTGTATGTATGCGTGCGTACATCTGTGTGCGCGTGTGTGTTTGTGTGTGTGTGTCTGTGCATGTGGATTTGTATGTGTGTGTATGGGTGTGTGTCTGTGCGTGTGTATGTCAGTGTGTGTGCATGCTTGCGTTTGTTTGTATTCCTGCATGTGTGTGTGTGTGACAGTATCATCCTAAACCAGCAACCCTTCGCTCAACAGCACCATCTACAGGCCGATGAGTGTACAGTCACTAAATGTGCACATAAATGAATTTATTTTATACCCCCCCATGGATGAAATTCTGCGAAAATTAGCATACCCCCAGAGGATGTCAAGTTAATCATACACATGAAATATGGTGCAGTTCTGAACATCTCAACTGAAGATAGGGGCGATTAAAGCAGAATAATATTGCATTTTCATTTTTTATGGGAGGGGCGCAAATCACAAATGAGTGATTATGGGCTAGGTTGATGTGGGCCCTTAAGACCAACATACCATAAAAAATTCTTCATCCTCGGTGCCACGGTTCAGGTAGTTATTTAGGAAAAACTGCATTTTTTGGGTTTGGGGGGGCCCAGCGCGGGGGTGGGGGGGGGGGGGGGGGGGGTGGGGGGGTGGGGGGGAGTGGCCCCTGGGGACCAAACGAAATTTTCCGTAAAAGTCTAGTGGGGCATAAGTCTAATATATCGTGCAACATATTTGTATCAACCAACATTAGTGTTTATCCTGGTAATTTTCTCCATAGGATCTTAGAAGCACAAAATATCAGGGATATTGTTTTCTCTTCTTATTCATATTATTATTTTTTACAGTGTACCTGTACCTCAAGAGCACGGCTCAGATAATCACTGTTGTGAAAAACCACAAGAACACAGTAGCTATTAAGCACAAAATATTGATTTATTCTTAATTAAACTTGTACACAGTCTGTGTTGTGAGTGCATTTCGTTTGGATCTGAGCGGAGCAAAGTAATGCGGAGAAGGGGAAGCAATCATTCACAGAGAAAAGACCGGGAAAAGTCCATAACCATCAGATCCGTGAGACACAAACATGGTAAAGTGGAGTAATTATTGCCAGATATATTATCAGTATTAATAACGGCAAGAACAAAACATCAGAAACCTCCCGGAAACGTTTCTAACTGCAGATCATTGATTAACATCCTGTACAAATGCATGAAAAACACATTACAGGACAGAAGCTGCAGCAAAACTAAGCACTGAGGAAATAAATACTAGAGGACTGTACAATTCACAGTTTGGCAGTTATAATAGAAATATAACCCTGACTAAAGATTGAATCATACAAACATACAAATAAAACCAGACTTTATGTTGGGATGTGGACTTTGGATGCAAATACGTTTTGTACACCTGTGAGCTAATATTCAAACTCTTGCTCTTCCTCATGCTGGATCGCTTTTATTTAAAACAACAATAAATATGAGTCATGACTAACAATTGCACTGCCCTCTTAAAAGAAATTAAAACTCAACATCATTAACACTGTGCAAGAAGGAATAAACTCAGCCACTATGCAAAGCAAATAAAAATGATACATTTGGTAAAACAGTCAAATGTAAAGTAGTTTGTCAATGTTCACATTATGGGTTGGGATAATGCAGCACGTAACAGGGAGGGTGAATCACATGCAATGTCATTTTGACACACATTCAGAGTCAAACCTGCATTCAGTCCCTGTGTTACGCTGTAAAGAGGGAAGGCGGCGCACTTATAAGAGCACGTTTACACAGTAATTCTTAATTCTGTATTTGGGCGTCCGCGACGCTTTGATGGCATGCATCGTTCATCAGATCATCGCAGTGTAAACCAGTCGTTCCTCAAACACATCTGAGACTCTGTGCTTAGTGCAGTATTGCTTATGAATGATTGTAACCAATCAGAAACCCAGACATCAACTGCATTCGTTCATCAATCTAGCTACTAGCTACACTTCAAATGATTAGGTTTATATTTAATGCAAACTTGCTTCAACAACAACAACAAAAAAAACGCCATTGCATTAGGAACAGAAGAGGAATGTTTTCCCCCCTTTAGAACCGATTCATACCTTTCGAGGGAAAACTGATGACCGATCAAGGCACTACATCATCCTGAATTGTGTTTCTTAAAGTAGGGATTTTGTCCTGTGGTCTGAAATTGCTGGATATTTCTGTAAACCGCCAATGAAAGTGCTGTAAATGAATGAAACGTGTATAATTGGAAAACAGGACTGATATTTCTGACCATAATCAACGTTCAGCACTGGGACGCTTTCATAAAACATTTATGTCTTTTTTCCATTCTTACACAAATCGTCATGAGATTTAGATAAGAATGACTACATTTATTCTGCTCCTGTTTCATTAATAAAGCCCAATATGCCTGTTTATGTATTCGTATGTTAAATCACCAAAATGATTATGAAATGATACTTCATGGCAGTAGAATTGAAGGCCTAATCTCAGCCGAACCCTTAACACTAACACTCCTTAATTCATATTCAAACATAAGAGCTAAAAGGTCAAAACAAACAGACAAACGTGCAAGCGGCGCCCACAGGACTGGTTTGATACATTAACACACTCCTCATGCCCACATTCACACACACACACACACACACACACACACACACACACACACACACACACACACACACACACACACACACACACACACACACACACACACACACACACACACACACACAAACTCACACCTCATATTTACAGGCTCAAAGGCTTCATACAGACGCGTCTCCCATCCAACAGCGATCTAAAGCACACAGACATTGAGGGGAGATTATGGTTTGATCCTGAAGCCGAGTTAAAACGTGTTGCAGGAACTCCCAGTCAGTTTGAGTTTGTGTGATTATCCATCTGCAAGTGTGCATTGATTAGCCTTATGCAGAAGAGTGTTAGAAGCGATCATGCAGTCCTGGCTTTGCTGGGGCACATTGGGGCGTCTGGGCTTTTGACCACCAGAGGAAACGTCTGCAGTGCCGGGCCGGCCATGGTCGGATACGGGACCATAGTGGCCGTGCCAAACATTCCCACCGGACTGGGCAAACCGGACCACTGGTGTGGATACACAGGGGCTGGCATCATCCCAGCGAAGGGGGCGGTGGGCATCAGGTATCCGCCCCGCTGGATGACGGGCGACGGGCCGCTGGTGATGCCGTGAGGCATGATGGGACCCAGAGCTGCTGACAGCGGGCAGGACAGGGGTAGATGGAGCTTCACAGCCGCCGCAGGGATTGAGCCTCTAAACTACAAGAGAAGAGAGAGACCAGATGAAATAACACTGCTTTATGGTTTCTCATGGTTTATGTTTATTCACTTTATATGCTTTAGAAATTTTAGCTTTAGAAAATAATTATTGGGTGCTTTAAACAGGGAATTGCGTAATTGTCATTGCATGATTACATAAACTAACCGGTGAATAGTTTTTTTGAACTGGCTCATTGAAACGAACTGTCCAAAATAACCAGTTCGCGGAACAGACCGCCTGTGACTCGTCAGAACAATAGACTTTAAAAAAATATTGGCCTTAGTGTCCGTGACGTCACCTGTAGGTTTCTGAAGAGCAATTTTGAAACCCAAAGTGGGCGGAGCCGGCCGTCACCATCTTGGCAGCACGTCCCTCCCGGATTAACGAAAATGGGCAAAGAGGCGGATTAGCTGAGGTGACGTGACGTGACGCTAACAGACAAACGGCTAGTAGTGACAGCAGCTGCAATCCACCTGTCACTCAAGTGGCCACGCCCCTAATTATGCAGAACTTTAAGGCTTAATATAATTTAAATGGATGACCCCCTCTACCTTTAGTTAGTTCCCTTTCTGTTCGGTCACGTTCGACGTAGTCGGACATACCGTACTGATTGGGATCACGCTTAGGGAGCCTGTCATCTTCGAGTATTGAAAAAACTACTTGCATCTCGCACTCCGCCCCGTCCAGTCCCAGTGGGTCCCTCACTCCTCTGTGGCACCGCAGCCGGTGGAGCTCCATGTGGATCGTGCTGGTCCCTCTAGAGTGGACCGACCAGCCATTTTGTTCGGGTCTCCTCATGAGGACAGGATGTCGATCGCTACATCGGAAGAGGAGCTCAACTCTGGAGATGATGATTTAGCTGTGCTGCCTCCTTCTGGGAGAGTAGTGTTGCCCGAATTAGATCCAGAAATGTCAGCTATGCTGAAACGGGCCACCGAGTCGGTTGGGCTCGCGTGGAACCCTCCACCGCGTCCCGAACCATCTCGGTTGGATGATTGGTTTCTCGGGGCGGGCCGGGCTGGTCCTGGCCCGCCGCCCCAGTGCCATTCTTTCTCGAGGTGCATGAGGAGGTTACTAGGTTGTGGACGGCACCTTTTTCTGCCAGAAACCGCCTTAGCACCTCCTCCTCCCTCACTACCCTCACAGAGGATCGTGTCCGGTTGGTGCTGAGCTGCTTGAATACTGTCAAGAGCAGAACAGCGTTCCCACTGTAAGTTTTTCAGAGGCTCCTGGGGAATATGGCATCCGCAGCCGCAGTAACGCTGCTCGGATTGCTTCATATGAGAACGCATCAACACTGGCTTCACGGCCGAGCCCCGAGTTGGGCATGGCAGAGCGGCACGCTCTGTGTGACAATCACCCCGGCCTGCCGCAAAAAACCCTCAGACTCTCAGACTCTTTGTTTCTCTGGGCCAGAGTGCCCCTAGAACTAGCATTGGCACATAAACTGCCTCGAGTTGCTAACAGTACACCTTGCTCTGAGATGCCTCAAAACGCTGCTGCTCGACAAACATGTACTGGTCAGTACGGACAACACTGCGACCGTTGCGTACATCAACCATCGAGGTGGTCATGTCGCAACTAGCCCGCCAACTCTACCTATGGAGTCAGAAGCATCTGAGGTCGCTTTGTGCCATTTATATTCCCGCCATGGTCAATCGTGCCGCTGACGAGCTCTCACGACAGCATTTGGCCCCGGGAGAGTGAAGACTCCATCCCCAGGCGGTCCAGCTGATTTAGGACCACTTCGGGGCCGCACAGATAGATCTGTTTGCCTCTCCGGACTCGTCCCATTGCCAGTTGTTCTACTCTCTGACCGAGGGGACCCTTGACACGGTTGCACTGGCACACAGCTGGCCCCGTGGCCTCTGCAAGCATGCGTTTCCCCCAGTGAGCCTTCTCGCACAGACACTGTGCAAAGTCAGGGAGGAAGAGGAGCAGGTCTTGCTAGTTGCCCCTTATTGGCCCAACCGGACCTGGTTCCCTGAACTGATGCTCCTCTCGACAGCCCCTCCCTGGCCCATTCCTCTGAGGGAGGACCTTTTCTCTAAGGGACGGGGCACCGTATGGCACCCGCATTCAGACCTCTGGAAACTCCATGTCTGGTCCCTAGATGGGACGCGGAGGTTCTAGGTGGCCTACCACAAGCTGTCGTAGACACATCACTTCTTGCAGGCAGCAGAGTTAAAAGTCCTGTCTATAAAAACAGTTCTTCTGCTTACTTTGGCCTCTATCAAGAGGGTAGGGGACCTGCACGCATTTTCGGTCGACAAATCGTGCCTGGAATTCGGGCCGACCGACTCTCGCGTAATCCTGATACCCCGGCCTGGATATGTGCCCAAGAATCCTACCACTTCCTTTCGGGACCAGGTGGTGAACCTGCAAGCGCTGCCCCCGGAGGAGGCAGACCCAGCCCTGGCTTTCCTCTGTGCCGTCCGTGCTCTGCACCTGTATTACCCCTTTTCCACCAAAAAAGAACTGGTTCGGAACTGGTGCTGGATCAAAGTTGGTTCAACTTGCGAACCTTCTCAGAACCTGTTTGTTTTTCCACTGACTAGAAAGCCCAGCGAACAACGTTGTTACGTCACTGTGTACGTTGCCAAATGTCTTAGCTTTCCCAGAAACGCTTGCGCCAACTTCAAGCATAACAATTACAATGGCGGACTACATCGTCTTTCTGCAAATGTTTCTCCAGGCTTTGCGATCCTATACTGGGGTCAGAAGAAGACGTTTAGAACACATTTGTGCTGCTCGTCTGGATTACTATAGACGGAGGTTACGTTCGAGAAGAAGTTCGACAATAACCCCTAGTCCAGCAAAGAGTTTTCCTGGCCGAGAACCGGTTCTTTGGCTGTCGAAACACAAAGAACTGGTTTGCGAGTAGGCACCGGCTCCGAACCGGTACCAGCACTGCCTTGGTGGAAAAGGGGAATATGTGGACAGAACGCAAAGCCTCAGGACCGCAGGCCAGCTCTTCGTCTGTTACTGAGGCCAGCAGAAGGGAAAGGCTGTCTCCAAGCAGAGGTTGGCCCACTGGATAGTGGATGCCATCGTCTTGGCGTATCAATCCCAAGACGCACCATGCCCCCCCCGGGTTGCGAGCCCACTCCACTCGGAGTGTAGCTTCTTCCTGGGCACTGGCACAGGGTGCCTTGCTGACAGATATTTGTAGAGCTGTAGTCTGGGCGACACCAAACACTTTCGCTAGATTCTATAGCCTACGTGTCGAGCTGGTAGCTTCCTGTGTGCTCTCTTCGCATAGAGGCCAGCCAAAACCATAAGCCCCGCTCGAAGTGTCGGCTTGCTGCGCCATTCCCCTCCTACGGACTGGATACGTGCGCCATTCTTGCTCTAGTAGAGTTCCTCTTTAGCCGAACCCTGTTGAGTTTCTCCACACCCCTCGGCAATGGACGTGGCGGAGCATCTGTTGCCGGGCCTATCACTCGTATGCACTGGTGGAACCAGTGTTAGGCTGTGTCCCATATGTTGTGATCCCTACGGCGATCCCATATGTGTATTCTTCCACGATACGGCTCCCTGCGGCGAGCCCATGTCTTTCCCTTGCCAGAGCCCGCTCTGCCGTCTCAGACTGGTGTTGTCTCCCCACTGCTTAGGCTGGAGTCACCTCAGTGACATTCCATATGTTGTACTGCCCGGAAACGCCCAGTCCATATGTGTAACCTCCACATGATACCTCCCAATGGGCAGGATGTGGCTTCCACAGCGTCTCCATTTCCACCGAAAGGGCACGTTTTTCCAGTGTTATCCAAGTCTGTCTGAGTGGGTCATGCGGAACAGCAGTGGACTTCCCTGGCCTAAGCCCTGTCCCATCTCCGCCTCAATATTGCGGGGGGTCAGGAGGCTTCCGCTAGGCACTGGAAGGTGACAGCACTAGGTGGCGTGTTAATTGGGATCCCAATCAGTATGTTACGTATGTCGAACGTGACCGAACTGAAAGGGAATGTCTCGGTTACGTATGTAACCCTCGTTCCCTGAAAGAGGGAATGGAGACGTAGTCCCATCACCACTAGTGCTGGATCACTGCTGACCCCGGGCTCCACTCGGCTCCTCAGTGAAAAACAAGTGGTGTGTACATCCGCTTCCGTGTTTATACCCGCGCTGTGGGGCGGAGCACGAGATGCAAATCTCGCACGCCAATGTGCATTGGCTTGTTTTTTCAATACTCAAAGATGACAGGCTCCCTAAGCGTGATCCCAATCACTACGGTACGTCTAACTACGTCTCTGTTCCCTCCTTCAGGGTATGAGGGTTACAGACATTCACATTTATAGTATGTCGCAATAATAATGCATCTGATTAATAGAACAGAATATATACTCACTATAAAAAAATTATTTGTTGGTTTAACTTAAAAAGTAACCTGGTGGCCTTAAAATTCCCTTAGAGTTCCCTCATATTCTCCAATGTTGCAGCTCCTCTCTGCCCAGTCTGTCAGTAACGCTCTGTTTAGTTCCGGTCTCTATGAAGCCCCTCCTCCTGAAAAGCACACTGTGCTCTGATTGGTCGGCTGGAGCAGTGTGTTGTGATTGGTCGAGAGCTTCGAGCGTGTTTAGAAAATGTCCTGCCCCTTACCATAATCGCCAGTTTCAACACACTACTAACTAACTCAACCAGACCCCTTTATTCTGCGTATGAATTATTTAAATGAGGAATATGACGTGTTCGTTCCCAGAAGAAAACTCAAGACTACAATGGAGGAGTTTCAGGGAGTTCAGAAACAGTGACACTGATATAGAGAAAAACTCAAGCTTTGCAGAACTTTTTCATGATCAAACAGCAACATCACACACTAAACACAGATGAACATGGAAAAAAAAAACATCATTACAATTCTGGATGACAAACAGCATATAGTACCTGACTGGGGACTCTGGCCATTGCAGTGCTGCTGGTCTGGAAGGAGTGATGAGATCTCTGCGGTCTGATCTGACACACGGAGGGGCGGAGCTGAGGGGCGGAGGCAAGAGTCTCTTTCGCCCAATCATCAACCAGCTTGTGTAGGTCATCGGTGAATGTGCCAGTCTTGTTGTTGCTGTTGTTGGCTTGAGCCTGGACGAGCGCCGTGATTGGCCGAGGCGATGAAGCCGGCACAGCTGCAGATGATGATGATGATGAAGCACCAGCATTATGAGACCCTGAGAAAGAGACAGAGAAAGACCTCAAGCTCAGAGAATTCACCCTGAAGTCCTCTGTAACCAATCTGCTGCTCACTGACAGATGATGAGATTCGTCACGTTACGCAGTGAAGTGTGGTTAATATCATGGTTAATCGTTACGCATTACTAGAGGTGTAACTATTTGCTTTGACAATGACTTGATTCAATACCAATTTTTAAGTTAATTAAATTTTAAAAAAACGTTCAAAAGTTCGAGGTCAGATTTTGAATAACACATGGTTTAAGAGTCACAGACAATCAATCAACCCTTTGCGTACTAAGGTTTGTTCCAACCAATGAGTGAACAGACATTGAGTATGTACTTGAAATGTGTTGGTGGATCTGATTGTTTCTGTGTTTGTGTGTTTCTTGTTGTGCACTTGTTTCTAGCCTAAAATCAAGCAGCTGGATGGTTACAGAACCAAACAAAGAACAAAGCAATACACAAACCAGAAATACAGAAATCATAAAGGTTTCAATAAGCACTTGACTGCATCAACCATGCACTAGAAAAAAAAAAATTCAAATGAATATAAAGAATCAATGCACATTTCACAATCTGCTGTTGCAAATGAAGAGCACTTAACACAGAGGCGAACGCTCATGCCAACAAAAGAAATGACAAGTGAAAAAAACAGGAAAGAAAGAAAGAAAGAAAGAAAGAAAGAAAGAAAGAAAGAAAGAAAGAAAGAAAGAAAGAAAGAAAGAAAGAAAGAAAGAAAGAAAGAAAGAGGGACTAGGAGCGAAGAAGAAAGGAGTGGGATATTTACTACTGTTGCGCTCTTTGCCTAGACAGAGTCGTTTCAGAGTGGACCCTACAAGAGCAAAACAGCAAAGACAGAGACGTTAGGGGGCGGGGGAAAGCACATGGCAGAGCCCATTGGACAAGCTAATGCACAAGAAAACATAGCGACCAATCAGTGAACAGATACAGAATCAGGTGTAGGGAGGCTTCATCTGTTTTCTCATGAGGTGTCGGTGGGTGACATGTTTGAATGGTTCATGAGCTAAAAAAGGCCTTTTGTGCAGACAACCTTAAAGCCTGGACTCTGAATGAGGTCCATCACTTTTGTTTGACTAAAGTGTCCTACTTTAAAGACCCAACGAAATGGTTTGACGGGCACAACAACGTTCCTTCCTGAATAGGTCCTATTGAAATAGGATGTTGGTTTGGCCAAAATCATGACTGATCGTACTGTGGATGGACTTCTCACCACCAGCTTCACCTTCATTTAAGATCCAATGGCAGCTGTCAAAGCATTTGCTTGTGTTGTAGCTTTAGATGAGGACATTTAGTGTTTATAATTAAGGGCAAAAGGACTTTCTTATCCTCTGCTCATAGTCATAGTCCAATGAAATGCTCACCGGAATGATACAAACAGTCACGTGAAAAAGAAAGTACACCCTATTTGAATTCTATGGTTTTATGTATCATCTGGTCTTTAGCAGATCTTAAAATTAGAACCTCAGATGAACAACACATGACATTATTAAAAAAAATAAAGCCAAAATGGAGAAGGCATGTGTAATAAAACTAAGTACACCCCATGATTCCGTAGCTTGTAAAACGTCTCGGTTAGGTATGTAACCCTCGTTCCCTGAAGGAGGGAAAGGGAGAAGTTACGGCAACGTCCCGATGTAATTGTGATCACTTCAGGGAGCCCTATCATCATCGAGTGTATACAGAACGAGCCAATGCACATTGGCATGCAAAATTTGCAGCATTAACTTAAAGCAGTGGTTCTCAATTCCAGTCCTCAGGACCCGCTGCTCTGCACATTTTGTATGTCTCCCTTATTTAACACACCTGAACCAGATCATCAGCTCGTTAGGAGAGACTCCATGAACTGAACTGAGTGTGTCAGATAAGAGAGACATACAAAATGTGCAGAGCAGCGGGTCCCGAGGACTGGAGTTGAGAACCACTGACTTAAAGTAATCATTTTCTGTATGACTATCAGTCTCTTACTTTGTTGTGGAGGAATTCTGGCCCACTCTTCTTTACAGCGTTGCTTCATTTCATTGATGTTTGTGGGCATTTGTTTATGCACAGCTCTCTGAAGGTCCCGACTCAGCATTTCACCTTGATTCTTTACTTTTACAGCCATTCCTGTTGTATATTTTCTGGTGTGCTTGGGATCATTGTCCTGTTGCATGACCCAATATCGTCCGAGCTTTAGCTGTCGGACAGTTTGCCTCACATTTGACTCTAAAATACTTTAGTATCCAGAGTAGTTCATGGTCGACTCAATGACTGAAGGTGTTCAGGATCTGTGACTGCCAAACAAGCCCAAATCATCAAACCTCCACCAACGTGATGGACAGTTGGTACGAGGTGTTTGTGCTGACATGCTGTGTTTGGTTTTCTGTGCATTATGGCCAAACATCTCCACTTTGGTCTCGTCTGTCCAAACGGCATTGTTCCAGAAGTCTTGTGGTTTGTTCAGATGCAACTTTGCAAACCTAAGCAGTGCCGCTATGTTCTTTTTAGAGAGAAGAAGCTTTGTCCTGGCAACCCTTCCAAACATGCCATACTTGTACCGTCTTTTTCTAATTGTACTGCCATGAACTTTAACATTCAACATGTTAACTGAGGCCTGTAGAGTATGAGGTGTAGCTCTCGGGTGTTTTGGGATTTCTCTGAGCATTGCACGCTCTGACCGTGGGGTGAATTTGCTTGTACATCCACTCCTGGAAAGAATGTCATGTCTCCTGTCTTGAATGTTTTCCACTTGTGAATAATCTTCCTTACTGTAGAATAATGGTCTTCAAATTGTTTGGAAATGGCCTTGTAACCCTTCCTTGATTGATTTGGCAGCAACATTTGCTTCTCTAAGATCATTGCTGACGTCTTTCTTCTTTGGCAATGCTCCAGACTAGCAAACTACCAAAACTTCTGCTTTTATAGAGTTGGTGAGTACACATGATCAATTTATCAAGGGCAGATACTGACTGCTACTTTCCCACTATATCCCTATGGAAGCAATAAGACTTATTTTGTCACCCATGGCTTCTCCATTTTGGCCAAGGTTTTGCTAAATAATGACACTCTGTAATATGTTGTGTTGTTCATCTGAGGTTGTATAATAAAATGATTTTTATTAAAGAGGGTGTACTTTCTTTTTCACATGACTCTATAGAGCAAATGACCTCAAAGCTAAAAGACACTGACTAAAAACCTCATTTTGATTTCATGGGGTCTTTAAAAGTCAAGACTAATTAACTGAATCATTGCTCACAATCATATATGGTACGTGTCTGTGGCCGTGAGTGAAAATACTCTGCATTTAAGATTACAACTGAACTGATCTTCTCCTAAACATCCACTTTTAACTCTTTCCCTGCCATTGACGAGTTTTTCCGGCAATCCGTGTTTCCACTGTTATATGGTAGAGGGCGCTATTACACATCTTCTGAAATAGTACATAATCTCTGGATCAAAACACAGACAAAGAAGCAGAAACAAGTGATAGAAGCAATGCTGACGCACGTCAAATCACGAGATCATCAGACGGCATATAAATCTAAACTGACTAACGTTACTGGATGAAATGTTGAATCCATGAAGAGGAAACGACTGTGAAGCTTTGAGGGTGTTGATGGATCGATCTACTCTATCTGTATTTATCACTCTGAATCCCATCCGGATGAAGACTTGAACTAAAACATGATTTATTTATTTTTCGGCTTTTTGTTCAAAATGTTGCTTTTTTTATGAAACGTATTAAAGTTTTAATAAAAAGAATGCATACATCTAGAATAAAAGGTTTTTTTTTTTTGGTTTTTTTTTGTTTAAAAGCAGAGGCTCTTTCTTTTGATATATTGACTGTTAAAATATTCATACAACAAAATATTCTTGGGGCCATAAAGGTTTTGTGAAAATGATAAAAAATGCTGATGCTGGCTGGCAACTTTTTTCAAAAACGCTGGCGGGGAAAGAGTTAAAAGAATCACCATTTAAAACCAAACAACAAACATCTGGATGCATAAAAATACTTTTTATCCACCCCAGAAAGCACGGCATGAGTTATTTATAAACAGTTGAATGTTTTAAACAGAATTTACATTAAGCTTTAAAACATCATACGGTACAAAGAAAAATAATAAAGAAACAAAGCATTTCAAAAGGTAATTTGAATGCAACGAAAGTGCTGCATGCCAAATTTGAATTTTCCACACAATGAAGGTTAGAATGATGACTAAATCATAACTTTGACTTGGAGGGAGACCAAGTATAAAAATAAAGCCTAATCTTCCTAATCACAGCTATGATGCACTGGTGGGGAAATTCATGTTTTTGTCCAAATTGAACCCTCACCTAGAGGAACAAAATACTACAAGCCAAAAGTAACAGAAACACAAGGTAAATAATATGCATCTGGGACAGTGTCATAGTAGAATCATGCAGGTGACAGCCAGAGAACAGGAAGTGAGGTAAAAAAAATTCAAAATACAGCCCTGATGGTTTCCACAGCAACCTGCTCGTGCCCTTGGCATGCTCATCTTCCGAATCCAAACATGAGATGGCACGTCAATCATCGTCTCATTGGGGTTTTACGTGGAGTGAGAAGGAAAGAAGGCACAGATATATAGACGATACAAAAGCTTTGGCAGACAAATCCATACACGCTCTCTCTACTTTCAGTTAAATGTTGGGAATGGCCATGTTTGGGGGAAGACAGCTCACGTTATCGGTCAAAGCTGCAGCCCAGCACAAAGCATTTGTAAAGAAGACAAATTGAAGGCAGGACAAGTAGACATGAAGGTCTTTCCTGAATAGGATACACTGTAGAGGCACAAATCCCAAAATGAGTTTGTCGGAAATGTTTGACTTTTTCTCAGTTGCAGTACATCGTACCATATTCATGGAAAGTGCCAACTGACATGAATATGGAAATGAAATGGCTGAGAATGTGTGTTAGTAGATGTGAACATGTGGGAAATGCAGTACAGAAAAACCAAAGCAAATCACGAGAGAAGAGCAGAAAGAAATGAGGAAAGGAATTATGAGTAATAGAAGAAAAGTAGAACAAATACAAACAGATGGACATAGACACGGGTCCACTGAGGAATCTAGTGCGCGGTTTGCTACTAGATTTATAGGTGATTCGCTCGGATGTTTGGTGGTAAACGGTCCAGCCTGTGGAGAAATGAATATAAGAGGGAGAGAGAAAGGGAGAGAGAGAAAGAGAGAGAGGGAGAGAGAGACAGGTGTAACAGCCGACACAGGTAGCGTTCAGATCAGTACCCCATCAACAAGCATCATATCAGCAACACACCACAACATGGGTCAAGCGTCTCAGAAAACAGTGGTTAATGTAGATGTGGAAGTGTGTACATGTGCCTGTGTGTTTCTAACACTGGGAATGTTTTTCTGGAATTGATCAAATAGGTCACAGTCTTATGCATCATTAGCCACTTTCACACATAAAACCCATTTATGTTTAAAGTACTGTAACATTGCTGTATTACCCATTCACTCAAAAGTGATTTAGTTGGTTTAACTGGTAACTACACCAGTATTAGGGGAAAAGTTGAGTTTTTTTCCTTTATTGCATTGACAACCATTCCAAATAATCCGACTGGTATTTTTCCGTCACTTCACAGCTCAAGAAAGTCCCTAGTAAACAGTTTGGGACTGCATGTGCCGTCAAGCATGTTAGGATACCTTTTCCTTTCATAGGTTAAATCAATGCTGTGTCAGACATTATGGGAACAACCTCCAAATGTGGCGATTGTCTGAAACCCATAGAATCACACAAGAATTCATTGGCTGGTGGCACTATCGCTGCCCTCAATAGTACAGCATTGTTGGTGCCTCAAAACGACGCGCAATCATCTCGCAGATTTCTCTTCTTCAAGATGTGATTTTTCTAGTGAATGCTTGTTAGGAGTTTGGCAGTGTCTTCTCCAAAGTGGTAGTGAAGCCTGGCCCTCTTTGGCTTATTCTTAGCTTTGGGATGTAGCGACCGATGCAGCCCAGCCAGATGTGCAGTCTAAGTTGAATAAGTTAATGCTTATTGGCTGGCCATAGTACGTGTAGGTCACTGCCATATTTCCTGGATTTTCAAAAGATTTTGAGGTCCTGGAAGCAGCCCTTTCGGCATGGATCACAAATCCGACTACCTCTGTGTAATAAAGTTCAAGTTCAAGGAAGGAGGAGGCGGGAACCTGCGAATAGTAAACGTAACTTTAATAATAAAATAGATATATACAAAAAACAAAAGTAAAGCGGCAGCCCCTCACGGGCTGCCGCAAAACAAAACAAAACAACAGCAAGTCCAGGCCTGGTTCTCTCTCATCTTGCACTTTCATCACTCCTTTTATCCTTCCGGAGCTCTTCTGTCGGACTCGAGACCAGTGTGGCACAGGTGACACTCATTAATACTCGCGCCACTGGCCTCGCTCCATTATCTCTGACGTGATGGAGCAGGGGTGTGTTGAAACGCATGTGGTTGAAGAGGAGCTTGCAACTCATCTCTCACCGTTTTTTGCCCCCTCTTAGAAGAAGTGGCCGTCTAAATAGCTTTCCTGTAGCTCAGTGGTAAGAGCATTGAGTTAACAACGCAAGGTTGTGGGTTCGATCCCAGGGGATTGCACATACCTATGTATAAATGTATAGGATAACGCAATGTAAGTCGCTTTGGATAAAAGCGTCTGCCAAATGCATAAATGTAAATGTAAATGTAAGCTCTGCAGGACTACATCGGCCCTGATCAGTGATTCCTATATCACTGCCGGTCAGGTGGGTGAGGTGTTGGATACCATGCCGGCATTGCAGGTGTACCAAGCTGATGTCTATAAAGATGAAGGGGCTGACTTGACTCCTGAGACAGTCGAGGAGCTCAGACGAGCGACTGATTTGGTGCTCAGTCATTCTATGGCAGGGTTGGTGCCGACCGAGAGGCATCTGTGGTTCTCATGTATATCTGTGAGGTTGAAGTTGGCTAGAATTTAAACCCCATAAGTGCATCAGAGGCTGGGAGCCAAGGCTTCTGACCTGCAGCCATTCCTGATTGAGGGGTCTCAAAATCGTGTCAAACTGCTATAGCGTATTTGCTTTTCACCTTGCTGGTCTTGAGATTCTGTTCTGCAAGTTCCTCCACATTTTGCATCTCAGATGACAGAAGAAAAACACTGTGTCTTGTGTTTCATGCAACAATGCCTTTGGAGCACAGGAGTTGTGCCTCATGCAACAATGCCTTTGGAGTACAGAAGTTGTGCCTCAAGTCTCATTTACAGTGATGTTCTTACATGTTGCATGCTGGGTCCCTTATTTTAAATAAGGCCATACAATCTTCCAGTTGGGATAGGGTTTTCCTGCTGCTCAGCCACTTCAGGGTCCCCTTCAGGAAGGTCTACTTCTGATAGAGGCACATAACTATTCTACACCCCTCATATCTCTTGCACTGACCAGGGACACTGGTCACTGTCAAGCAACTATATCAGCTCATCAGCTATATCAGATTTTGAGGATTTTGAGTCATGGCATTTTGACATTTCCCGATGGGCAGATTCTGTCAACTCAAGACTATTTCGACAAACACCTCATCAGTAGGTTGGATGCACTTTACAAAGAACGTCCAGTCATCTGACCAAGTAAGACTGGTAACCCAAAGGTTGCGGGTTTGATTCTCAATACCAGCAGGAAATGACTGAGGTGCTCTTGAGCAAGGCACCTAACCCCCAATCGCTCCCCGGGCACCACAGCAAAAAATTCCAAGTATGGGGTTGTAAAGGGTCATTCATGAACGAAATTGAACGAAAGACTCAGAAGGTAAAGTAAATATTTATGTTCCCTGTAAATTATCTTTGGCTGTATTATAATGACTTAATTCAGAATATGATCAAAATTGCATGGTGGATGTGTTCGGGGAATTTGACTGTTAAAAGTATAACATTTAAAGCCACTTAAATGAATGGAATGACTCAAATAAAGATTTGTTCATTTTGATGAACGAGATCGAACGAGAGAGTCAGTAAAATGATCCGAACTTCCCATCATTAGAATGGGGTACCATACTTGGCCTTTACATGTCACTTTCAGCCCATGGAGTCCGGAAGTGCGATCATATCATGTGGCACTGAAATTACCTAGAGATGGTGGCAGTTTTTCTACTAATAAGTTATTTCTTTCTGGACATTTGAGCCTGGTATGTGGTTCTCATGACAGACAACATGTAAGTAGTTTCTTACATAAACTGAATGTGTTGGTGACCCATGTGGTGTTTAGTGTGGAACATTCATTTGGCGCAGAACAAACTTCTGTCACTGAGGGCGGTGCATATCCCAGGTCAGTTGCATGTGGGAGCAGATCTTCTCTGAAGGTAAGGGTTGAGGCCCAGAGTACAGAGGTTGCAGCCTCATACCATGGGTCTGATTTGGCGAGAAAGAGAGTCCAGCTCCCCCTTTGATTTGTGTCTTCCAACTCGTGGGATAAACACCTTGGCTTCATGATTGGCTGATGGCCCATCTGTATGCCTTCCCACTGATAAGTCTGCTTACGCCGGTCCTTCTAAGAGTGTGGGAAGTGCGTCTTGGTATGTTTCTTTGAATCTGGTGTTTCTCCTGGGTGAGAGTCCATAGGAAATACAGATCAGAGTGGATTAACTCTCACAGGCTCAGGGCAGTATGTGGCATCCCCAGAAGGACACTTTGAGTTTGGTATTTGATTGGGGGTATCTGGTTAATTCTGGTCTTTTGTCTGAGGTTACAGAGACCCTTTGGGATGCAAGGGCTCCCTGTACATTTTGTACATACTAGTATTTTCCCAAGTGGAAGATATTTGCATTGTTGCGTAGAGAGCACAATTTGAATTTGGGTCATTCCTTCTTGCTTCAGTTCTGGCCAGAGGTTTACGTTAACTGACATTTTCCATAATTTACAGAATTCTTTTTTAGCAGTGATGGAAAAATCTGAATGCTGTCCATCATTTTGACAGATTACACTGAGGGTGATCTATTGTAACATGTAACTGTAATTCCCACCCCTTTCCAGTGGGTGAGTGAGGCTGTTTATTATTGTTTGAATTTCATAATAAAATGAACATAATTTGAATGAGACTTTGTTTCATATCAAAAGTAACAAAGCACAAAGATTATTGTGATTTATTGGATGGGAGGCGCAATATAATGTTCTGTTCATTCATCAACTGAAAACAGCACTGACTAAAAGATCGATTCTTGAGATTTAATAATCGATATTGGTCCATAAAAATAAGAATCAATATTTTTTACCTAGCCCTAACGTTGTTTATATTTGCCTGTTGGGGTCGTGTTTAAGTGGCCTCCGCTGTCACCTGCGGGGGAAAACAAACAACATCTGCTTCGTGAGGTGTTGAACACATGAAACACTCTCTGTTCATCTGTTTTCCTCAAAAATAAATAAATGCTAAATCTAGCCTATATTCTCGTTCTATAAATTCATGATTAAAAATGATGGGTAACAATAGATTATGACAGAATTTTTCCGACCCTGACAATGCGGAAGTCTAACACCACCTCTGGTTCTGCCATACCTTCAGGAGTGGCCATACCATACACCAGTTAATGGTGTTTTTTCACTTGTCTCCCGTATTATGCATGGGATTAGCAGGCTGAGGCCTTTCTGTCAAGCTTGTGTTCTTTCTTGTAACTTATCTCATCTTAGTAGGTCTTAGCTTTTCTCCTCCACCCTTTGAGCTGGAGAATGGGACAGAGCACAGGCGTTTGAAACCCGTTTTCAAAAGTTCGCGTTTTCAGGCACCCAAAACACTGTTGTTGTGTAAATGAACGTCCAAAATGTAATGTTTTCATGTAAAAACATTAATGTTTTAATGGTGTCGTGTAAACAGCTCCTAAGTCCTGGCCTACCAAGGGTGCTTCAGCAATTAAAACTGGGTATGATGCACACCTTCTTTTGGGGATTCTTCTTTATGGATCTTCTCAAGGTCTGTGAAGTTGAGAGCATTGCTGTTCCACAATCATTAGGTCCTTTACAGATTCTTAGTGGGGTTAAAGTTAAGGCTCTGGTTAGGCCACTCAGGAACATCAGTTGGAAGGTGAACCTTCCATCCAACCGGAGGGCCTGAGCTGGTTTTCCTCAGTATCTTCCTTATACTTTGGGGACTTTTACGATTCACTTCAAAGGTGGAGGTGAAAGGAAACAACAGAGGAATAGGGAAATGACATGAGCCAGATTCAAGCTCTCACCACCGCAACATCAGAGTACAGCATATGCAGTTTGCCCCAAGTCTTTGGCACAAACTATTCATATGACAGACTTGTTCACATATAGCATCAATAAAGAACTTTTGTGGTAATAACTCCTTAATTTGGCAAAATACAAAATATCATTTGCTTTCCCGCTCACACATGACCTCTAAATGGAGGCATTAACGGCAAAGACTAAATGTGTGAAAGTGTCTATTGACCCATAAGAATGTTTCATACACAGTATGAGCATCATGCAATCTTCCTTTGCCGTCCAAGAAATCATGTGACAGAGCAATTAAGGAGTCGTTTAAATGTCACATTCTGACTCCATTTAAACGAAGTAAATGAGTTGAGCGCACATGAGAGACTGTGAAATAACCCCATGCGTGTGAGAGTGAGTGAGATATGTGACAAAAACAGAGAAGGAGAGAGATATGAGTCACAGAGAGGCATCTCTGACACTTTTGTCTTCTGCATATCAGCTGTAAATGAGTGTCACGCTGCGTCCGAGCCGGTTTCTACCAATGAATCATATGCTTTGGTTTCTGTGTGTTGCTCCAAACACTACACTGCAAAACATGCTTTTCTTACTTAGTATTTTTGTCTTGTTTTTATCTCCAGTCCAAATATCTAAATATTCTTAAATCAAGAAGCATTTACTAGAGAAGTAAAATGACATGAGAAATTCTATATTGTTTTCTGATTAAAATAAATAAAATGAAGTGTAAAACAAGCAAAGTTATAAGCTTATTTGTCTGACCCCATTGGCAGATAACTTTGCTTGTTTTAAGCAAAAACTCACTTAATTTTATTTATTTTAATCAGAAAACAATATAGAATTTCTTATGTCATTTTACTTCTTGATTTAAGAATTTTTAGATATTTGAACTGGAAACAAGACAAAAATACTAAGTAAGAAAAGCATTTTTTGGCAGTGTAAAGCCTTGCTTCACATAATCTGTGATAGTTACTGCAGTGAGACGCTAGCCGAACCGTGGCGGGTTAGGGCAGCGGAAGACACATTTACAGCAGACACTGTGTGTGCAGCATCAGCTCGACAGGCTCCTCTAGATGACAGCCGCGTGTGTGTGTTCACCTTGTCTGGATGGGGTGTGTGTGTTGGGGCCGTAGATGTTGTCGGAGGACAGAGAGCCCTTGAGCGAGCAGGGCTGCTGGGTTTGGACCGGCTCCAGCGGTTCTGACACGGGACTGGCAGTGCTGGAACCCACAGAGCTCTTGACCGGAGAACCCGACGTACTGGAGCACGTCTCGGCTACAGGAGAACACAGACGGCTAATGGTGACAATCTGGGTTTTTATAGTGCGATAGTGAACAAATATATAGAAAATCCAACTAGGATGAAGCTTTCATTTTGTTGAAATTAAAGGGATAGTTCACCCAAAAATAAAAAAATGACCCCATGATTTACTCACCCTGAAGCCATTCTAGGTGTACATGACTTTCTTATTTCAGACGAACACAGTCAAAGATATATTAAAAATGTCCTGGCTCTTCCAAGCTTTATAATGGCAGTGAATGGAGGACGAGAATTTGAAGCCCCAAAAAGTGTGTCCATTCATCATAAAAGTAATCCATACGACTCCAGGGGTTAATAAAGCCATGCATTTGTGTCAGAAAAATATCCATATTTAAAACTTTAAAAATAACTAGCTTCGGCAGACGGCCTACGCA
This sequence comes from Leuciscus leuciscus, assembly GCF_965113295.1. Classification (NCBI taxonomy): domain Eukaryota; kingdom Metazoa; phylum Chordata; class Actinopteri; order Cypriniformes; family Leuciscidae; genus Leuciscus; species Leuciscus leuciscus. Next base: position 41,318,977 of record NC_138737.1, on the reverse strand, counting down.
AGTCGACTTACGCCAAAGGTGCATTGCAATTTTTGGGTGAACTATCCCTTTAAAGATTAAAGATGCACGGGTTGCACAAAACTGGAAGAGATGGGATATTTAAAAATGCTATTATTGAAAATATAATTATTATGTTGGATTGACAAAGCCAAACTACTGTTCTTCTATTTAAGCACAGACCTTCATGGATGTTCTGACTAAGAATCTTTTCTAAGAGATCAGACTTTCCCATTTCGGACTTCCGAACAAACCCAAACCTCCATTGAGGGGTTGAAAACTTTCGGTTACACTTTATTTGGTATCGAATTATTTCGATAGTCCGCTTTAGACATTCTACTAACTATCAGTAACTTTGCAACTACATGTCAACTAACTCTCATTAGAGTATCAGTAGACTGTCTGCTTAATATCTGCTAACTCTTTATCTTGATGCTCCTCAACAGATATTCTACTGAATATAAGGAACTTGACAACTACAAGTCAACTTATTCTACTAACCCGAACCCTAATACCTAACCCTAACCTAACAGTCTACTAATACTCTAATGAGAGTTAGTTGACATGTAGTTGAAAAGTTACTCATAGTTGGTAGAATGTCTAAAGTGGACTATCAAAATAAAGTGGAACCCTTTATTTTAAGGTGTCTGTGTTGTAGCGTAATTATACATTTAGATACTGAGTAATAATAATTAACTACATGTAATGGTAACACTTTAGGGTCCAATTCTCGCTATTAACTTTTTAACTTTCGCTAATTAGCATGCATATTACTAGGATATTGGCTCTTTATTAGTACTTATAAAGTACATATTAATGCCTTATTCTGCATGACCATATTCTACATCCCTTAATCACCCAATACCTAAACTTGAAGTCCCCCTGTGGTGTAAATCCAGTTTTTAATGTTGTTTATATGTCTATGTGGTGTTTTTAATCTGCTTTAAGACAAACCATGTGTAAATTCATAAGTCGACACCATTGCTGAGTATTTCCTCCTTAAAACTGCAGTGAACCAAAGACAGTCTCAAACACACGCTTTGAAATCGCTGGTGTTTCTGACGTCACAAACTACCTTGTAACCAATCAGATCAACGTGTGATCGTCAACCAGTGGATCTCTGAGCTGAGTGAGTGAGTGGAGGCGGGGCTCATTTGCATATTCATAGAACCGCGTGTACTAAATGAGGCAAGGGTGTCGAGTTACATTCAAGATATTTTAAGGCATGAAAAAATGTAAGGAAACTGACTACAGGGGGACGTTAAAGCTGGTCCTCTGACACAGATGCTTGCATACATACTTGAGCTGTTGCTTTGGTTGCTCCTGAGGTGTTGCACCATGGGATTGAGCAGTCGGCTTCCCTTCAGCTTGTGTTTGGAGGCTCTGCGGCGTCGGCCTGTAGGCGGCGCTGCGTGCAAGAAGCCCACGCTGGGGGGAACGGGCCGACCTAACTGAGAATACAGCTGCTCGATCTCTCCTCTCTGAAGGGCCTGAAGCTCAGAGATCTCCTTCATGTGCCTGCAGGGAGAAAACATTGAGTTAGGCTTGTCATCTGCTTGTTTTGACTGTCGAGTCATGAATGCATGCATATAGAAACGTGATTCTGTCAGGGAAATGTTCTATTTGGCCGGTGAAATTCAGTTTACAGAAGTGAAAATGTGTTTGTAAGATAAAAGGACAAAGCAAACCGCATTGACAAAAGGACTCGACTCAATTTAAGGGACTTTGATATGTTTTATGTATAAGAGTTTAATTTGAACCATGTCAGGTGCCGAGAAAGTGAGTTTAATGCAATCAAGATATATTATAATTATGCTAATTTTAATTTCTCAACAGTTTGGCGTAAATGTGTACAACCAAACAACTATAGCTAGAGAGAGAAATGAGTGCAATAATTTAGAATAAAATCTGCATTTTTTATATATTAGTCAGTAAGAAATCTCACTCCAGCCAAGCAACCAAAGTTGACAACCCCGTCATGTTCAATCATGTTAAAATACACATCAGTTTCTTCTTACAGGGGCCGGTTTACTCCTGGTCTCAGCTGGTCCTGTTAGAAGTGGTCAACTCATCAGATGTTTGATTGCACAGTTTTATTTTTATAACTTGAAAAACCCTTATTTTGGCACAGTTATTCTGTGTTATAGAAGCAGGAGGTCCTTCACTGTTGTTCAGGACGCATAAAACAGTGTTCTAACCGGACATGATGCGACGCGCGATAAAAGGCATCTTTTCTAAGTTAATCAGAGTTTTTGTCTGAACCAGCTGGCTGGAACAACAACATACATAGATTATTAATAGATTATGTGTTTTATTTAATGTTAAAAGCATCTAATGTGAGTTTGAATATCATTTTGTGTGACCTTTATAGCTGTACTGAAAGTAACAATGGATAATTCACCTCAGATCTTGAAAATAAATTCAAGGAAACAAGAACGTTCAAACTGTGAACAAAACAAGTGTTTTCTATGACGAGAGCTTGTTTTAGTCACTCAGTATGTAATAATATTAAAATGGTGTAATATTTGTGAATTTGATTAAATGCTTATCCATTTTGTAGCAAGTGCAGTGCTCCTGCAGAGAGACTCCGCCCACTCGCTCTTCTGATTGGCTCTGATTTTTGATTGATTTGATTATGAGTGCAGTGCGCCTGCAGAGAGACTCCGCCCACTCGCTCTTCTGATTGGCTGTGATTTTAGATTTATTTTGTTGCTTCTTGTAGTTTAATATTAAAGTCAAAATTATACACTGTTTTGTTTTGTCAGAAGTGAAGCAATTGTTACATTGTGGTGAAATATTACCCAGTTTAATAATGTGCACTGACGAATTGTGCACAAGAACAAGAACCTGTGTTAAAAAGTTTTCACTCTTGGATTGGGCCAATGTTAGCACACGTAGCCTTACTCACTTCTCTCTCAGCTTCTGCAACTCTCGCTTCATGTCAGCGTCCTCAAATTCAGAGTCGTTATCGCTGCTGACGTAAGCAGAGTGGGCGTGGCTTGTGACTGAGGGGGCGTGTCCGTTCGCCACAGGACACGAGGGCGAATCAGAGCTCTGCACGCTGCTACTGTGACCCGAGCGCCGGAGGAAAGCCACCGCGCGCTTCATGAAGTCGGACCGGGCCGGGGCCGGAGCCGAGGGCCTGATGGACGGGGTCTCGCTCGGATCCTCCTCTCCTGAGTCAGAGGACAGGCACTGCATCGTCCCGTCAGCTGACTGACAGCTCCGAGCGCTGGGCATTGTGGGTCTGGACTCTGGAAAGGAAGTAGGTGTGTCCTGAAAAAAAGAAAAGTAAAAGAAATGTAAATGTATGATATTGACATGCTATGTCAGACTCCTTAAACAAAGAACAAAGTTTATGCAAATAACCCTAATTAAGTATAAATAACAGAATAAGTTAAAAACTAAAATAAATAAACAAATACATAAATAATGATGGATGAAGGAATTATAAATAAAGAATGAATAGTAAATAAATGAATGAATGAATTTACAACTAAAATAAAAATATGGATGGATGAATGAATATACAACTAAACAAATAACTATACAAATAAATAAAAGATTGGATGGATGGATAATGAATAATGAAGGGATGAATGAATGTATGAATTAATTAATTAATTAATCAATTAATCAATTAATTAATTAATTAATAATGATGAATGAAGAGATGAACAAATTAAGGAATCAATGTATGAATGAATTAATAAATATACAACTAAATAAATAACTATACAATAAAATAAAATATTGACTGAATGAACTCATTTTGACTGACGGAGGCTGTGTTTGATGATAATGTGCAGTACGTGTGAAACATTAGTGTGTTACGTTGCGGTCACATGACTTCATCACGCTACATTATTCAGTCAGTGGCATGCTAAAAATACACTTAGCATTAGCTCTTAAAGAGACAGCAGCCTAATAAACCTGATGCTGTCTGTGTCATTAATGTTCATCAAACAACAAAAGGACAAAGGACAGTCACTCACTGATCTCCACAGAATAACTTAAGTAGCTTATGAAGTAGCTTTAATAAGGATTAATCTATATTTAATGTGTACAGTAAGACTATGCAGTGACATGTTATATGTTATATAACAGTGTGATTTTTACATTTGATTATTCATTTTGTTGTTGTAGGCTATTACTGTTCCTTGCATGTTCCTGAAAAACTTAAAACACCATTACATTTGTATTTTTGTTCTGTTGTATTTATCTGTCAGTTTTATTTATAATTAGTTTCTTTGTTCTTATTGTATTGCTGACTGTTCACTTGTCTTATGTAATTATTTTGAGGACCTTTTTCTTACACTCGTGATTATGATTTTTGCCATAATGGAGGTGCACAATGAGTAGTGCAGACAGACCTGATATAAGTCTGGAGGTGCTGAGTAACGTTTGCTCGCTGACTTTGATGAGGATCTGTGTCTGTTCTCAGATCCCGACTCCAGATCCATCACAGGATCTCCTCCACCATCATGAGAAGACACGTCTGAATCAGTCGGCACAATCTACAGCAACACAAACTCACAGCGTCAGCGAACCGAGACCGTTCATCTCTGAGGAGCATCACATGCATCATATGGTTCTTGCACACAGAGTCAGAAATTCACGTCAGAATTTTTGCACGTTAAAAAATAAATTTGTGTCAATTCGGATCGGGTTTGATTTTCTGCGTTTTCCGCATCCGTAGCCAGCCTTTTGAGAAGTGTTGTGACGGTTCAGAGCCACCGAATCACGAATACGAAAAAACGCATAAAATTTGGGACTCAGTGAGCAAGGAGCTTGAGTAATAGTTAATGACGTGCTGTGACCTGGAAGTGGCTCTTGGATGCGTGAGTGCCTGATCCGGCCCCGGAGTCCGCTCTGCTCAGGGGTCTTCTGAACGCTGAAGGAGAATGAGAGAGAGGCTATGACTTTTCTTTATTTAAACATGCACAAAAACACAACATGCAGTGCTCAAAATACAAAAAATTCATCAAAACCATAATCATAATAATAAAAATTCATAAAAACGATTTAAAGCACCATTTACAGACCAAACGCCTCGTGATTTGATAGGATTTACATTCCACTCTCATTCTAGATTCCACCAAAGCACTAAACGTTTGCAGTACATTTATGTTACTTTTCTACAGGTCTTCCAAATGGCTAATTTAGCTTGTTTAAGTACTAATTTAATTTACTAATTCTCTGTGTGTTTTTGAATACTTGCATCCATAAATGAACATTCACTCATTACTTACGGGCAACAGCAGAGTCACTCAAAGTCCCAAGACTGTCAGACCTCTCTGGAATCTGAGGCTGAAAGAGACAGAATAACTGAAATTAAATCTGAGAAATACAGTATAGCACAAATATAGCAACAAACTGGAGAAAAGAAACATTTGTAGCATCTGGACCAATCAGACACACACAAAGTATTCATTATATTTAATGAATAATCCAGAAAACTCACTCTCCCAACAAAGGTCTATGAAACTTCCCCCAAAACTAACATCCCTAATGAAGTGAACACACTGGCAGAACCCGGAGTCCTGTTACAGGACACACTGAGACTGATAAGAGTTTTACAACCCCAAAAGGAATTTGCAGAGTTGAGAATCTCACTTAATTCTTGCTGAGAAGGAGAAATAAACCCTTTTAATACTATATGAAGAGTTCAGATGCAAAAGCCTCTAAGTGCCCTCTGAAATTTTCTTATAGAATGATCATTTTTATCAAGCTCGTATTTTTAAATTCAATAATTTCACTTAAATGGCAATGAAGATTACCTATTAATTGTCATTTAAGTGAAATTACTGAACTTAAATATACAAGCTTGATAAAAATGATCATTCTATAAGAAAATTTCAGATGGCACTTAGAGGCTTTTGCATCTGAACTCTTCATATATTCTATATATAACCACTTGTGAAATATATAAACATATATCTAATTTTCCCATCTCATGATTTTCCTTTTATGTGGTTTGGCCGATGCACTCTTGTAAACTCTATTGGGTTAATGTTTCAGACTTGCATACTATGGTTTACCAAAATCATATGTGTGGCATGTTTGGTCTCTATAAACTCCAATCTTCGTCCCCCATTTGTTAATTTACATTACATTTTGCTAACTTTGTGACGCATTAGTATTATAAGAATCTTGAAGATTCATTTGTTAAACATCCAATCAAATGACATGTTCAAAGGCCTGCTTGAACAATGGGTCGTAAAGAAATGTCCTCCAAAGGGACCAACTTCTTATCGGCTCACACACCATCCAGAGGGTGTGACATCTTCACGCTTTAAAAGTCACTGATCACAAGATCCTGATGTGAAGATGATGCAGAACTAGAAGTTTCTAAGGACCCCCGAGCGTGTGCCAGGCTGCGGCCTTGTCTTTCCATGGACAGTTTCATTCAAATGGGCGAGACATGAAAGTATCAAACTTAGTCTGATTATTTGATACATTAAGTATCCTTACCCCTTTAAAGAAGGGCGTGTTAGAACTAAACTGAGGGTTTGCTCAAGGCTGTTGATCTGCTGAATTTCAGACAATGCTATCACTTCTTGCTCTCCTGTATTCTGCTTCAGCTCTCTTTCCCTTGGTAAACTGTATGCATGTATGTGTGTGTATGTTAGAGTAGTTTACGTGTTTAGACTAGTTAATAAAGTCTTGTTCATGTCACACGTAAAGTTGTCTGTGTCTGAAGCTCATAACTGGAGTCTCTAATCATAGATTTTGACTACAGGCTCTCAGTAGTACTGTAAAGTAAGAAAGACATTTCCCATGCCCCAGAAACGTACATTTCTTAGAATTAATAAACAATGCCGAGTGTTCACGGCACAAACAGGCTAATTGATTGTAATATTGATTTTACTACATTGTTAATTCTATTAACTGATCCAAATAGTTATGATTGATTATTAATATTTCTTTAGAGCTAATTCACTTCACATTTATACATGAGACCGTTTAGAATAAAACTGAATTTAATGGTGCATTGTTAAGAAAAGGTCATAATATTTAAATGTATTTATTTCTCTCAATTTTTATTTGCTTTGCATAAAATCAAATACTAAATTAATATAAATGATTCATGATGATTTTATTTAGTTACGAAATGAAACTAACGTTATCTGAAAGTTACGTTATCTGAAACACTGCATCTGACAGGTGCTGTCAAGCTGTAATGTGCCATCAAGCTAAATTAATTAAAAAATAAATATGTTAGGATATAACTATTGATACAGAAAGTAAGAGGGTTTATGGTAATTGATATTAACAAATACAATCTTTGATTTTAATAACGTATTAGTAAATGTTGAAATTAATATTAACTAAGATTAATAAATGCTGAAGAAGTATTGTTCATTCTTAGTTCGTGTTAACTAGGTAGATAACTAATGTTAACTAATGAACATTATTGTAAAGTGTTACCCATTTTATTATCAGCTATTAATCTTAACAAAACAACCTGACAGCTGGTAGTGTGAGGGAAAAGTTATTAAACTTTACCAGTTTCTCTGCGTTCCTCACGGCTCCATCGCTGCCTTGGCTGTCTGACAGCGGCGGGGATCCCGGCGGCTCGGAGGCGGAGCTTGTGGTTTGCGATGGGTGGTACTCCTGGTACAAAAGGTTTCGGAGCTTCTCATCCAGAGTCTTTATGGTTCTGTCAGTGAACTCCAGTCGGGGCGGCCCTTCGCCGTCGGACTCGGCCGGCTGCGTCTGCGATGCTGTGGCGGGTTGGGACTGATGGGTGGGGCTCGGAGGCTGTGATTGGCTGATGCTCGGAGGCTGTGATTGGCTGATGCTCGGAGGCTGCGATTGGCTGATGCTCGGAGGCTGCGATTGGCTGATGCTCGGAGGCTGCGATTGGCTGATGCTCGGAGGCTGCGATTGGCTGATGCTCAGAGGCTGCGATTGGCTGATGCTCAGAGGCTGCGATTGGCTGATGCTCGGAGGCTGCGATTGGCTGATGCTCGGAGGCTGCGATTGGCTGATGCTGACAGCAGCTTGTGGAGTGGACGTGGCAAAGGGTTGCTGAAGCACCACGGCTGGAGTCTGGCTGACACACGGCTCTGCGTTCGGGCTGCCTTCATGAGCCACGGGCTGCTGAGGGGTTTCGTCGACTTTCTGAGCAGTGACATCGAGAGAGACAGGTGGCGCGATTGGGCAGCATGGGATATCAGAAACCATAGAAACACCCGGTGGACAGGCGGTCTGAGGGCTGTCAGAGAGAGACACGTGTGGCATTGATGGCTGTTTCTGCAGGGGTTTGGCACTGTTGACGTCCTGCGCTTGAGATGTAGAGGAACTCTCTGTGTCTGGAAGAAAATGAGTGAGCGGTAAGAAAGCACATACACTTCAAACATTTTTATTTCTTACTTGGCATTTTGGTTTTGGTTTCCAGTCCAGTTCCCAGTCAAAAATGACAGACCTTTTAAATCGCATTGTAAATCGCTCGTTATGCTATAATACATCACCAAATAGTGGATTCAGTCTTTTTATGAACTGGTTCTCTTTTCATTTAGCACAGGTTTTGTATCTCTTTTTCGAACTGACTGATCATAGGCCTCAGTGTTTTTTTAAGGGGGAATAAGCTTGATTGAATTTTTTTCCACTCAAAAACTGTTACAAAAATAAATAAAAAACCTGTGCTAAAAGAGCACAACAATCGGGTTCCAGAAGTAAAAACTCAATTTATTTTTTCCAAAGAGAAACTGTCTTTTAATTGTAACTTATAAACCTTTAAAGACAGCCTATGAGATAATTAATCGATAGTGCTTCTGTTGAAGCGGTCAACCCGCATTATTCCAGCATTTTTTTTTCCCAAATAATAGTGAATCTCCATTAGCTCCGCCCACTCTCATGAAGCACTGTGAACGGCCAGAGGGGACAGATTTCTCAGATTTCATCAGAAATATCTTTAATCTCTAATTTGTGTTCCAAAGATGAACAAAGGTCTTACGGGACTAGAACGACATGAGGGTGATTAATTAATGACAGAATGTTCTTTTTTGGGTGAACTAACCCTTTAAATATGTGTGTCTATGCAATAAACTTAAAATATATTGTTTTTATACATATAATCAACATTTTTAAATGAGTAATTTTATATTTCTCCATTGTCTTTAATTCGATTATGCTGTTCGCAATGCTGAACCAATGCCGCTGAAAAAGTTGGCGGGCACTAATGCACTATTGAAAGAAAACAAGTTGACAAAAAGATAGAATCCAATATTTGGTGATAATATAGCATAATGAGAGATTTACATGCAATTTAAAAGCACAAGGATTGTTTATATTTCTGACCACATTGACAGATATTTTTTCTTGTTTGAATCATACATTTTAAATTTTGAACAAGTCATCTTGCTTCTCAAGTAAATAATATCTTGATACAAGTATGTTTAGATATTTATACTGGAAAACAAGACAAAAATACTGAGAAAGAACGTAATTTTTTGCAGTGCACTATAACAGTGCATTTAGTATTAGTTGAGGTGTGCTGTATTACTCGTCTCTTCTCGGTCAGGCGCGGCCGTCTCAGCAACAGGACAGATGATGAACCAGCGCTTTCCGGTGTGAAGCACTGTAAATCGAGGAAGACCGTGGGTTAAATGCTCATACTACAGTCGTTGCAGTGAGACCTGCAGAACATGACGAGACTTACCGTTCTGCTTATAGACTAGCTGGTCAGACTGCGTGTGCTCAGGTTTTGACCCCTGAATACGGAAGACAACAAGTTCAGTTCTGTTTGGTGATGCAGAATTTACACAGTAAAGTACAACAGGGCTAAAGGCACACCGAGGCAAAAGGCAGATTTTTTTCTTCTCCAAACCACTAGATGGCACAACAACAGTGAGATGAGTAACAATGTATGCCCCAGCGTATGTGAAGGGCGCCCGAGTACACGTCATCAGATTCCTATTGTTTTAAGGCAGACACGCAGGCATGCCCGAAGCATGGCAACATGACGCAGAGTCTCGTTCCCTTCTCAGGGAACCAGGTTACATGTGTAACCTAGACTTTTATTTTGAGGGAACTCAACACTGCATCGCCTGATTCTATGGGGACGTTAATCCCAACTACGTCATGCTGACCAGCGCCTGCTTGTGGTGAGAACCAATCTAACAACCTAGGCACTAAAACTCAAAGACTTAAAGGAACATGCCGACTTTTTGGGACGTTAGCTTATTCACCGTATCCCCCAGAGTTAGATAAGTCCATACATACCCTTTTTATCTCCGTGCGTGCCGTTACTCTGTCTGACGCACCCACAGCTAGCCTGAGCAGCACAAAGACTGGAGGTAATATAGTTCCCAGTATGTATACGGTTAGATGATGGCTGTGTCTCATGTGACCTTGTTATTTGTACACACTGTGACTATACAAATCACAACATGTAAATAGGAAACTGTTGGCGTTATTTTGTCACTTATTGGGAGCAGTATGCTAGCTGGAGCCGTTTACCTCCAGTCTTTGTGCTAAGCTAGGTCCCAAAAAGTCGGCGTGTTCCTTTAAGCCTTGAACCAATAGTGTGTCAGCGGGCGTGCGGTACACACCTTGCACAACATTGCTTCCAGTAACTAATATAGCCATGTTAGGAAAGGCCCTAAAGCTTCTATTTTCAATTGGAATCTCAAACTAGTCCGAGCAGTGTAGATCACGGAGAGCAGAGCTACCAGATAATCCACATCAAGCCCATGACCCACTTCTAACAAATTCCCCAACTGTAGACAGGGGCAATGAGGAGCATAACCTTACTTCATATCCAGACCTGAACAAGGTGACAGAAAAGAGATTATAATGTAGATAGTCATCTCTAATAAATAATAAATATAATAATATAATATAATAAATGTTACTACTCGCTACTCTGGCCTAATTAAACAAGCTTAGCTTACTTTATTTCTTGGGGTAAGAAGTTGGCCCAACCCTCAGTTTAGACCACCCCACTCCTAATGTAATAGCCATAAGTGCCAGAAAAAAGCTCTTGTACACCAACACCCTTCTCAGAGGAAATAAAAGAAATAAAGAAGAAGAAAAGAATGAAAAAGTGGGGCGAGAGCTTAAGCAGCAGCCCTGCTCAATAAATGTCCTCTTTTTCACCACTCACAGCCCTCAGATCTGTGTGTGGTTTTCTCCTATTATGGCGCCGCCACTCCCCACTCTTGGGCAACCACATTCGCCTTCTGCTCTTCTCTCCAGGAACTCATTCCTGGTGAGGGCGCAAACGATTACCGATTACAGCCTCTCTAAACCAGTCAACCACGGCCATAACCCTGGTCAACCAGACCCTCTACATTCGAAAAACTCGAAACCGAATGAGCCACACGAGCAGAGTATGGCTGTCTCCAGGTCTGAGAGAAAAGGAAGGCTCACCAGAGCTGCACATTTATGACTCAACAGATATTGTTCGTCTACATTTACATTTATGCATTTGGCAGACGCTTTTATCCAAAGCGACTTACATTGTGTTATCCTATACATTTATACATAGGTATGTGCAATCCCCTGGGATCGAACCCACAACCTTGCGTTGTTAACGCAATGCTCTTACCACTGAGCTACAGGAGCTACAGGTCTAAGCTACATCATCACACTGTGCTGGCCGTTACATGTGCCTCAGACAACAGGTTCCGGTGGGGCGTGTCCCACTAGCGGCAGCATTGAGCTCCCTCTAAAGGGAACATATTACTTTAGCTGAAGTATTTGTGTCTTGCCTTTGCTTTGAAAGCCTTCAACCCCATAGATATCATATAATAAAGGCTAGATGTCTCGTGCGCGCTGCTGGCCAATGGAGGTCGCGTCCGCACACAGCGGCCATCTTACCACAGGGTGCTCGCTCACTCATAACATGGTGCATGTACTTTTAAATAACCACAACTTGCTCAATTTTCTACCGATTTTCAAACGGTTTGGTTTGTTATAAATGTCAGACTCGTAGTTATGACACTGCATACATATGAATAATTATAACAATGGACTTCCATATGAAATAATTATAGCCACGTTAATAACGTTTGTAAGAAACCAAACCGTTTGTAAATCCGTCAAGATTTCAGCGAGATAAGAGGATTTGTGTGCGTGCTGATCACTCACCTTAATTCACAGCTTCCCTGTGGTAAGATGGCCGCCGGTGATGCCGGAAGTGACTCCGCCGTAAGACATCTAGCCTTTATTATATGATATCTATGTTCAACCCCACCTCATTTGCCACTTCAAAACAAACACTTCAGTGATTTAGCAGAGAACGGTACATTCTCCTTAAGGCGTGCCTTTAGACCCGTTATGTGTGCTAATACAACACCACAGTCGTTGTTTCCACTTTGAAAGCTCTCAGTTAGGACCAAGAGATCAGCTATACTTTTTCATCCATATCATATATGTATTAATAAACCTGTGCGCCGGAGTCTGCGGTGACGGGCGTCTGACGGAGGGGTGAGGTCTGGACGTTGGCCTTCTCACCCTCCGCGTCCTCGCTCAGAATGTCCTCGGCTTTATCCATGATGTCCTTCAGCTGCTCGATGAACATCTCCCGCTCCAGCAACAGAATGAACTCATTCTCAACCTGGAGGAACATGAAGAACAGATATGTCCATCTAGCAATCAACGCAGTGGTTCTCAACTAAAAAAAATGGGTCAGTCTGGCATTTTCAGCTGGCTAAAACGCTTTGGTGGACACATGGTCTTGGATGCTTTTGGTTTAACTGAAGTGTTATATTGTGAAGATCTTCACTAATGGCAGACTTATCTATTCATAAATGAATAATAAAATCAAAATAAGGAATAATGAAAATGTAAAAGTACTTAATTCATGTGACTAAACATGGTTATTTCATTATTATAGTTGGTCCAACTAAAATCTCATTTACTTTGAGAAAAAAGGCTTCCACAGACTTTAGCACAGGAGTTTAAACACATCAAGCACATTTCTCTATAGGGAGAGGAAGAGACAGATCTCACCATATAAGTGGCTATCTCCTCTGGAGCGTCTCCATCAAGGTCAAATTTAAAAGTCACCATCCTATGGTTATGAGTCTCCAGTTGGCACTCCACCATCTTGTCTCCTGTGTCACACACCTGTAACAGAGGAACATCAATAAAAAAAGAATATTTACATTCTTAATGCTTCTGAAATAACATAATATTAGCCAAAAATATCACGACATAATAACCATTATCCAATCAAATCCCGATTAATAAAATCAAACACCAGCCTGCATTATCTAAGCTAAATTCTCAGTTTTACAAAGAAATGTGTGAAATTCTATTAATTGAAACATGTTTTCTAATGTCCAAATTGTTACTGAGGTTTGAGCTTCGACCCGTGAACCGCTCAAAAGCCCTGATCGGACGGTAATTGTCTCTCATAGGGACGTGGGGTATTTTCAGCATTCACAGGAGTTAGTCAGTCACTTTATTGGCTTCTGAATCCAGAATGTCAGTGTTTTTCTCCCACGACCTGCATCAAATATCCCAGTCAAATTACCCTCTGTTTCTTTGACGAACACCAAGGTTGCGTGGTTATTTAATTGCAGCCTGAATATCAATCCAGAAGTCATTGTGTAAATCCATTTGACCACTGCTAGGCACTGATCGCGATAATGTTTTAAATATGAACACTTATTACTGAAATGCTGGAAACTGTTTTAAAAAAACAACATGCAGATTTATTTTTACAGACATCCCCGTGAGAAACTATTACAGTCCAAATACCACTAAACAGTTCACAGATCACTTTATCTTTCGAAAGCTAATATCTAAACATCATGTCTGGACAGGCTTCATTGGTTTCACTGTGTGCTCTGGACTCACTTTGATCATGGTGAGTTTGGATCTGTTCATCTTGTCTTGTCGGGAGCGAGTGCGCGATGTTTTGCGAAGGTTTTTTCGGACTCGTGATTCACTGCGAGCTCTGTTGGAGCCCTCGTTCCCATCACTCATCTCTTTACCGGATGTGGCGTCTGAGTTTATACTGAGAAAGAGCAGAGATCCAATCATTGAGCTTCTGTATGCATAAGGTTTGAAACAATGCATGATGAAACAGAGAATATGCCAATGATCTATGAAGAAAGAATCGGCACCTGTCATACGTGGACCCGGCCGGTGCTGCCTGTTTATCAGCAACCTAAAGCGCACAGAAGGCAATGAATTCAATGGCAATCACAACTGAGTTTGTCATTAGAGGGTTGCTAAGCTAACAATGCAAAACTCTAACAAGCATTAAAAACACACAGAATACAGGCTATTTTTTAAATTCGACCAAAGGACACTGAATGAATTACATTTATAATCTACAATATCTCTTGCTGCACCCTACACAAATCTATGCATTATTGGCACTTAATTTCAAAAAAGATTATTCCCTTGATAATGTACCATCAAAACTGTTTATAGCTGTAAAGATTGTTGATGCAAATCGCCTATTCAAGCCTGTCATTTTCTCTGTAATGTATGCCTACATGTTTGTTTTTTTAATCAACACTGAATTGAATGGATCTGAATAAATACATTGTCTTCTGTAGAGCTGCTTTACAGCAACATTTGAATTTGTCTCATATTTAATGAAGTTTGCTGTGCTCTGAAGCTGCTTTGAAACTGTCTGTATTGTATAAAGCGCTACTGTATAAGGTGGCTTGACTTGGGTAAAAACAAACCAACATGAAAAAATTGTAAATGCGTAGGGATAATTTCTGCTGATAGTCCCTAATCATGAAACCAACAGAGGGATTTAAAATCTTAAGAAAAAGCTCCTCAGGTTTCAAAATGAACCGTGAGAACGCGCCACCCAGGATTGCATTTTGAACTACTCCTATTCATATTGTGACTGTACTGATGTGCAGACTGTGTTAAGTATCACCTCGGTCAACATGTCCACAGGGCCCGGAGGAGCTCCTCCACATGCACTGCTGCTGCCCGCCAGGTTTAGCTGACTCAGGCTGGCACCAGCTCCTGCACTGGGAATGTTGGGTAAAGATGCTTGACTCGCGAGCTGAGGAACCTGGTTTTGGTCCACAGGCACAGCAGAGCTGAATGTATCGAGGACGGGTCTAAAAGCCGAGAGCTGCGGTATTGTGGGAGGCTGAGGTGCATTATGGCTGATGGAAGAGCTCTGGTCCACATGAACGGTTTGGCATTGGCTGGTCAAGGATCCCTGAAAAATACAGATAAAAAAAAAAATCAAATACATAAGTAAAATTCACTTATACAAAGCTCAGTGGATTTTCAAATATATATAAAAATAAAATAAAAACAGGAAAAGTATGATTTTTGGGTAAATACTACAACATATTTAAATATTAACATTGAATTAGTATGTGCATAAATGTTTTTTTTTCTGAAAAATATTTGATTATTATTAGAAAATTTGGCAACTATTCAATTAGATTGCTTTGGAACAATTCTTATTATTTTCAGCAGACCCAACGCAGCAGCCAGCCGTTGTATTTAAAGTCACCACGAAATCAGAATTGACAATTCTTATTTTTTATGGAATATTGCCGTGTTTATAATAAATGATTTATCATTGCACATTATTGTTTTAGATTCATGTGCCTTGTAATCTTGAATCAGCGACATCTCTTCTCTGATGATGTGGGGCGGGGCAACCTGTCACTCACATGAGATCCACCAATAGCAAATCAAGCCCAGCCCTACAATTGTTCTTGTTGAAAAGACTATTGCAACTTCTGTTTCATGCTGACTTTACCACGTAATAGCACGTGAAGCAGATATGGCAATACATTTTAGATACATTTTTAACAAACGACATGCGGGCGAGTAAATAATGAAATAATTATTAGTAACACTTTATTTTACAGTGTCATCCTAACACGTTACATGTAGTTACTATAGTAATTACTATAAATTGTGCATAATTGCATGCAACTAACCCTAACCCTATAGTAAGTACATGTAGTTAGTTCTTATAACTTAAATGTATAATTATTACACTGCAACACGTACACCTTAAAATAAAGTGTAACCAAATTATAATTTTGGGGTGGACTATCCATTTAAGACCTGTCCAAACAAACGGATATACTCTACCTGTATAGGCTGAGCTTGTTTAGTGGGCGGGGCTCCAACACACATAGAGGTGGGGTTTGGAGAGGGTGTGGCCTGACTGTGGGAATGTTGAGAGAGAGTGGCCATGGAGTTTACAGTGGGTTGTTGAGCAACAGAATAGGCCTGCTGGTACTGGTGAATTGTGGGCAATGGAGGCGAGAACACTGGAGCAGCGAAGGGTGGGACGGGACATTGTGAGGGTATGGGGGAGGTGGAGGACAGGTGCGGGAACTGAGTTAGCGCAGAACTCTCTATCTGTGAACATGAAGTTGGCGAGATGTTGGGGTGTGTTGGGACTGGCAGAGTGAGGGACGACTGCACAGAGGGAAAGCAGGCGGGGAACGGGTCACATCCAGGAAGAGGGATCCCAGCTGACTGAGCTGTGTTAAGGGAAGGAAACTGCAGGAGACAAAAGTGCATTGAAGCATGGGAAGAATTAGCCACCAACAAGAACAGAATGTCAAAGGTCCTTTGTACAGCGGACTGTAAAAAAGAAAGAAAAAAAAAAGCATCTGACTTCTACATTAATCAGGATACATTCGAAAGCAGCACAAAACACTCTCCGTCCACACTAGCGTTTTCAAGCTTTTTCCAAAAGTTGCTTGTCCATACTAAAACGTCAGAAAATGCTACAATCATCTTACTGTGCACGTGTAAAACATACACATGAGATACAGAGAGACCAGATATAATAAAAGTTCTCACGCTGTTTTTCTGGCACAATCATTTTATTCGCAAAATATCTCACCACTCACTGGTGCATCCAGGTCGCACTCAATCGTCATTCCAAGCAGTCTAAAATGCAATTGGCCTCATGTTTTGCAGCACGACAGCAATTGCAGTAAATTCTGACATTTGCAAGAATGTAATATGAAGAGTGGCTCAGACCCAATGCACTTTAAAACTTTTATCCCGGACGAGTCCACGAGCAGATATCGTTATATCTATTGGTCACGCTTAAACAAGCCTCATGGTTTTTGAAAACCTCCCTTTTCACAGTCTACACTACAAAATGGTATTTTCAAATGTATCCACGTTGAAAAGAGTTTTAAAAAAATGCACAGTTTTCGCACGTCTCAGTGTGGATGAAAAGCCAAAATGTCGAGAAAAGGCGTCTCAAATGTATCCGTATTTGTGTAGAAATCGGCTAAGCAGAAGAGCCGGCAGTAGGATGTACCTGTGTGAGGTAAGCTGCTGCCTGTGGAGGGGGGGCGGGTTGTGTAAGAAGACTGGACGTGGACTGTACTCCTTGCTGCCAGCTGTCCATTAGTTGTGTCTGAATGGTGAGCTAACGTGATTGAAAGAGAGAGAAATACAAGTGTGCACAGAGAAAAACATGAGATGGTTTGCAGATGTAGGTCTTATTCTTGTCAGCTCAATGTCAGTCTATTCTACAGTCGAGGTGTCCAATCCTGAAAAGTTCAGCTCCAACCCTAAACAACTATGCCTGCTAATTAAGATCTCAAGGAACACTTAATTACCAACATGTGTGTTTTGTTGCAGGGTTGGGACTGAACTCTGTAGAACAGAGATCTTCAACCCTGCTCTTGTCCGGCAAGGTTTATTGCCACCCTGCTTTATCACATCTGCCAAGCGATCCTAAAGAACTTGATTAGCTGGTTTGTGTGCGTCTGATTAGAGCTTGAGCTAAATGAATCAGGAAAGTAGGTCTCCAGAATTTTAATTGTCATTGTCATTTGATTAATCATTTATTGTAACAATTTTTATAGTTATTTGTCATTTTATGATTTTATATTACTTCTTATTTCCTTTCTATTGTTGTTTAATCCTATGATTGTGTGGTTTCAAGGGATGTTTGGCTTTATGAGTTAGAGATAAGAGAACATCTACATTTCAAGGTTTTTAACATCACAGGATTGCTCTTTCCTGGCTTTCTCTGTCAAACTCTCAGGCTGATAGAAGACTTGTGGCAGGGATTTGAGGTCCAGGGTTAGATCTAATATATCTGATATTTCTGACATTGAGATCCGATCTAACATTTTGGCGTAGTCGGCAGGATATCAGAAAACAGAAAATGTAACGGTTTACTTTTGGATGGATGAAAATACAGGCCAAAAGCTGGACGGTATATCATTTCTTTAGTGATGCCTGGACAACTTTACCTGGCCATTGCCTTGCCTGGATCTTAAGGGACAGAGTTGAGAACCCCTGATTTATACTTGGCCAGAATTATCTGCAAACTCGGACCAAGCAATGACAAATCTACAGCTGCGACCCACATTAAGAAGCCCATGAGCTCAGTTATCCAATACAAACCAAACAGACTAGAGAGAAAGTGTGTCCAATCATTACAAGTGTATAAACTGAATCAGTCACATTGGTACCAACATACACACACATCTGGTAGATAAGGTTGAAACAAGTGTACCTGCTGGAAAGATGGTGCAGAGCCTGCCTGGCTCAGATGCACAGGAGCAGTTTGCTGCATGTTCGAGAAGTCGTGGAGTTGCCCGTCTGTTGTGGCATTCGCAGGTGGTTTTGGCAAAAGGTGTAACGCAGGTGTTTGTTGAGGTGCTGATGAGACATGCTGCACGCTAGAGGCTCCACTCTGAAAACTCTGATCCGCAGGCAGCGCTGCTTCTGATTTAGATGGGACAGCTGCGACTGCAGTGCGCTCCACAGGTGGAAATATGTGTGCATTGGCTAGCTCTGCTGTGGCAGGATGGTAACTCGGAGCGGTGACACTCTGCGGCATGAATGCAGGCTGATGCGACACATGGGCCTGCGTGTTCAACTCTACAGTCTGACTTGAAGACGCAAGCTGCTGTGGATTCATGGCTTGTGGAGCCATCAGTATGCCTTGCAGAAGTGCCAGCGGCTGGGGAGTGGACAGAGTCTGTCCGGTGGGCTGTGCAGGGGTCTCGGAGGATGCAGGAGGGTAAGTCTGCACGTGTTGAGCTCCGGAAGGTGCCGCCTGACTTTGGACTCTCAAAACGGCAGGCTGCAGAAGAGCACACAAACTATTGAAAACCGCATACACAGCTATTCCATATAAATAAAACCACAGACACTTACAGCTGCAATAGTGAGTAATATGAAGGCATGCATGCAGACCACACACGACCAGGTTAAGTGATAATGAAAACATGAAGCGATTCACAAAGATGGTTAGCAGCAGCATGATGTCAGGCACATGTTAAGCGTGGTTATTGGGTAGGTTTTGAGGGGAAAATGGACTCCGTTAGAGAACAGCAGTACCCACAGGACTTGGTGAGTACGGTTAAAGAAGTGGAGAAGAAGAACGCATTTAGATTTGAGCAAATTATACTAAGTCCTAGAGGCCCCTGGGAGCAACAGCAGAACCACCACAAAGGATAGGGAAAACCACAGCATTTCCTCCATAAGCAGCAGGGTTACACCTTGTCTTCAGTTGCGGAGTGACCTACCACATGAGTCAGGAAGTTTTCGCTAACACAAAAACTTGCTCTGCGACGTGATGCCAATTCCTCACCAGACGACTCCAAGGCAGGCCCCTCATCACTGCGGCTGCGTGCAGGCCGATAGGACCCTCTTTCTGGCTTGGTCAGTGGGGCTCGTAGAAAGGCAAGAGCAGGCTGACATCTGTGGCCGGTGATGCTCTCCAGAGATTTGTTGAGCTGGGAGAGGTTAGAGGTCTCATTGACAGAGCCCCTGCGAGACCCTGTGGCTGAAAGCATAAGTGAAGAATAGGGCGTATGTCTTCCATCTGCACACGTCCCAAGTAGGAATAACGACAGGCAGGCCTGACATGGGGACGGTGGCTGGTGAGGGGTGGGGTTTAAGGAAAGGCGACGCCCCTTTCTCACCATTGAGACAGGCTCCTCCCCCTTTGTCTCAGAGGACGTCTCCACTGATGTGTCGCTATAGCGGCGGGTCGTAATTGGCAAAGGAACGGGCAGAAAATTCATTGAGCCGGAACTTGATAATCCTCTTTCTGTCGACTCTGATTGGTCAGGTGGTATTTGAAGGAAGGAAGGGCTTGTAGGTCGGAGATGCTCATGGCTTCTGATTAAGTAATTTACAGAGCTTGCATGATGTGGAACCTGGAAGAAAAGCCACTTCTCCAAACTATTATCATGAAATGACAAACAAGGATCTCTAGCACTGAGCTAATAATCAAATCAAGGACACAACAAACATTTTTACACTTGGGGAAATAGTGAGTGATGCTTGAATGTACAACCCCCCCATGCAAGGAATGCTATTTATAGGCAAACATACTGGTTGATGACCAAGTCAAGTCAAGTCAAGTAAAGTATATTTGTATAGCGCTTTTCACAATACAGATTGTATCGAAGCAGCTTCACAGTATAAAATTAAAATAATACAACAAAGTTTGTTTCAAGAGGAATTTATTGATTGATAAAATTAAATTAAATATCCCCAAAATATCCCCAACTGAGTAAGCCAAAGGCAACAGTGGCAAGGAACCTAAAAACTCCATCAAGTGACCTAATGGTGTCCTAAAACTCCATCAGGTGACCTAATGGAGAAAAAAAAAACCTTGGGAGAACCCAGGCTCAGTCGGGGGCCAGTTCTCCTCTGGCATTTATGAGCTCGAGGCCGGATTGTAGTTTGTAAGATTATATGAATGCCTGGCTGAAGAGATGCGACTTTAATCTAGTTTTAAACTGGGAGAGCGAGTCTGAGCAACGAACAGTATCAGGAAGACTATTCCAGAGTTTTGGAGCCAAATGTGAAAATGCTCTCCCTCCTTTGGTCATCCTAGGTATGACCAAAAGCCTTGAATTTAGTGATCTTAAAGAGCGCGATGGATTATAGGGCGATAATAGACTGGAGCTAAGCCGTTTAGGGCTTTATAAGTCAGTAGCAATACCTTGTAATTAATACGGAACTTTATAGGTAACCAATGCAGTGATGATAAAATCGGTGTTATATGATCATATTTTCTTGATCTCGTAAGAACTCTAGCGGCGGCATTTTGGACTAACTGTAGCTTGTTTATTGAGGATGCAGGACAACCAGCTAATAAAGCATTACAGTAATCCAGTCTCGAGGTCATGAATGCATGAACTAACTTTTCTGCATCAGAAACTGATAGCATATTACGTAGCTTAGCAATGTTTCTAAGGTGGAAAAAGGCTGTTTTTGTAACATATGAAATATGATTTTCAAAAGACAGGTTGCAATCGAGTATAACACCCAGGTCTTTTACTGTAGAGGATAAAGTAACAGGACATCCTATGATGTTAAAGTTGTATTGTGCGAGGTTTTGTGGGCGGTTTTTTGAACCGATAAGTATTACCTCTGTCTTGTCTGGATTTAATAAAAGAAAATTACGCGTCATCCAATCTTTTATATCTTTAACACACTCTGTCAATTTGGAAAATTTCGCGTTTTCATCCGGCCGTGATGAAATATATATTTGAGTGTCATCAGCATAACAATGGAAACTAATTCCATGTTTCCTTATAATATTTCCAAGTGGCATCATATATATTGAGAATAACAGAGGGCCTAACACAGATCCCTGCGGCACTCCATAGTTTACTGGAGTTATGGTCGATTTTTCTCCATTTAAATAGACAAAATGGTAGCGGTCAGATAGGTATGATTTGAACCAGCTTAATGCTTGTCCTTGAACACCAGTATAATTTTGTAGTCGATCTAAGAGTAATGTGTGATCTATAGTATCGAACGCAGCACTAAGATCAAGTAAAACTAGTATTGAGATACAGCCTTGGTCAGAAGCTAAAAGTAAATCATTTGTGATTTTAACGAGCGCAGTTTCAGTGCTATGATGCGGTCTGAATCCAGACTGAAACTTTTCATAGATATCATTTTGTTGCAAGAAAGAGCCCAGTTGAGCGGACACCACTTTTTCTAATATTTTAGACATAAATGGAAGATTTGAAATGGGTCTATAATTTGCTCGATTATTATGATCTAATTGTGGTTTCTTAATGAGAGGAACATGACCTAAAGATAAAGACGAGTTAATAATATTGAGGAGAGGCTCTTCCACTACAGGTAACACTTCTTTCAGGGGCCTATACCATGAATCCGGTTTAGGTGGCTAGCCAGCTATGTTTCAGTTTAGTTTCCGCCAACCCTGGGTTTTAGGTACTATGAAAGTAGCTTGGCTTTAATCGGTGTTCGTAACTATGGTATCTTACGCTGCACGGCTAACCTGCTCCGGGGCAGGTTATGTTCTGGATTCAAGATCTCAGACTGAAGTTTGACCAATCAGCTGAGAGCAAAGAAACATATAGGTGACGTAACTTATTCCCAGTGTCTGTTACAATGACTTCACCTTTTCTTCCAAATCCGGTAGACATCTCAGCGCAAATTGTTTGACGAGCACTTCGTAGAGAAAGAGTTTTTAGCCAGACAAAATCCCCTTGCCTTTCCTGATAGTTATTTGTATGAAAGATACAGATTTTCCGCGGAAGGAATGTCTTATCTTTGCGAACTTCTTGAGCCGCACATAAAGAATTTAACACGTCGCATCTATGCACTTACTGTAACGCAAATGGTATTGCGTTGCGTTGCGTTGTTTTGTTTTTTTTTGCAAGTGGTACATACTTGCACGGTGGGTGACGCACAGAAGCTATAGGGGAAAACACGGTTTGTCGAACCATTCGTAAGGTGGTCCTCGCTCTGCAGGAGTACATGAATAGTTTCATTAATAGTGTTCCCCGGACATTTATCGGCCATGTCGATAAAAGAGGGCTTTTATAAAATTGCCGGTAAGATATATTGATAGGGTGACATCACATGAACACATTATTTTTTTTTTTCAAAAAGCAAATTGCACAAATGTACTATACAATATAATACATGTGAAGAATTTTTTTTAATCTTTATTATTATTCTGTTAATCTTATGATAGGATTCCCTAGCTTTCTTAGTAGTACAAATACGTTCTATATTTATGTAAAATTATGTATGTATGTGTAGCCTATGTGTAATATAGCCTATAGCCTATTTTTATAATATCTAAAAAATGTGCATGTATCATTTTTTATATATTATAAAAATAGGCTATAGGCTATATTACACATAGGCTACACACATACATACATAATTTTACATAAATATAGAACATATTTGTTTAACTTACACATTAACAATCAGCAATCTTTCTCCAACAGTCCTCTCTTGCTTTGGCAGCAGAGACCGTATTGTTTCGAGCTTGAAATACATATTTAAATTCATCGTAATTCTGAATGATTATCTCTTGCTCCTCCGCGGAAAAATATATCGCTCTCGACCCGCGATTGGTTGTTCAGTGTCGACGTCACTCTTTTATGTGCATGCGCGCGTGGAGTAATCATAGCTTGAGGATCAAAGCCTGAGTTGACAGAGAAAGTTGATGAGCTGCATCATGGTACCAATAAAGCCTGATAGCATCGGTTTGGTTTTGTCAACTCAAAACTAATCCTGTAACCCCGAGTTTGTTCAGCTACCTTCATGGTACAGGCCCCAGTAGTTTAGTTGGTATAGGGTCTAATAAACATGTTGTTGTTTTAGATGAAGTGATAAGTTTATTTAACTCTTTTTGTTCTATAGTTGTAAAGCACTGTAATTGTTCTTGCGGGGTGATAATTGAAGCTGAATTATAAGGCGCGATTGAAGATTGAACGTTTACAATTGTGGTTCTGATGCTTTCTATTTTCTCAGTGAAGAAGTTCATGAAATCATTACTACTGAACTGTAACGGGATATTTTGTTCGGGTGACGTCTGTTTATTTGTTAGTCTAGCCACGGTGTTAAATAAAAACCTTGGATTGTTTTGGTTGTTTTCTATTAGTTTGCGGAGGTGCTCAGACCTGGCTGCTTTTAGGGCCTTTTTATAACGTGACATACTGTCTTTCCACGCGATTCTAAAGACCTCTAAATTAGTTTGTTTCCATTTACGCTCTAAAATACGGGTTTCTCTCTTTAAAACATGCGTAGTATTGTTATACCATGGTGCTTTCATTTTCTCTCTGACCTTTTTTATTTTAATAGGTGCAACCACATCCAATGTTCTAGAGAGAATGGTGCTCATAGTGCTAGTTAGTTCTTCTAGTTCATCTGTTTGTTTGGGTTCAGGCAGCAGCTGAGACAGATTAGATAAGCAATTTGAGAAATTATCTATGGTGGATGGAAGGATTGTTCTGCCTGGTCGATAACGCGACGCCGCATGACATATTACAGCAGTACGTAATATGCAAGTTACCATGTAGTGATCAGTGACTTCATCACTTTGTGGAATGATATCTATATCGGTTGGATCGGTTCCATGATATAATTAAATCGAGTGTATGATTAAGACGATGTGTTGGTCCGGTGACGTTTTGCTTGACCCCAAATGAATTTAATAAATCTGTAAACGCAGCCCCTAACGCATCATTTGGATTATCTACGTGTATGTTAAAATCTCCAACAATTAATGCTTTATCGACATTGACTAATAGGTCTGAGAGAAAATCTGCAAACTCTTTTAGGAAATCAGCGTAAGGCCCTGGCGGTCTATATACGGTAGCCAAGGCTAGAGATAATAGGGATGTTTTTCTAACATCTAAGAGCGTAACATTTAGTACAAGTACTTCAAATGAAATAAACTTATAACCCGTTTTCTGAGTAACATTGAGAATATCTCTATAGATGGTTGCAACACCTCCACCACGGCCAATCAGACGGGGCTCATGCTTATAACAGTATCCAGATGGAATAGACTCATTAATACCGAAATAATCATTTGGTTTAAGCCAGGTTTCAGTAAGGCAAAGTACATCGAAGCTATTATCTGTGACTATTTCATTTACAATAACTGCCTTAGGTGTGAGTGATCTAATGTTTAGAAGAACTAGCTTTAGAAATAATTTTTGTTTACTAATAGCAACATTTTCTGTTTTAATAACAATTAGATTTTTCCTAGATCCTGCAGTAGATTTATTATTTGATATCACTAAACGAGGAATAGACACGGTTTCTATGCAATGTTCTACACTAGTATTTATATCAGTTGAATTGGTGCAGCAGAGACTATGATTTGGACTTTTGGTTACTAGTCAAAGGGTATTTAACATTTTGGAGATGTTATCTGACAGAAGATCCGCTCCGAATCTGCTTGGGTGTAAGCCATCAGCACGGAAAAGCCTAGGACGCTCCCAAAACAGATTCCAATTATTTACAAAGAGCAGTTTCTGCTCATTGCACCATGACATGAACCATTCATTTAGCGCAAATAATCTGATGAACTTTTCATGCCCTAGTCGGTACGTGGGAAGCGGTCCTGACACAATGATCGTTGTTTCAGGTGATGTGCTGCGTACCGTATCGATCAGATTCCTGAAGTCTTTCTTCAGAATCTCCGTCTGGCGCAGCCTGATGTCGTTCACTCCCGCGTGCAGGACCACAGTTCCGACGCGCTCGTCACCGTTCAGGATCTCGGGAACGCGAGCAGCGATTTCAGAAACACGAGCACCAGGAAAGCAGTGACTTTGCACCTTACTTTTACCTAACGTAGCGTGTACGTGCCGAACGATGGAATCGCCGATGATCACAGCATCGCGTTCTGTTTCGCGTAGAGGGGAGAAGCGGTTTTGTGTGGATAACTCGAAAACCGGGAGGGTCGGAGAAAGTCTTGGTCTAAACCTGACTCGCGTCTTCCGCTGCGGAACCACCCAGGCTTTGTGGTGGCGTGTTGGAGCCGGAGTGAACGAGACCATGGCTGATTGCGACCGATGCTGAGGAACGCACGGAGTAGACGCGGTCGGAGTCAGCGGGTTAGTAACGTTAAACACTGATTTGTGTGCATCGGCGCGTGATGTTTCAAGAGCTAAACACCGGTCTCTCAGCTCGGCCTGTCTCAATAAAAGGTCGTGGATCTGTTTCTCAACAGCTTCCAGCTCAGACTGCAGTGCGTGCAGCTCAAATGTGTCCTCACCTGCACCAAAAGGTAGACTACTTACATCTGATATATTCGCCATTTTAACAGATGGACAGTGAGTTAGCAACGAAGCTACCAGTGATGCTATCAATATTAATACTAATTTATGACTGAAGTCTTGGATATAATCCGTTTTATTTTATTAATCCGACCAACACTGTACAGTTACAAAGCTGCACAACAGTGTCATTATGAATGATGGTCTATATTTAGTATAATTCCTCTGTATAAAAGCTATGCAAGTACAAGCATGCATGGGTACGTGCAAGCAGAGGAATGCTAACTTTACATATCAGCAGTTTATCATCAGTAACCATGATGGGTAAGTGATACGAACCTCCTGGGCTGTGGTGGAGACTGAATCCTGTAGTGACTGGTATATGACACTGTGCAGACCACTGCTGTGGGAGTCAGAGTACACGGTTGAGCCGATGCCACTGTCAGCTAGAGGGAGACAGAGAGACACACATGGACTATAACAAAGATCTGAGACAATCAATGCCACTTGTCCCTCAGGTCCCTCAGATTGGATATTGTTGTTAGTGAGTCTGTGACAATAGTTTCAAGTTGAGCTATAGAAGTCAACATTTGAAGTGGATCAAAAAAGTTCATCAGAGTTGTCCTAAGACAAGAATGGGTATTGTTCAAAATTCATTTATAACTATGATGAAAGGTTTTGATCCACTTCAAATGTTGACTACTGTAGCTCACAGGCGCCCACGCTTACATGTGGTGGATGTAGTCATGGCACTAAGCTGGCACACGCGGGCATGCTGGTCCACCTCAGTCTCTTCGGGCTCCACCAGACAGGGTGGTTCGCAGAGGACTGGTACCGTCCCGGCTGGCATGGACGGGGCAGTGCCACCCTGAGAGGCCCTCGGCACCGTCCGCTCCCTGCGCCATTTGATCAGAGCCACCCTGTCACGGATAGACTTGCCCACAATCTTTGCATCGCTCTCATGGAAGAAACCAGACTCAACCTGACAGAAGCACAAGAGGGGGCTGGTGTGAACACGCACTTTTAGAGCAGACAGGAAGAAATGAGGGCTCTATTTTAGGAACAGAGGAATGAATCTTGCAGTATTAAAGGAACATTTCACAGAGACAAGCAAGAGTCTGTGGGGGAAAGCTTCAACTAGACACACTGCGCACACACAGAGGAGAAATATGACTAATGAGAACAAGAATAATTGTTTAAAAAAAGAGAATAAAAGGAAACTGTGCTGTTTCTACTAAATAAATGTAAATAAAAAAAATAAGTTGAAACAATATTCAATATATATTATATTATTTAAAAAAATTACATGGTTCTTTATTTAAACAGAAAAATAATTGAATTATTTAATTATTTCAATACATAATCAGCAATGAGAATTACCAGAATTGAAAAAAGAATACAAAGAAAAAAGCACATCATGGCTGCTTTTGTTGTGCTGTCTATAATCAATAAATTAAAATAAACAAATTGTTGAAACATAACATTTAATACATATTATTTTAAAAGTTACATGTTTTTATTTACATAAAAAAATATTGCTGCGTTAATACATAATTAACAAAATTATGAAGTACTAGAATTACTTCAAAAAAGGGGGAAAAAGAATCATGGCTGCTTTTGTTGTGCCGTCTCTAATAAATTTAAATAAAAGTAAGTTGATAATGAGAATTAATACATATTTTAAAAGTTATATTGCTGATTATGTATTTTTTAAGTAAAAAAAATAAACAATGAGAATTACCAGAAAAAGAAAAAAAGGAAATCATGGTTGCTTTTGTTGTGTCTCTAATAAATTAAATTAAATCTGAATGATTTATTAATAAAATTTCTCCCTACAGAGAATTGTGGGGGGAAATGTACTTAACATTCATTAAAAAGAAAGTACTGGTAATTTAGTTTTTTGTGAGATTCACCAAAGTACGCTTAAATGCATGAAGCGCTAGGGGGAAAACAGCAAAATGGAAAGATCAATATCTGTGTACCGAACAAACGTCTGACAGGGTGAAGCGTGAGACGTGTGGACTGTGGTTTGTGTCGATCAGTGTGAATATCAGCTGTAGACTCATTTTCCCTTCAGCAAACATTCACACACACATTACAGTGCTCAGATTACATAACACGTGATTACGGCAAAAGGATTTTCCAATCCGACCTGGGTCCAGGAGGCCACATACCCCCGAGACCAGGGTTTAATATATAACGTGCACAGGCGGCTTTGGCTGCTTAGCATGAGCGTATCTAGTGTGAAGATCTGAAAACAGGTTTGGTCGTAACTCAAGCAGGGGATCCAGAGTTCCTCAGAAAGCGAGGGAGGTTGTTATGAATCTCAAACTCAGGACCAGATCAAATCTAAGCAGGAAAATGGCATCGCAGGCGGAGGTTACGAGAGGATAGAAGGTGTTTGTTAAGGGAATAAACATCCACCTCTCCAATGGAATAACCCAAAGCTGGCCAGAACATCATTCCGTTCAAAAATCATCTCAATTCTGTTGTGTTTCATAACGGAGGCGTGAAATATCTCTCCATCAGCGCTCATAGCTAAGAGACAATAGAAGCAGGAAGACATCAGATTTCATGAGCCATGACACTTATTGACTGTTTTTGTGGTGTTCACATTCCACAGGTGAATCTGGTTTAAAAGGTTATTAGTTCTGGCTCTAAATTCAGACAGAATAAACACACCTGAAGGTAAATGTTGGGTTGAAAATAACGATTCTCATTTTCATAAACCGATATTGATCCTTCAATCCCAAGTTCAATCTTTTCAACTAAACTTATCACTATACTTTTGATATGAAACTAAGCTTTCAAATTCTGTCACTGAATTGAGTCCATAAATGTGTGTGTGTGTTTAACGTGTGTGACAGATGAATGATCATCTCTTCCTCTTCACTACTAGTTACAGCAGCAAATAAACATCAGTGAACATCAGAAGGAAAGTTGAAAGATACAGAACAACTTCCTGAACTCAATCATGACTCATGAAATCCATCAATCCGTGTTTCATCCGTCAATAACACAGCCGGAGAACAATAACTATAACGTCACACGGTTCTGTCCTATTATTTGCTTTAGTTTTGGTCTTTGATATTGAAATGCTGTTGTATATTATGTGTTGCTGTATGATTGCTTTATTTCTTGCGAAGTGACCTTGAGATATTGAAAGGTGCTATATAAATAAAAAATTATATATAAGCACTATAATAAATCATTTTAGTTTTACTTGACATGCTTTAATAATGAGTTTATTCAAATGTTAAATATAGAAGAACCGGTTATGACAGCCACTGTTCATTTATAAATTTATGTTAAAAACGATTTGGACTACAAACATGTCATTAAATGTTTGTACGCAAATCATTTGTCAATATTAACCTGTAATATTACAGTAATGTAGCGACTGACGAGGTTACCACAACGCAGCATTAGGAGAGATTTCTTCCTTTGAGAGAAATGGACATGTGCTGTACCTGATATATGTCCAAATCAATCCACATCGAATCAAGATCAGAATTGAATTGCAATCTGGTGAATCAAACTCGAATCGAATCATGAAATTTATATTAGGAATTTATATTTAGAAATGTATATTTATATTCAAATATTAGTAAGCTGGATTCAGATCTGGGTCGTCCACATTAGCACATGACGCACAGCAAGTGCAGTTCTATCGTATATGTTATAGCGGACGAGCTCGGTGGCACGGGTAACGCTGGTGAAGTCTCTAAAACACGCACCATCTCCTGTGCCACGGCTTCAGGAACCTCTTTCTCCAGGTCGAAGCTGAACTCGATGGCTCCTCCGTCCCTGTACTTGCCCTTCAGCTTGCGAGGATCCTCCACCCACAGCTTCAGCGCGATGGACATCTTCATCCCGTCGTCTTCCTCCGCCAGCTCCACACGCACACCCGTGTCCTCAGCGAAGAACGCGTGATTCAACAGGTCCTTGATGGTGTACCTGTGGACAGAGAGTTAGAGAGAAGGTTACCGGACGTACATGTTCCAGGATACAGTGAAAACTGGTGCTTAACCTTCAGGAAATGATGACACACAAACTAGGAGAGTTAACCCTTGTGCATCAGTTAAAAACAAAAAGTTACAAATAGGTCCATAGTGGTATAATATCCAAAACTGTATAATATTTGAAGCTTGGGAGCTTAAAAAGTTTAAAGTTTAAAGTAAAACCAAAAAAAGTTGAACACTATTCAACTGCAACTGCATTCACTACATGAAAACTATTTTATATAAAATATACACAGGTGAAACTCAAAAAAATTGAATATCGTGCAAAAGTTCATTTATTTCAGTAATTCAACTTAAAAGGTGAAACTACTATATTATATAGAAAATTGCATGCAAAGTGAGATATTTCAAGCCTTTATTTGTTATAATTTTGATGATTATGGCTTACAGCTTATGAACTTTTTCAACATTTCTGAGATTTTGAATTTGGGGTTTTCATAAGATGTAAGCCATAATCATCAAAATTATAACAAATAAAGGCTTGAAATATCTCACTTTGCATGTCATTTCTATATAATATATTAGTTTCACCTTTTAAGTTGAATTACTGAAATAAATGAACTAAAAGTTCAAAGTGATCATAAAATCATTGAGCTAAAAAAAATAAGCAAAGCCATTAATCTAAACGAGTTGTGTTCCAGGAACACAATGCTCAACAACATGCTTTCAGTGACAGATTTCCCCCGTTAGATGCAGCAAAACTGATGCACACACCAGGGTTGGATTTAAGTTTTCATCTCTCATTTATTACAAGCATACACAATTTTTTTATTACACACACACACACACACACACACACACACACACACACACACACACACACACACACACACACACACACACACAAACAAACACACACACACACAAACACACACACACACACACACAAACCACACTCTGACATCCATATAAACACACCAACACAATTATAGCTGGATAATTTATCCAATTGGCTCTATATATATATATATATAATATGCAGAAGCAGAAAACAGGAATAAAGCGAGTATTTGAATTATAGGCCAAACCTGAGAAAATGGCACTGATCATTTTTTTTTACAATTTTTAATTTTGAAGCCTTTCCAACAGAATGAAAGACTATTAATAAAGATTGCAACATTTTATAGTTAAATGGCCCTTATAGTAGAAATTGCGGTTTTAATGGATTTCAATGGGTTCAAAAGCTGCTGAGAGGAACTATTTTTGTGTTGCTAGTGCAAATTGCTAAATAAATTTATTTTAAAGGAAATGGGGGTGAAATAGTAAAATTCCAATATAAATACACACCTGTGCCAAAATGTATGCAGTTGGCATTAACACAGGCAAAATGATCAAAAAACAAGGGTTGAATGACTCTGTATATCATACAGTGACTTGAGAAGCCGTCGGTAACTCACCGCTCCTCCTTTTTCTGACAGATACACTCTCCGATGATCTCCTTCACCTCAGGGTCCATCACCTTGTTATAGCTGGCAGGCTTCACTCCCTGAGACACACATTAAGAGCCGTTACTGTCGGACACAATCACACGTGTTCGTGAGGAACACACCCAAACTGATGCTGTCATTCGCTGATACTCTTCTCCTCCGGTGAGCCGAGTCTCAAACACCTGACGCGCACTGAACTCATCATTACACAGATCTGTGAACCGGAGCGATGCTCAGCTTATCAGGACATAAACATTACATTTCAGTCACAAAAAGCTATCGTTCAACTTAGAATATAGTGCACAAATTGTATGGACTATTTTTACTGTAATATTTTGGTGGGATTTTTTTCTTCATTATGAATTATCACTGTATGAAAAAAAGATTATTTTGTTCTCAATAGAAAAACAAACACCATCTGACAGGTTTGAAAGTGAATGAGGGAGAGTAAATAACTGAGATCTTACTTTTTGAGTTAACTATCCCTGATATTTATCCCTGGAAAAAACTGATATTTGTTCTTGTTTTAACCATAAACCCACTTCATTTTTATCAGTTTTTCATAAAACAATACTTAATATCTTCAGTCATTTTGCTTCTCCAGTAAATGTATCTGGATTTAAGAATGTTTGGATATTTGTACTGGAAAACAAGACAAAAATATAATAATATAAAATGCATCCTACTATGTAAACAAGTAATTGCTTAACTAAGTTTTTACTTTATTGCCGTTATTAATTATTAACCAACTCTGCATGTGTGGATGACACCACATATTGACACCATTATACACAAACAAACAAATAAATCTCACCAGGGATCATGTGCTGAATCATTTACTTTTATAAACTAATGGCAAAGCAAATATTTTCTGGAAATATTTATTTCATATGAAGTTTTTTTTCCTATTTCAAACCATTTCAGATGCATCACTTTTCACAAAGAATATAATTCTAACGCAACATGTTTAAATGATAGTTGTATGGAACTGTAATGTGGTCAAAAATCATCTGAAAAATAATCTGTCAACCAATTTTAGAATTTATTTGTTTTTTAATTAAACAAATGTTACCAGTGAACAACATAAAATCTCATTTAGTGTCATGAATGTTTAATTTTTTTGACGGATATCATCAGCAGCAGGACCAGGGTCTGTGTAGAAAGTATTCTTCCTCCAGTGAAGTGAAATGATGGCACTGGTGTTGAAGTGCAGGACTTACACTGGTGACTTTACGGTAGATCTGAGCCGCGTTCTGGCACTCGGAGTACGGGTATTCAGACGTGGCCATCTCCAGCATGCACATGCCAAACGCATAGACGTCCACGGCCTCGTCGTAATGCTCCTCGTACATCTCCGGGGCCATGAACTCCGGCGTACCTGGACAAATCAAAGGATGAAATACTCTTCTGATACACAGAGAAACATGTATCTTATATAAAGCTCTCAATTTAGAAACATACACCATCTGATAATGCATACAATACATTACAAAGATATACAAAGGTACTTCAGTAGGCATTATAAGGAGGGAAGATGAAAAGAAAATGCAATAGAAACTTTTCAGAATATAAACAACAGCGCCACGTTTTTACTCTGAAACGCGACTTTGAAATGCGATTCCTAATTTAAGACCTCTTGAAATGACCTTTAAGACTTTTCTTATACCATTTAAAGTCCGCCTGTGGTGAAAATCCAACTTTTAAATGTAGTGTATATGTGGTGTTTTTAATATTGGTAATATTAATATATGTTTATTTTAAGACAAACCATGTGTAAGTCGACAGCATTGCTGAGTATTTCCTCCTTTTTTCAAGAAAATAAAAAACACTTAAATATGTAATTTTGGTGATGAAAGATGAGTTTTAAGGGATAAAATGATTGACTACAGGGAGACTTTAAGATATTGTGAATATTGAATTTGATCAAACTGAATTTAAGACTTCGAGGACCCATGGGGATCATGGAAACATGGTAAAATGTGTTAAAAGCAAAATCAAATGAACCCGAATAATTAATAAAAACTCTGGATCCAGAACAGCTGTATATGAAGTGCCTCACCGATCACACTCTTGGCGAAGGAGGCTCGCTTGAGTGTAGCCAGACCCAGGTCGCCGATCTTGACGCTGCCCGTGGGACCCGTGATGAAGATGTTATCACACTTCAGGTCCCGGTGGATGATGGGAGGAGTGCGCGTGTGCAGGAAATGCAGACCTTTGAGAATCTGACGGCACCAGCTGCGCAGAACTTTGGGTTTCATCACCTTAAAGCGTTTCAGATACCTGGAGGAAACAATGAGTAGCACTTATAACTGATAATCAGCATTACTTGTAATCATTTCACCACTGCTTAACATCTACAGTATGTCCATTTAACTGAATATATGACATTAACCACAAAACATGTGCTATATTATATCTGTGTATCACTGTCATATGGACTTTGACACACTCATCTCTGGCTGAGAACAGAATACTTATTTAACGGTTACATAAATACAAGAGCATCATAAAAGCACCGTAAACTTCCATACCTTCAGTCTGTATGGCTCGTACACTATATTGCACGTCTTCTGAAGTCATACGATATACATAGAGTCTTCCTTTCTCTTTCTCCAACATGCATTTTCAAAGTATGATGAGCGAACGCAAAAACGCAGAGCTGTCATATGACTTCAGAAAACTGAATATAGTCTCATGGACTATGAAACCACTTTATATGAACTACTATGTAATAACATTTAAATGAATCCTTTGATACAGCAGCACTTCTTGTGTAATATTATTATAATATATATTATAATATATTATAATATAATAAATATTATAATATAAAAGTGTTTTGCACTACAGCGCATTAGTGTCCGCCCACTTTTTCAGCGGCGTTGGTTCCGGAAGTATTTTTTCCATTAATTTCTCCCATAGGGATTTTCTTTAGAGGGGAGGGGAGGTATAATGTCAATATAAAGTTGTCACTTTTTGAGGGTGAGCAAAAACGCACCGTTTTGTGTGTGTCCCTTTAAATGCAAATGAGCTGCTGCTCCCGGCACAGGGGGCGGAGCTTCAAGAGCTTGCACTCACACACACATATGCACTGAACATTTCAAAAACGTTTAGCCTTTTATGTTCAAACCAGAGTCAGACAATGATGGAGAGACTCAAGAAGTGACAACATGTAGAAGCAACAGGACATTTCTGAATGGTTAGTTGATGAGTTTATGTTGCTGATGTGTAGTTATCTTCTAGTTGATTGATTAGCATTTTCTGTCTTGATAATCTATAAATCGTGTTCTGGGGGCGGGTTTATGTAAATTCTGGGGTTTGTGATGTCACTAACCCGGGAGGAATGTGGTGTAGTCTCTACCAGCCGTTTGTTGTAGTTCTTAAAAAGTGATTTCTTTAAAAGTAAATATCTCCCTTTGTTCTGAACTTTGAGCGTTGTAACTTTGCAGATGTTGTTTATGATCAAACAGCAACATTACACACTAACTAAAGCTAGAAAAGTCAAATCATAATCAACCACCCCTTTAAAGTCTTTGTTTTAGCGTTATAAGCCATGAACCAAACCAACCAGCTATGAGGAGAATCACAGCACTACAAACTTTAATTTGAAGCTTGTGAGAGAGCAAGACCTACAATCCCATGATGCATTGCAAACAGCATAATGCAATAAAACATGATGGAGAAATAGCCTATAAAACTGCTTATTTACAAATGTTGATATATATATATATATATATATATAAACAACATATTGTAGTTTTTTTTGCAGAATATTCTTTGAGAGATTAGGGTGACCAATTTGATTACATCATCTGCGGTGCTTCATGGGAGTGGGCGGAGCTAACAAGATATTTTGGTGTGTTTTGCTTGTGGCGACTCTCTGATTGGAGGGTTTTTCTGTACAGCATTATGGGTAATGTAGTTTTCACCACAAATACCGCTGTCAAACAAGCAAATACCACAAAAGCAAATCCAAGCTCGTCACTCACAGAAGGTGTGTTTAAACACTTATAACTTATTGTTTAAAATCAATTTCCTAGAAAATTTGTGGAGTTTTTACTTCCAGA
Organism: Leuciscus leuciscus; assembly: GCF_965113295.1. NCBI lineage: Eukaryota > Metazoa > Chordata > Actinopteri > Cypriniformes > Leuciscidae > Leuciscus > Leuciscus leuciscus. The sequence goes on along the minus strand of NC_138737.1, from coordinate 41,283,497 downwards.
ACCCAAATGTTGCGTACCTGGATGACTTCAGGGCGCTTTTATGTATGTTTTGGAGATTGACAGGTCTGTTCAATAAGAACTATCACTGTATGAATAAAAAATAAAAAATAAAAAATAAAAAATATAATACATAAAATATAAAAATCCAATATAAAAAAACCCCCGAAAACACTACCACACTTGCTTCCCAAACTGAATGTGACTCAAATGTCGGTGTCCTGTGGGAATCTCCTCACGTTTTGAGCGTTCCTGACGTCATGAGCTCTGTGACCAGAACGATGCACTTCTTGCCCTTCAGCGGACACTCCCAGAAGTCATAGAAGCGCACGATATTCGGGTGCTGGAGACCCTTCAACATCTCGGCCTCCTCTTTAAAGCGCTGCCGCTCCGCCTTCGACAGCTTGCGGTCCTGAAACACACACACACACACACACACACACACACACACACACACACACACGATTAAAACACTCGGCCGGACACACGCGGTCACTCTCAGGAGAAAAGGTTCTACACAGAAGCTTAAAGGGTTTCGTCAGACTCTTCATATTTTTTATTATTTTTTATTTTGATCAAATTTTATAAATTAAACCACATGTAAAAATTCTTTATCACAAATTTTTTTAAAATAACCAGTTAAACATGACTGTATTATGCAATCATTTAAGACATTTCCCCTTATGTAGAAGCTTTTTGCTGTAATGGTTCTTTAAAACTGAGTCTAGAACCGTAGAGTTCTATAAAGAACCCACTGAACCTGGAAGTGGACTGAGACCCAGATATATAAACATCAAACATCAAACCAAAGAAAGATCTTCACACTCCATCATAAGCTGGATATTAAATCACCCTGAATCCGCTGAGTGACTGTAATGAGACAGAGAGAGATGGAGAGGCTGGAGCTCCAGCACTGAAGGCTTGTGATGTCATCATGTACTGAGTGTCTCTTCTTCAATAAGCGAGATCTTCCTCTGATGTCTCGTGTCGGTTTACACACACATTAACAGCACGTTTAATCATATAGCGACACGTTTCACAACCCAGTCAATCCCTGGTGGAGAACATCAAGTCCACTTGAAGTGTTGTTTCGTGCCGACTCTAAGCAGTGTGTAGGTGTCGTTTAAGGCTCTAATGTGTTCAAGAAACTATATGAGTGTGTCGGTGTCTGAGAGAGAGTTTGAGTGTGTGTGAGAGTTTATGCGTGTGTGAGAGTGTGTGTGTGTGTGTGGGAGTCTGTGAGAGGTTTTTCCGTGTGTGTGTGTGTGTGTGTGTGTGTGTGTGTGTGTGTGTGAGAGAGTCTGTGAGAGGTTTTTCCATGTGTGTGTGTGTGTGTGTGTGTGTGTGTGTGTGTGTGTGTGTGTGTGTGTGTGTGTGTGTGTGTGTGTGTGAGAGTCTGTGAGAGGTTTTTCCGTGGGTGTGTGTGTGTGTGTGTGTGTGTGTGTGTTTATGTGAGTGTGAGTGTGAGAGTGTGTTGTGTGTCTGTGTCTGTGTGAGGTTTTTCCATGTGTGTGTGTGTGTGTGTGTGTGTGTGTGAGAGAGAGTCTGTGAGAGGTTTTTCCATGTGTGTGTGTGTGTGTGTGTGTGTGTGTGTGTGTGTGTGTGTGTGTGTGTGTGTGTGTGTGTGTGTGTGTGTGTGTGTGTGTGTGTGTGTGTGTGTGTGAGAGTCTGTGAGAGGTTTTTCCGTGGGTGTGTGTGTGTGTGTGTGTTTATGTGAGTGTGAGTGTGAGAGTGTGTTGTGTTGTGTTGTGTGTCTGTGTCTGTGTGAGGTTTTTCCATGTGTGTGTGTGTGTGTGTGTGTGTGTGAGAGAGAGAGTCTGTGAGAGATTTTTCCGTGTGTGTGTGTGTGTGTGTGTGTGTGTGTGTGTGTGTGAGAGAGAGAGTCTGTGAGAGGTTTTTCCGCGTGTGTGTGTGTGTCAGAGAGAGAGTCTGTGAGAGATTTTTCTCTCTCTGTGTGTGTGTGTGTGTGTGTGTGTGTGTGTGTGTGTGTGTGTGTGTGTGGTTTTTCCAGCTGCAGCAGCCTCATGAATTATGCAGTGTTTCAGGGAGTGTTGGAGTCTCTACATGCAGCTTCATCTCTCTGTTAGCAGGACTGGAGTGATCTCTGCTTCTCCTGCATCTCTTCTGCCAGTAACGCCTTCAAACAGGAGATTATCACACACACGTCACATGTCTGAGGCTGGTAGAAGAGAAGCATGTCAGCCACTGAGAACAGAAGAGCAGAGCTGCACACTTCCTTCAACTTACACAAGGAGTTGCATAAATACTTAAAAAAAAAAAAAAAAAGAAATACAGCAGTTTATAATGTCAAACGTGTTACAGGCGTTGGATTGGGACTGGAGGGATTCAAGCACGTGCCAAACCCCGTCCGCCCGTATAAGGTTATTCCCAATCTTTCAAACCATGTTAGTCATGTTCACTTGTATCCGTATGAGGGAGAGAGAGTGAGATAAGAGACGGGATGCAAGTTCACGTTTTTAGTTCATGCGTGAACTTCCCTAAACATTCAAGTTCTGTCACTGAATTCTGTCCATAAATGTGTGTGTGTGTGTGTGTGTGTGTGTGTGTGTGTGTGTGTGTGTGTGTGTGTGTGTGTGTGTGTGTGTGTGTGTGTGTGTGTGTGTGTTAACGTGTGTGACTGATCATCTCTTCCTCTTCACTACTAGTTACAGCAGCAAATAAACATCAGAAGGAAAGTTGAAAGATACAGAACAACTTCCTGAACTCAATCATGTCTCATGTGATCCATCAATCCGTGTTTCATCCGTCAATAACACAGCCGGAGAACAATAACTATAATATCACGGTCACATTTACCTCAGGAAGGACATTCAGTGTCCATAAACTCAATAGTCAGCCAGAAAAATAAGAACTATAGAGAAGAGCATTTCGCTAAATACATGCACTATAGTAAATATTCATTATATTTTTACTTAACCGGTTTAATGTAGCAATATCTACTTTATTTGAATAAATCTGCTATTAAAATAAGTTATGCCAACCATAGTTTAAATGTTTATATTTCAACAGTGAATTGGAGTAGAAACATATCATTTAAAAGTTAAAGCTAATTTAAATGTTTGTTTACAAATTAGTTTTCAGCCTGTAATATTACAGTAGCAACTGACAAGTTCATAGATCTTCCCAAAGTGGACATGTACTGTACCTGACATACATCCAAACTAATCCAGATCAAATCTGACTGAATCAAAAGAGGAATTTAATCAAATCAAGCTTGTGAATCGAAATTGTATTGGATCGTTAAATGCGTTAAATCGTTAAACATTCATGAATAGATATAAAACATCTTCACTAACAGTCTTTTCAACATCACAGTTTCATTATTTCTCTTACAATCCCTCAGATTATCACAGAAGTGCTGGGAGAAAAGACTATAGTTCAGATATAAACACTGATGTCTACAGTAGAGATCACAATAGAGCAAATCAGCTTTTGAAAGCAAATTGACGCTACAAATAAAGATTGTATTGATTACATCGTTACACCAGTAGGTGGCGACAGGAGACTGTTCAAATATGTGTTTGTCATTGAATCATTCACTCAAGAGATTTGTTTAAAAAAAACGCTGATTCATCCAGTAATGAAACAAGTCAAGTCTTTATGATTTTTGTATATATATATATATATATATATATATATATATATATATATATATTCATATTAAGCAATTAACAGTTTGTCAGACTCAGAACCTCCAGTAAATTACATCAGATTTGGAAATTTCCAGTTCAGAATTGGAAATTCATGGTACATTTTGATATTTGATATAAGGATGTAGTGTAACGATGAATTATTATTTTTTCCGAAGTGTTGACAACTTAGTGTTAACTAATATTTGTTATAAACTGGAACTACCAACAAAAGATTAGTGCATTCCTGGAACTGGGCGTCGTTACACTTCATCCTTATCCATCGCTTTCTGCAGGACTTTTACAAGCTTTTCCCAAATCACTGAAGAGACGTCGACGTCCGGGTTAGCGGTAGCATTAGCCGTCAGGCAAGTCCAATGCCTCGTTTTATGAGTACAGAACCTATTTGTGCCACTGTAGAAGTTTGGTATCATTCTGGGCATTATTCCGGGCAGCATACTAGAGGCACGCAGCTCGCAAGTGGTTTTCTCTAGAATACCTTGTTCTCCTGATATTTCAGTGCTCTATTTTAGCCAAGGTAAGGCCATCTTCGATTCTCTTGTTCTTTTCTAATTTTAATTTCACATAATCCTGTATTTCAGTTAGACGCATTGGCACTTTAGAGAAATAGCCGCGAACGAAACACACGTAAATGTTTATAGCAATCTAATTTGCACGTAACTTAAGCCCTTGCTCCTAGCACTTCAGATTTGACACATTTTGCCGTTATTGACTTAATTGCCCGAACGAAACAGCATCTGTAAGAATTGATAGATATAAATAGAAGGGCTTCAGATCACTTCAATAGGACCAGCGGGCAGCATACTAGAGGCACGCAGCTCGCAAGTGGTTTTCTCTAGAATACCTTGTTCTCCTGATATTTCAGTGCTCTATTTTAGCCAAGGTAAGGCCATCTTCGATTCTCTTGTTCTTTTCTAATTTTAATTTCACATAATCCTGTATTTCAGTTAGACGCATTGGCACTTTAGAGAAATAGCCGCGAACGAAACACACGTAAATGTTTATAGCAATCTAATTTGCACGTAACTTAAGCCCTTGCTCCTAGCACTTCAGATTTGACACATTTTGCCGTTATTGACTTAATTGCCCGAACGAAACAGCTGTACTCACTCAAGCGGTGAGAGCATTATCTGTATATCTGTGTAATTTGCACGCTGTCGCGGAAGCGTCAGCGGAAGCGTTCAGGCTCCTCGTGTGAAGACCGACTCGGGTAAAGACCAGCGACTCTACCTGCGCGACTCCACCGTGCAACGACACCAGAAAGGCACTTACGTATCTCCTCCTCCCTTTTTCTTCCCTCTACTTATCTTATTGTTCACCTTCATCAACATGTGCTTTCAATACATTCCAGTTATCTCTCGGCAACGTCCTTTCATCACGCGCAATAGACAGCGCAATATTGCCAATCTGCGTCCCATCCTCACATCCTCACATACTCCTCTCTCTCTTTCCGTGGGTCTATGGAATTGTCAGTCAGCAGTCAATAAAGCTGACTTCATTCCAGCCTTTGCATCTCATTCTACTCTTAGTATCTTGGGGCTGACTGAGACCTGGATTCGTCCAGAAGACTCAGCAACCCCTGCTGCTCTCTCTAGCAATTTCTCCTTCTCCCACTCCCCTCGCCAGTCTGGGAGAGGTGGGGGTACAGGGCTTCTCGTTTCTAACAATTGCAAATACTCCACGCTCTCTTCTCTATGCAACAACAACTCATTTGAATATCATGCTATTACACTTACAACTCCCATTAAAATCCATATTGTAGTCATTTATCGCCCCCCAGGTCAGCTGGGTAACTTTGTAGATGAGCTGGATGTGCTGCTGTCCACTTTCCCTGAGGACGGCACCCCACTACTAGTCTTCGGTGACTTCAACATTCATCTCGAAAAGCCACATGCAACAGACTTCACCTCTCTCCTAGCCTCTTTCGATCTCAAACGACTCATCACCACAGGTACTCACAAATCAGGCAACCAACTGGACCTGGTTTACACACGCAACTGCACCACAGAAAACATCCTGGTGACACCTCTCCACGTTTCAGATCATTTCCTCATTACTTTCAGTCTACAACTCTCTACCCCTGCACCACCACCCCCACCACCAGTCACTTTCAGACGAAACCTGCGCTCACTTTCCCCCTCCCATCTTTCCTCTGCCGTATCATCCTCTCTTCCCCCACCCTCACAATTCTCATCTCTGGATGTGAATACCGCAACGGACACCTTATGCTCCACTCTAATCTCTTCTCTAGACATTATCTGCCCTCTCTCCTCCAGGCCAGCACGCGCTACTCCCTCTAACCCCTGGTTATCTGAGGTTCTTCGGGAACACCGGACCGAACTCAGGGCAGCGGAGAGGAAATGGCACAAATCAAAAGACGCATCTGACCTGAGTATGTATCAATCTCTCCTCTCCTCCTTTTCTGTTGATGTTCATGCTGCAAAATCTTCATACTTCCACAACAAGATCAACAGCTCCTCCAACACACGATTACTCTTCAAGACATTCAACTCTCTCCTCTGTCCACCTCCACCACCACCCGCCTCCTCCTTAACTGCTGACGATTTTGCGCACTTCTTCACCAACAAAACAACAGCTATCAGCAGTCACTTCTCAGCTCCACACACACAGGAACCCAGACCGACCCCTTCCACAGCCAATACCCCTCTGTCCTCCTTTTCTTCGCTAACCGAGGAAGAAGTATCTACACTTCTCCTCTCCAGTCACCCTACCACCTGCCCGCTTGACCCCATCCCCTCACACCTTCTACAAGCCATCTCTCCCACACTTCTACCATCACTCACACACATCATCAACTCATCCCTCCATACTGGCACCTTCCCTACAGCATTCAAGCAGGCTCGGGTTACTCCACTGCTCAAAAAACCCACACTAAACACATCATTTGTAGAGAATTACAGACCTATCTCTCTCCTACCATTCATTGCGAAGACACTTGAAAGAGCTGTCTTCAACCAACTAACATCCTTCTTGTCTCTAAACAACCAGCTGGATGTCAACCAATCTGGCTTCAAGAAAGGACATTCAACTGAGACTGCATTACTGTCAGTCACAGAAGCCCTACGGATCGCAAAAGCTGCTTCCAAATCTTCAGTCCTCATTCTCCTGGATCTGTCTGCTGCCTTCGACACGGTGAATCATCAGATCCTTATGTCCACCCTCTCATCACTGGGCATCACAGGAACTTCACTCCACTGGTTTGAGTCCTATCTCACAGGTAGGTCCTTCAAGGTCGCATGGAGAGGTGAGGTATCCAGAGCACATCAGCTGACCACAGGTGTTCCCCAGGGTTCAGTTCTTGGTCCCCTCCTCTTCTCCATCTACACCACATCACTGGGATACATCATACAGGCACACGGTTTTTCCTACCACTGCTATGCTGATGACACGCAGCTCTTCCTCTCCTTTCAACCAGATGATCCCACAGTAGCTGCACGGGTCTCAAGCTGTCTGGCGGACATCTCCACATGGATGAAGGAACATCACCTGCAGCTCAACCTGGCAAAGACTGAGCTTCTCGTCCTCCCTGCCAATCCGTCTCTACAGCACGACTTCACCATCCAGCTAGAGTCATCATTAATCACCCCATCAAGATCGGTCAGAAATCTTGGAGTAACGTTTGATGACCAGCTGACCTTCACAGATCACATTTCAAAGACAGCTCGATCATGCAGGTTTGCACTGCACAACATCAGGAAAATCAGGCCTTTCCTAACTGAGCATGCAACACAACTTATCGTCCAGGCCCTGGTCATCTCTAGGCTTGACTACTGCAATGCTCTTCTGGCTGGACTTCCAGCATGTGCAACCAAACCCCTACAGATGATCCAGAATGCTGCAGCTCGTCTTGTCTTCAACGAGCCCAAGAGGGCCCACGTCACTCCTCTGTTCATCTCTCTGCACTGGCTACCTCTCGCTGCTCGCATCAAGTTCAAGGCACTGACGCTTGCTTACAGAACTATCACAGGCTCAGCTCCCTCCTACTTTCACTCACTCCTACGAGTCTACATCCCTACCAGACACCTACGATCGGTCAACGAGCGACGTCTCGTGGTTCCATCACAGAAAGCCACAAAATCACTTTCCAGAACATTCTCATTCACAGTTCCATGCTGGTGGAACGCTCTCCCCACCCTCATCCGGAATGCAGAATCCCTGACAACATTCAAAAGACAGCTGAAAACCAATCTCTTCCGTGAGCACTTAACCTTATAGAGAAAAAAAAAAAAAAAAAAAAAAATGTTTTCCTTTCCCTTTGAAACATCACTTATCAGGCTTATGCTACTCTGAATAATACCTGAACTTCGTATTTTGAGCACTTCTTGCGTTGTTGTTGCTTTTGGCTCTTTATGATGACTCGCTGAACTTTGTCCTAATTTCTAAGTCGCTTTGGACAAAGGCGTCTGCTAAATGACTAAATGTAAATGTAAATGTAAATGTAAAATGTAAATGTAAATGTATTAGTGGAGTAATTTACCAGACAGCCTTGGATCCGTTAGCGCCTGCACTAAACCATCCGGCTGATATCTCTAAATAAGCTCTAACTTTAATAAAGTTCGACCAATGGAAAAAGGCTTCTGGGAGGTTTGGCTCGAGGTCATGATGCAAAGGACCCTAGGCTGATTTTACTCCGAACCATCCCTTTAATTTCTGCACAATTGTGCAACTCTAAACAGCAACACATTTTATTCTTCTTTCCCTTTATCAGGCTTTACTCAAACTTTACAAACACACCAAATGATGATAACAAGTGCACGATTCTCAAAGAGGCTAGATTCACTTTAGACCATTTTATACTTTTAAAATCAGTGTGGTCAGCATGTGTAAAAGTGCAAATAAAAGCATGAAATAAACACTGACGTGCTGGCGAGTCGCTGATGGAGACTGGAGCTGGTTTTGAGAGACAGACACATCTAAATATGGGCTGGAATCAATGAACAGCTCTATTAGCTCAACGGCTGAACTGACACACACTCCCAGAAGACATTTATTGATAGAGCTTTAGACATACTCACAGATGAGCACACAGAGCAAATCTCAGAGTACGCTTGCATTTCCATTCCCAGAGGCAAACGACAAACCAAGAGTTAATCACAGAATCTGTTGTGTGAAATAAGCCTTCAGCTGCAGTGTTCGGCTCAAACATCATTATGAAAAACTGCAGTCACACTTACTGAGAGACTTTCCTCCGTCAACTGCAGCCTATTCACGTTCTTAGTTAGAGAACTAGTTAGTTAGAGAGGTACACTGCCAAAACAATTCAGGTAAATTTACGGTACAAAAAAACCAAAACAAAAACAGCAGCTGTGTGTGCTAGAAGTTTACCGTAAAAATATGGTATCAACATTTTAGGTTTTACAGACTTAACTTAAATTTACAGTAAAAATGTTTTATTTCATTATCTGACATAATGATAATTTACCAACCTATTGAAGTATTAACATCTGTTTTGTACTATTTTAATATACTGACAACCACCAATCACAGTGGTGATGAGTCACATGATGAATCAAGCTCATCACAAGCAGCTTTTCCACAAGCTGAGAAAGTTAAAGGTGCAGTCTGTAAGAATGACAGCTAGTGGTGGAAACAGGTACTGCAGTCCAAATTCACAATATCGGAGATCGTTGTTTCCCCGCCTCCTGACACGACGCCAGTTTGAGGACACGCTACAGCAGGGGTCGGCAAGTAACTTTGCCCGCGGGCCAATATTTTTTTTAGCCAGTAGATGGCGGGCCAGCTACACAGAGTAGGCCTATGGATACAAATTAAATACTTTTATATAGGCCTATAATAGCGGAATATGATGGGTCCGTCACTGTCCGTGGATCATTCATTCAATCGTTTTTTCAAATTAAAACCAAAAATAAAAAGATTAAAAAACGACTTGTTTTTCCATTATTTATTTCCTGAACTAAAATGAAAAAACGAATAACAATGGGTTTTCTGATTTTCTGATTGTGCTCAGATCAAAAATAGAAAAAATTAATTACTGGATTAGACAAATTTTAATTTAGATTTTTTATTTAACACCATATGCATATATCAAGGAAATCATTTTAAACAGATCAAGTACTATTGTGGTAACAGATTACAGCCATTTTAATAAAGGTGTGAATAGCAATCATACTAATTCGCTTACAGTCCGACTTTTGAACTTTATTCCTTTTTTTTTTTATTATTATTTATTCGGGACAAACATATACACACCTGAGGTTTAAGGAGTTCTGCGCGGGACTGTTTTTTTTCTGTCCCGCTCCCACAAGGTTCTATTCAGCAACCGCTTAAAATACACTCGGTGTTCACCCACTTTATTTCACGACCTGACGGGTCCACAAAATTTAGATCTCGTTTCCATAATCTCACATTCAAATGTCTCTAACAGCAAGAATGAGATTAAGTAGCCTTTATACCATGGTCTGGGTGAATACTCGATTCTGATTGGCTGCAGGGTGTCCATTAAAAAGTGATAATTTACACCTAGGAAAGGCGTCCCGTCAATTTGCCTGATGACAGTTCTAAATGATTGCGCTGGCTCAAACACTAAATGGTAACCATGGCAACGGAGACTTAACGTTATATTTCAGTTGACTCATCGCAACAGCAAAACAGACAAAACATGAGTGATCTTATCATTTCTTTTAATATATTTGGTGAGTTTGACAACTTTGAAGACTGGGATGTAGCACAAGAAAAAGAGAGAATAGAATATGAAAAGAAAAAGGAGAAGCGACACAAGGAGGTGACACCGGAAGAATTGAACGAATTAGAGGATGACAAGGACGAGATGAACACAAAGAAAAGCACGAAATGGGCAGTTAAAACGTTAAGAGACTTCCTGGCTGACAAAAACATGGACATCAACTTTAAAAGCTACACTGCCGCTACTCTCAACAACGTTTTGCGACTGTTTTATGCGTCTGTCCTAATAAAAACGATTTAGGAAACTATCTGTGAGTTTTGACTCTTTGAAACAAAGTTTCGCATCGCTGCGGTCGGGTCGCTGTGGCCACGTTGCTTGGCAACGCCTGTATACGGGAGATATTAAATAGTGCGCTCGACTTAATAAATAAACCCTCACGATTTTTACTCTAAAACACATTAAAGTATTATTAATTGATTAAATATTTCTTTCTTTCGTAAGTGACCATGGTATAAGCGGGTTAATGCCCTTCGAGGTGTCCATTGTCAGGTATTAATGGACTTCGGTCCGCGTCGGACGGTTCACGCCTCGCCGTCGTCCATTAATACCTGATAATGGACACCTCGTCGGGCATTAACCCTTACATAATAAATGCTATACAAAAATTGTGTTCGTGTCAATATAAATATTAGGCTATTTTAACATTGTACTGTCAGCAGAGAAAAAAAAATGCCACAGAAAAAAATTATGAAATATAAATAGCCTAACATGAATTAAATAGGACATGAATTAAATTTTTTCCTTGCAAAAAAAGAATGTTGTTGACTGACAATGGTTTCAGTACCAAACAGCTCCTCAGAGCTAGGTGTACAGGTGGTCAGAATTAAGTGCGGATACGCTGTCAAAAGATGTCGGGAGTGCGAGTGGGCTATTGTCAGTCAGACCGCCCGCTCCGTCCAAAGTACACCAGAGTTCTGACCGCTAACGTCTTTTGACGCGCGAATGGACACAAAGTGGTCAAGCGTATAACTAGACGCGGCAGGCGCGAATTTGACGCGCTATTCGCGTCCGGTGTGAACGCACAGTTATACTTTAAAATGTAATCCCGCGCCGCATGATTCCCTATGGGTGTTTCACACAGTATGCAGCGGTGAAATCGCCGCGCGACTACGGCTTTTCTCAAGTAGTGGAAGAGTTTTGTGCAGCATTTAGGACTACAAAAATAATCCGGCGGGCCAGAAAATATTGCTGGCGGGCCAGTTTTGTTACTTCATTAAGTAAATGAGTTGATTTATCCGCGTTTTAATATGCTCTCATTCAGAGATCTTTAGATGGATATCGAGGCTTGCAATCTCTGACCCAGTTTGTTTGCTCGTTTCCTAGGCTACAATACGCTGTGTTTCCCGCCAACTGGCATCCCGGGTGTGGAAACACTATTGGCTGAGCTGGCAGTGGGCGGAGTCACACAGACCAAAACAAAACCCGACTGACAACGGAGCGTGTAAAATAATGAGTAAAATAACTGTCTAACGAGGTGATTTACAGAGAAACGAGAATATGAACTTAGCATGTTTCCTAAATATCTGCACACATATGGTATTTTCATGCCTTAGTAGAGGAAAAAGTTACTCTAAGGTGCTGTAGTTACATACAACACCTTTAATACTAATAATATAATATAATATATATATATACACACTAAACACCATCATGGTAACACACATGAAAATTTTAAAAGTGCAATAAACATTAAACAACATAAAACGCTAATGTACATAGCGGATTATAAAAAAACTAAGAAAAACTATGAAGAAACAGATATTTCAACAAAAATACATCAAATGTGAAGTGTCACGCAGGGAATTGTGGGAATGTCAATTTACAGTATTTCACTGTAAATTATACAATGACTTGTTCTTTTTCACTTCCAAAAAACCCTAAATTTAATGTTATTTTACTGTAAAGTTACATTAAATGTACAGTTAGATCTATCACAGTTATTCACTGTATAGTACTTTCTGTCCACCAATTAACAGTTTTTCACCGTAGCATTTTTACAGTCTTTTACCGTTAAAAATAATCACGAGAATCTTTTACAGTGTAGTTAGTGTGCTGATCTAGTCCAGATAGAGATAGAATTATCTGATGACTTGTGGAGTTTGTGAAGTGTCTCTGTGCTTGCCGTGAACTCACTGGTGTTTAGTTTCTTCCACACAGGAGACTCCTGACTTCAGCGCTTTACCACCGCCCTGAATGAACATGTTTGTGTTGAGTCTGACCTCAGCCCTGACTGACCCACTGACCTGATTCAGGACAAACAGCCCTGTGAATGCCCAGGTCATGGGGTCAGAGGTCACGGTACGACCCTGCACTTCAGAAGAGTCTCTATGACACTCGCTGACGCTGGGGTTTCGCTGTGATCATGGACACTTCCAGCGAGATGATGCATGTCCATCTGAAGCACTTTAGATATGCCGTGTCATCATGAATGACCTCCAGACACTTTGTCTAAAATGTTTTAATTGGGAAGGATAATAATTATAATACTCATAATCTAGAATAAATCCATGGTTGTGTTCACAGATGAACTGGACATGAATTGAATAGGTTCACTCTTTACAAGCACCAACGAACACTACAAGTTACAATACAAATATTTATGTCTTCAATTTTCCACTTTCAAACCCTTGAGCTTTAATTTTGGCTGAAACTGGTGAAATGCTGTAAACTTCTGTCAAAGAAGATGTTACAACACATTTTTACATTTATGCATTCAAGACACTTTTACCCAAAGCGACTTACATTGCATTGAAGGAACACGTTTGGATCAGTTCACGCTTTCCCAGAGGATCAAACCCATGATCCTATGATCTACTGTGTGAGCTAGAAGAATGATTATGCAATTATGGCAATTATACCACTATAAATGTAAATAAAGTGAACCTAGCAAACACTGCACTCCCTAAAGCAGGTTAAACTCACTGAACTGGAGATGGAGTTCGTGAGAAGTGACGTTTACTGTGAACCGAGACGCTTTTATAAGCGGATTACTGTACATGCGTGTAAATGAACACCGTAACACTCTTCATTCTGAAACAAACAGCGCAACAGTTTATATATTTCTATTAAAACACAAACTTTGATATCATTTATTTATACTCTGTTACATTACCCTGTTTTGGGCTGAGTTTAGGGTTTAGTTTAGTATTTGTGTTAAAACAAGAAGTCTACGGTACTGTATGTCATCTTTTAGACGGCCCGGTAAACGTGTGTGTTGAACTGAACGTGTTTGTTCGTGGATTAGGACGCTGCTCACATACGGTTTAAGCCTCTTTACAATGAAAGGAAACACTCAGGCTTATTTCAATTACAGCAGAAGAGTCTTAACGAACGCTCAATGAACAAAACAAAGAACAGCAGATATGAATGAGGAGGAAAGCAGAGACACAGAAGGATTTAGTGGTTTTCTATCATGTAATGGCCACTGGAAGAGATTCGAGCCCACGGTTTCACACAGTGTGTGTGTGTGTGTGTGTGTGTGTGTGTGTGTGTGTGTGTGTGTGTGTGTGTGTGTGTGTGTGTGTGTGTGTGTGTGTGTGTGTGTGTGTGTGTGTGTTAGGTCTCGTTTACACTGCAGGTCTTGATGCCCAATTCTGATTTATTGCCTAAATCCATTTTTTTTGCCCATCCGTTTTACACGTTCTTTCAATTGTGACCCATATCCGATTCATGCGTTTACACTCGCCATACTCTCTGAAACCTCACGCATGCTTAAAGGGGGTTTAACATGAAACATCAAGCATATTTTAAAGCCCCACTAGGTAAGATTTCCGTTTTGGTCAAACAACGACCCCTAGAGTCGCTGTGGACTACTTGTATTTAACGTTACTGTCGTAAATACCACTCACGCAGAGCAGTCTCTTCACTCACGGCCTGATCCCCTCCCCCCTGTATACCGGTCCCTGTTCAGTCGGATGGAAGCTGTAACGAGTGGAAATAAGGTGTGGCCCCTTTAAGAGCTGCGCGCGCCCTGTTTAACTGTCGGCAGTCTGTATTGTATGTGTGCCTCGAACACCCCGTAAGCTGGTTGTTTCTATTTGATGCTCATTCTTGTCCTATTTTTGTCTATCAAGTAATGCTGTGGACGGTAGAACATGTGACAGACAGTTACACGAGTTCGATTGGGGAATAAACACAAC